>NW_025335761.1:47200181-47216281 GCF_004798865.1 Varanus komodoensis | reverse complement strand
GCCTGGAGGAATGTTGTCCATGGGGTCACGATGGGTCGGACACGACCCATCGTGACCCCATGGACAACATTCCTCCAGGCCTTCCTGTCCTCCACGATCCGCGGAGTCCACTTAAGCTCACACCAACTGCTTCAGTGACTCCATCCAGCCACCTCATCCTCTGCCGTCCCCTTCTTCTTTTGCCATCTATTGTTCCCAGCATTAGGCTCTTCTCCAGGGAGTCCTTCCTTCTCAGTGTGTTTGATTTCATACAAATCATTTGCTTTGGAAGGTCAGCTGGCTCCATTTCCCCAACCTTCATGTTGCCGCTTAACCAGGAAGCCCAATTCCACACTAGTCTTTCAAGAAGCAATTAGACAGTATCTGATCAGGATGGTGTAACTGCCATCCTGCACTAGCGGGGGTTGGACTCAATGGCCTTCCTGGCGCCTTCTGACCCAACTATTCTATGATTCTGTGATGTTCATAGTGGGTAGAGCTGAGCGTTGATTACTCAGTGATAGGTAAGAATACAGGACTGGTGAGGTGCTATTAGGATTCAGAAGACTTTCGGCTCAATGCATGGTATCTCTAGAGAAAGCATTTCATTTTCAGGGTTGAGAAAGATTTCTACTGAGTCCCTACTGGTCAGTGAAGAGAAATGGGCTAGATAGACCAATGGGATAAGACAGCCCTACAGAACCTCAAAGGTGCTTGCCTTCATTATTTCATATAGTCCAGGTCTTGACAAAGGCACCGATCACAGATCTTAGGACTGGACCATACACAGTATTGTTGGACCACGACATCCTCCATCTCTGACCATTCTAGTGATGTGAGGGGCCACCAGGAATCTGGCTCTGTTGTGCTCTCCAGACTTCTTTCCCATGCTTAGCCCTGGCCTAGGAAGCAAGCCAAGCCAAGAATGAGTCCATGAAAGCTTGGGAATGCTAGCAGATACCTTCTTGTTCTGAATTTCAGACCCTGCCAAGTGCAAAATTAATCCAGCTTGCACCACAAGAGAAGCATATATGCAAAGCCCACAAGTCATGTGTGCAGAAGCAGAATTCAGCCTCCTCAGCAGCATGTGGGGGCAGGCAGTGGGTGGCGTGTGCACAAGCTGGGCTTGCTAGTTATAGTTGCGCAACAATTGGACTTGCTTCCTGCTGGTCATATGTGCAAATATGCAGTGCAAGTTGGACTTATGGGAAACAGAATGCAAGCTGGAGTCTGGGAAACCGAGCAAAGAAAATCTGATGGATTCCCAGCTCCAAACCAGATTCCTCATACATTACTAATACACACTAGTTTTGCCTGGTGGATTTGTACAAGGCTGCAATGATTGTGGGTCTGTTCTTCTGATCAGCTGTCCATCCCTGAATTTTCTGAGTGAATGAATAGCTGACTATTTTCTTGAGAGAATAAGTCACAGCAAATTCTCAGATGCTCACTTTAGAAATTACTATGATCACTGTGTCTATATATAAATGCTTTCCTGGGTTAACAGCACCCTCTCTTAAGGGCATAATTCTCATCCTCAGCAATGATTAAACTTTAAGCTTCTGGCACTTTAACAACTGTCGTTGATGAAGGTTTTGAATTGCCTGTCATTGGGAAGAAAGGGCTTTGGACACCAAGCAATTATTTGGTGATGGCCATCAGGATGAATATTCACCAGTGAGATAGCAAGGTAATCATAAGTCAAATATTGATTTACATTTGTCTCCTGTTCTGCATGATATGTTTCCCTTTTCAATTTCCATCTGCTGGAAATGTATCAAAGGTAAAATTTAAGATGTCACAATAAAATTGTATCTTGGCAAGGGTTATCATGTAAAAGATGTAGGCCTGGAGTTTGATGTTAAATCAAATTAGGGATATTAGCATAGAATGGGCTCTAAATTTTATTTGTATGTTGCACAATTTATGACTGAACTTGTTTGCTAGTTTAGGGTGCAATCCACTGTATATTTTGACAGAAGAAAGCCCTACAGCTCCAAGCTTCCCCAACCAGGCTTAGAAACCCACATTTCTTAGGCAATTAGTTCTTGTGGTGGTTGTGGATAACGGGCACAATACAGCCAAAGCTCAGTTACATTGCATTCCTATGAATCTCTGTTCTGAAGGAAGTCTCATGGACTTCAGTGGGACATAATCTCAGGGGTGTGTGTACAGAATTTCAGCTTAAACTTCCATTGATTTAAGGAAGAGGGTTGAGCATATTGTAAATACCTCCCTTTGAAGATGAGCTTTAAAATAATGTGAGTCTGATATGCAAGACTACAAAAGGCACTGATTGTGAACTCCCTTTTCCTTACTCATGCTTGTTTATAGGATTTTTAGATGATGTCATAGCATGAGGACTAGGACTTTGGAGATCTGGGTTCTAGTTCCCACTTGGCCATGAAGTTCACTGGGTGACTTTGTGCCACTCACTCAGCCCAACCTACCTCACAGAGTTGTTGCTGAGAGGATAAAATGGAGCTATGTAAGTTGCCTTGGGTTCCTTACAAGGGGAAAAAAGGCGGGGTATACATGCAGTGCTGCTGCTGCTGCTGTTGACCATCTGGTTTCACCTTGCTTGTGGTAAGGGAGAGTTGTTTGTTTTAGAGCAGAGAAACTATATTGTCTATAAAAACAAAAGAAAATGCTTTCTCTATTTCTGCAATTGTGCTACTGCCCCACTGCACAGTGCCACCTAGAGGAAGTGGAAAGGCAGGACGGGAAGGGCTGTTTGTGTACTGCCTGGCCTCAGCTCTGTGTTGGAAATGGAAGTCAATGAAGTGGATTGACATCTGCATATAGAAAAGCACTTAACCTCAAAGAAACTAGTCAGCACTACCGCATGAAGCAGAAGTCACAGAGGAAAGCCATCCGGCAGGCCAACAAGATCCCTGACTGGATGGTGCAGTTGCCGTTAGGAGCAGAACGATGTCAGTGTGGGATATTTGTGTGCCGTGTTGTTCCGCATCGAGGAAGGATAATGGTAAAGACACTAACCAACATACGGGTTTACCTTAAGAACAGAAGAACCCTGGTGGATCAGACCAAGGGGCCACCTGCCCCAGGATTCTGTCCACACGATCTCCAGGTGCCCACAGGAAACCCACAGGCAGGAGAGGAGCACAACAGCACCATCCTGCCCAGGTTCCCCAGCAATGCCTGCACATGGCTAGTTGGGAAATGCTGTGAATTGTAGGACTTTTTTGTCTAAACATGCATAGGCTTGTGCCCTAAAGCTGCAATATGCATTTACCTGGGATAGAGTCCTACGGAATTCGGTGTGGCTTGCTTCTGAGTAGGAATGTGCTGAGCCTCTCTGGAACCTGGTTTGCACCTGTCCATTGGACTTCTTCTAGTGCTTGTCCCTCTCTAAGAAAGAGAGCTGAGCCCAGAAGAAGTCCGTGGGCATTCACAAAACCCCAGCTGCACACCTGGGAACCTTCCCCAGCCCCCCTTCCCAGTGCCCAGCCTCCCTTTCCACTGGCCGCTGCTGCTGGGAGTGGGCACAAAGGGGAAAGGGGCACAGTGCGTGGGTGTGCCAGCTGCTATTTCCAAAGGCCAATCTCCCTCCTCATTGGCCGCTGCTGGTGGCAGCAGCATACACAGGGGAAAGGTGGCAGCTGGGCCTGTGCTGCTTGTGCAGAGCATCCTGGGAACCCTGGGTGCACTTGCCAGGAACTTGGACTCTTGGCTGCTGCAAAGCAATCCAGAGTTTGGAAAGCCGAAAACTGGGGAATCTGGCGGAGTTTCTACCAAAGCAGATTCCTCACACATCCCTGCTTCTGAGCAGATAAGTGCACTTTCAGGCAACAAATAGGGAAAGACTGATAACCTCATATTTTCTTGTCTCATATTATATCCTCTGCAGCTAAACCAAAATACTTCAATCCAATTCAGCACTGCATTCATCTGATGTGCTGAGATTTGTACTGAGCTGCTTCCATAAAGTTGAAAACCCATCCGAAGGTTCAGGAGACTTATCAGCAGTACAGTGGCCCTCTTTTCTTTCTTTTGAAAAATCATTTTCCCATGATGCCCCAGGCATAGTGTGCTTCCATGGCATTCTGGGGAAGAAAGGGAAGATGGCTGTTGAGCATACATCTGCTAGCACTGCGGATAGCCTAAAAAGTGAGATAATAGAGAGGCAAAGGGTCATTGTGCTGCTTCCATTGCTGGTATCAAAACAAACAAACAAAAACAAACTTTCTCAGTGAGTTTCACCCCACGCCCAGGCCCCAGGAAATTACACCCAGTTTTAGGCAGGAAATCTTTCCCACTTCCGAACTGAGTCACAAGTTCTCATCAGAAAACATCTGGCCACACAGCTATATCACAACCACACCTCAGCATTTTGCAAACCATGAAGGGATACATCAGACTCCAACTCCTATTACCCTGAACAGGATAGATTGCATGTGTTTGGGTGAGAGAAGCTTTAGTCTAGAACATCCAGAGGGTGCTAGGTTGGGAAAGGCTGATGCAAGCACTAGTTCTGTTTTTCATACTACATTGTAGGCTCCCTTGATTTTGGGATCCCCAGGATAAGATATTTTAAAACAAATTAAAAAACAAAAACCAAAGAGAGAAAAAGACCCAGTGCTGTAACTGTATACCACAACAACTGAGCAGTTTCTAATCTCACTCAATTGTGTCCAAGGGAGAAAGAAGGCTTGTCTCTTAAAAGTTCCCTTGGAGCAATAAAACAAACCGTGTGTGTGTGTGTTTGCGCAAACAGTGTTCCAGATTCCTTGTGCATGGAACATCTAGCAGCCTGGGATAGCCAGTCCTGGCGAAGCTCCAGGCATCTTATTATATTGCACGAGAGCCAAATATCCCTCAGCACCATGTGTCCATAAATAAAATGTTTCTTCCCTGAACAATTAAACAGAAGCGTTTCACCAGCCAGCATGCAAATACTTTGTTTGTTTTGCATTTACCAGTAATATCACATCTTGGATGGTAGTTTAAGGTCAGCTCTATTTTTAACAGCAATCTTTTTAAAGGGCTCCTCCTCCTCCTCCTCTTGTCTATGTTTAAAGTGCTGAGCTTAGTGAAAGGGACCTCTGAGTCTGATTTGTTCACGATGTGCTGAAAAATCAACAAATGCCACTGGGGAAAAATGGGCAGTGCCGAGGTGATCCTCCATCTGGTGCTCAGGTAATGCTCTACCTTCCCGGAGTGACCCCACCCTCTGGGGCTACCTGCTCCTCCTTGCTAGGGAGCCCATACTGGGTGCAACAGGGTCTTCCGTTCTCAGACAACCAACTCAGGCACAACATTGAGTCCCTGTGAAGTGCCCCTTTCCCATTTGCTCCTAGGTCAACACTGTCTTCTAAAAGCAGCACTTAAACGATGCTGATGCTGATGATGTGTTCATTTTCATTCATTTCCAGCAAGCTCTGGGAGTTGATGTTAGGCAGAAAAGAGAGAAATGAGCATTTAGGAGAAAATAAATAGTGCATTCCTAGAGATGTCCATGCAGGCATTTGAATCCGACAGGACTTTCTCCCATGTAAGTCAGTGCAAGACTCCAGCCCTCACATTTCAATGTGCTGAAGCAGGTCGGGAATGTGCGCTGTCCAGCTACGGGACAAGATCCTTTGGATGCCTTTGCAATGCTTATCATGAATTGTGATGATGCAAGAAAACTCATCATTCCTACAGTAATTGGCACATTTGCACAACTTGGGGGAAAAGGAGAGAAGCTGGAAAAACACTCATGAAAGAAAAAAGGGACATATATTACAAATTATTGCATAGTTTCTTCTTTTTTAATTTATAAGCATTTAACTTATAAGCATTTCAGAGTTAAAAATGATGAAATTAATGTCTGTTTAAGGATTCTGAGTTCTTTTTCTTTTTATCTATTTTAGCATTGACTTCTTAGTCATCAGTGTTACTTTGAATATCTACATTCAAAGCATAGAGAAATGTCTTTTTATTTCCATTCAGTTTTATAGGGATTCCCCCTTTCCAGAATGACAACTCCTACCTTGACCATTGCCTTTCTTGGCTGTGGTTGATGGAAGTTGTAGTCTAAACCATCTGGAGGTTGCCAGGTTGTGGGAAGAATTTATGGTGATCAGTTACAAGGGTAATCTTTCAAAAGACAAAGTCTGTTTCTAAAATAATAAATGATCCTTGGCAAGGTATTTCCAAGAGGCAATGGGCTGTTTATTAGTTAAAGTCTCCAGATGTTAACATACCAGAAAACCAGCTAACTACTGTTAAAGATCCATCTGGACTATCGAGATAAACATATCACAATTGATTGTATTTAAACAAAGAAGTTTTATTTTTGTGTTTTGCAGGAGAGCAGAACCGTTTTTAAAAGGGCACCAGTGTAAACAGTGGAAGTTGAAGGGAAAATGTTTAGGGCACTGACACGTGTGTGTGTGTGTGTGTGTGTGTGTGTGTGTGTGTGTGAGAGAGAGAGAGAGAGAGAGAGAGAGAGAGAGAGAGAGAGAGAGAGAGAGAATACAACATTCCATAAGCATGCTGTGGATAAGACCATAATCCTTGTTCTTACCACCCATTGAGCTAATTAATTCCATAAGGGTTATTTTTATTTTGTGTACAACACAGGTTGGATGCTAACTAGTTGGACCGAGTGCTCACAACCCAATATAGACTTGAGCACACAGGCAGTCTGATCCTAGGCTATCTTTTCTTCTAAAATGTCCCACAGATTCCACAGGACTTGCTCCTGAGTAAGTGTATAGCTTTAAGCCTATTGCATTCAGTGCTTTGAGCTACATGTTTACTTCTGTATGGAATGAAGGCCACCGACCTAAAATCACAGGTTGCCATTGAACCATGGGTGGCTGTTGCAATGTGGGGTATCGTGCTGTCTGAACTGAGCTAACCAATTACAGTGAGCAACACACAGTTTACAACCTAACAATAATCTGCATGGGCTATTTGTTGTTAATAACCTATGACTTGTGCAGACAATAATCCACATTTTAACAACTCAGAGTTCACTGACAATTCGCACTCAGTTTTTTTCTGAATGCACTCGATGTGCTGCCTGCTCCTCTTTGTGTGAGTTCACAGACTGTTTGTTTGTAGAATAACCATGGTCAGAATTGTGACAATTTGGCGGGGTTGGTGGAAGGCTTCTCATTGTAGGAGAGCCTTGTCTTGAACAATGACATTGCCACTACCATGTTGCCCTGAAATAGGATACTCATCACCCAGATGGACAGCAGAAGAGGACACCAATTTGTGAATATAGGTGCACACTGAGAAAGGACAACTGCAGGTTAAATAAAGATGTGATACTTTAACCATAGTGGAGAAGCCTGGTAGGGGACCTGATCTCTGTTCAGTCCAAGAATCAACTGTTGCTGGACAGCCTCAGGGGCCCTGCTCTCACACTGGGTGGCTCTTTATCTTTCAACTGGACTCAGACTGGGCACCACTTCAGATAGAGGACGCCTCCAAATTGAGCTCTGTGCTCTGTGCCTTGGGCACCTCGCCACCCTCGCCTTTTGGTTCTGTTCAGTTGTATGTGCTGGAAAACCAGATGAAGAAGGATTTCCAGCATTATTCCCCGGGACGGTGACCTCAGGGAAGGTGCCATCTGAAGAATATTTAAGAACATAAGAAGCGTCATGCGGGGCCAGATCATGGTCCAGCTGGTCCAATGTTCTGTTCTGTTTGCATGGATCCTTGAAATACTGGGTTGGTTTCAAAATACTGGGTTACAAAAACCAGATGTTCCGATCTGATTCTCGGCAGGCTTTATCAGCAGTTGGGGAGAAAGAAAAACCACCACCTTTTAAAACATGGTTGAATGTGTGCAAGAGATCAGATCTATGTTTAGCTCCACATCTATCACGCTAGTCTCTCCACCTCACTAGGTCTAACTATCTCATACAATATAAAGGATCAGTTATTCAAAATATTCTTTATTATTACTTACAGAGTTTATATACTGCTCAGTAGTTCTACAAGACTATTGTGTTGTGGCTGAATTGTGTTTCACAATACGTAACTCTGAAAAAGACATAATTTCTTGCAGCTTTTGGGTGTGTGTGTGGGGTGGGGGGTAAGGACTGCCAAAGGGTTATCACCTAGAAAGCTGGCAAACCTACATGCATCACAAATGGAAAAAAATAGGACCTTCCACAAGCAGTTAATTCTGTAGTATCACGCAGACACCAGCTTTTTGGTTTAGCTCCTTAGCATTTGGAAATTACATTGAATTCCCAAAACCATCATTACAAAGAACAGACTCTACCTCCCCTCCTGAATACATAAATTAGAACTAAATGGGGATAAAGGCAATTCAGTGCTGTGATTTAAATGAGACCTGGTCTAAGGATGAGAGATTTCCGGACTACATGAAACACGGTGCTGTTTTCCAGGATCTTCCAGTTTTACTATTTTATTTCACGTCTGGCTTAGTTATTGGTTAGTGAAACTAGCTATGGAAGTGATTGCTCCAAATATTTATTTTATTTATGTTTTGCCTGTTCAGAAAGTCTTCTGTGACTCCTTTCTCATCTCAGAAGCTGAGGGCCAAGACCAAGAACCTCTGTGGGGCTATATTCAGACATGCCCTTACGGGAATGCAAGGGATATCAATTTAGTGAAGACAAGGGGGAGCACAGTCTGTGGATTCCGCCTTCCCCTACAACCCCAACATGTTTGCACAGAGTTTTGGAGGTTCCATTTCAGAATTTTTGAGGGGGGCTCCCCAGTACTGCAGAAGGAAAGGGGAGTTGGCAATGATCGTCATCCCGCCTTCCTCCAGCAGAAGCGTTCCATTGCCATCAACCCTGGGAAAGAAAGAGCTGGCACACAGAAGGCTGAGCAAACCAGGGTCACTGTTCCATTCAGCAGGATGCACTTTCACTGGTATGCCATGCCGAATAGTGTGTAGGAGGCTGAAATCTTTAGGGGGGCCGTGCTTGGCTCACAGAAGGCACTGCCCTCACCCCACAGCACACCTGTAAGGTGTTGAAGGGATTGCCTTCCAGGGGGGCACTTGGCCATCCTTTCCTCTTTCTTGGGGGCAGTTGGTAGGAGATCCCACTTTGTCTTGAAGATGCCCCTGAATGCTTGCTGGCGCCCTCGCAAGCTTCCCTGGCCATTGTGAATATCGAACCTAATCAACGTGCCTCAACCCTGTTGTCCCCCCCACAAATAGCCCGGGGCAGGCAAAATGCTACAGCTGCCAATCTACCCTAACTGCTTTTATTTTGCTGCAGGACTGAGATCCAAGCATGACCTGAGAGGCATTTCCTTCCCTGCTTTTCTCTACATAACCTTTAGATGGCACAGTGGTACAGTGTAATAGTGCAAACCTGGAAGAGGAAACCTTGCTTACTTTCTCTTGCACAAGTAAATGCCACATTTTTCCTGCTCTAGAGAAACTTGCTTGAAGTGCTGGTTAGACACAGAAGGAAAACCAGAAAATCATGACATCATCAAACAAAACCATAAGTTGTGGGTGTGAGTGTACAATAAATGCCTCGTGTAGAAAAGCCTATTGCTAAGAAGCTATTTTCCCCTGACCTCCGTTTTACATGGGCCATGAGTAACAAGGTGTTTCTTTCTTGCTGGCACTAGGTTGGCAATCATGAAAGCTGATCCAGATAGGGATGCGGTTGCAATTTTCTTCACACAAATTTCTCCTTTGGTATCATTTCCAAAGTGGAACCAGTGCATTAGGAATTCCCTGCTCTTTGGAGCATTTTAGACTTCCCAATTCTGTACACAGCTTTTCCACACAGTTGAAAATTGCCATTCCTTCAGTTTCTTGTCTGTGGGGCTTCTTGCCCGCTGCGTCCCTAAGGGTGTGCATTGATTTTTTATTTTTATATCTCACTCTGGTTGTGGTGACTTGTTTTCACAGCTGCATCAAGATCTTGTGTCTCCAGAGTTTTTACTTGATCTGTGATTGAAAAACAACAAGAAGCAAGCGCAACATGCAAGCCCACCAGCACAATGTAACTGCAGAGAAGGTGGTGGGAAGCTTCCCTTTGCACCAGCTGAAGCTTCAGATTCTCACTAAGCCACAAGGATGCTGTTTGGAAGATAGAGCAGCCCACCATGGGTTATTTGAGGGACAGAGGGCAGTAGTATGTGCTGGCAGCAATTTTAAAGGCACAAGTCATTGTTCGGAGCCAGTGAATGTGGGTTGTGCACTCCTGGATTCAGACAACATGAGAAGCAGTGGCTTTGTTTTGAATTTCAGAACTGCCAGGCATGCACTGACACATCCCAAAGCTCACCAAAGCTGGTGGGCAGCAGCGATGATGTAAACCGGGTCGGTGAGTCTAGCCTTGGCCTTATGAAGACAGTGCAATGGGAGAAGGGAAGAGGCATGAGGTCTGAGTATCACTGAAAAATACTCAAAACCAGTGTGGCGTCGTGGTTAAGAGCGTGGGACTGGGACTCAGACGATCTGGGTTCTAGTCCCCGCTCAGCCATGGAGCCAGCTGGGTGACTTTGGGCCAGTCACAGACTCTCAGCCCAGCCCACCTCACAGGGGTGTTGTTGTGGGGATAAGATGGAGGAGGAGAATGATGTAAGCTGCCTTGAGCCCTTTGCAGGAAAAAGGCAGGATATAAATCGATAAATAAATAAATAAATAAATAAATAAAAATAGATAGTGATTGGCTGCTTCCACCACCTCGCACATGGAAATAATTGATTTGGGAGCCTTTGCTTTATAGTAACAAAAACACAATGCACACAGTAATGATCACAGTGCTAAGGGAGCAGAATGAGGTATGGTTTCTGGCAGAGAATGCAATTCTGGTAATTGCAATAAAAGTGAGAAGCGCGCGCGCGCGCGCACACACACACACACACACACACACACACACACACACACTTTCCCCTTTGCTAACTACAGCATTTGCATTTTGGGACAGTCATGGAACCTACACAAACGCCCGTTCTGTTTTGTTTCTGGCCGTCCGCCTTTATGGACACATTTGGGGGGTTCATTCTTCTCAACCGGCCTTCTAACCCCGTTATTTGCATGGTTACGACATCTGAATGGCACACGAAGAAAAGAGCCTTCCCTCCCCTTGTCCTAATTCTAGGATTCGTGTTTTTGTGTGCGCTTACCTTAAAGAGCTAACAAAGGGGCAGTGTGTCTCTAGAAGTCTGCACATGACAACCTGACATATACAATAAATATGCATTTCTTTGACTACAGTAACAGATTGAAATTATATCACTCGTTCCTACTCACCCGCTTCTCGGCTTCAGCTTAGGCCCAACTAAAGCACACAGGAAATAAACATATTGGTCTGTCTGGCACCAGGCAACCCTCCAGGTCCTGCTCTGTCTAGCATGAGGGTGAGACTTAGCCATCCAATCAACATCAGGAGGTTTATTTATGTCAGACAGATATATTAGCAATAAATGGATCTATTCAAGTAGCTTGCAGGATTTATACACATTCAAAATCCATTTCTTTTCAGGAAGCTGGGAAAGTGTCACCCAGTATTTTCAGGAAACAAAGGGCAAGTGGGCTGAATCGCTTGCGTTAGGCCTTCTTACCTTCCTCGGGCTTCTGAGTTCCTCTTCAGGTGTTCAAACGAAGCTAAACTGAAATAGAAGTTGCTTTTCAATCCTGAACCTCTTACTTTAGAATAAATACCACTTCATTTAAAAACACGGGGGGAAATGCATGTTTAATTTTCAAAGACCATTCTCTATGACATGTCATGTGGGCCTTACTCGGGTTTTACTGTCTTTACTTAGGGGTGAAACGAGCTAAAATCCCTGATTGTCTTGCCTGTGTAAAAAATAAGACTGAACCCCAAACACTTGGCAATAAGATTTATTGAAGTGAATGGTTCCTGGCAAACATGGTTAGGACTGAAGTGGAGAAAATGTTCCTCTAGTCTAAATTGGTTAGGATCAGTCTGAATACCAAACATCAATCTAAACATAATCCAGTGTACTTTTACTTAAACCAAGCAAAATCACATTGAAACCAACAAGAAAGTATGACTTGAAGCAGACATCTTCAGAGTTTTCAACCCTGGAATACACTTTTAATTGGTAACATGCGAGCAACTATTGACTGTTTATTCCATATAGTGGAATGAACCTGTTTGTTCATGTAGTGTCTTGTAGCTGACACAGCAGAGACAAGGAAAAGAACAATATGGCCCAGTAGAAGAAGTAACGTGGGGCTTCCCTTGAAGATGGTCCGGATACTTCAATTGGTTCAAAATAGAGCTGCCAGGTTGCTGATGGGGACGGGGCGTTATGTTCACATGACTCCAGTCCTCTGACAGCTTCACTGGCTTCCCATTGAAGTCCGGGCCCAATTCAAGGTGTTGGTTATGACCTATAAAGCCCTAAACGGCTTGGGACCTGGTTACCTGAAGGAGCGCTTACATCCATATATGCCCGACCGCCCCTTGAGATCTGCGGGAGAGGCCCTTCTCCGAGAACCCTCCGTGAAAGAAATTAGGAGGGTAGGTACTCGGAGGAGGGCTTTATCTGCGGTGGCGCCCAATCTATGGAATGTGCTCCCCAGAGAGGTCCGCCTGGCGCCGTCGTTATTTGTTTTTCAGCGCCAGGTGAAGACCTTTTTATTTAAACGTCATTTTAATTGTTAACAATATTTACTTATTTATCTGGCCAGGGCGACTTCTTTTCTTTTCTTTTATAACTTCTTTTATATCGTTTATATTTTTTATTTATTTTATATTATTAATTTTAATTTTATATTGTTATTTTTATATTGTATTGCATTTTATTGTGTTGTAAGCTGCCCCGAGGCTTCGGCAAGGGGTGGCATAGAAATGTTCTAATAATAATAATAATAATAAATTGCTAGACCTGGTCTAGGAATGCTTCAGTGCCCATCAACTGCTTGCCTCCTTTTGCATGGCAACCAAGCTTAGGGGGAAAAAATCCACTGGTTCTGATAGGACATTTTTCCTAGGTTTAGCTACCAGGCAGAGCAGAAAAACTGCATCAATTAATTGTGAATGCAAAAGAACACACCATTTCTTTTGTGTATGTGTGCTATTTTGCTATGCCATGGTGCCACCTGGAGGTTATGTAATGGAAAAGCAGGCTGTAGTGCTCAGGTTTCAGATTGGTAGGGTTTTGGCCTGATCTAGCAGGACTTTTCTATTGTCTTCATGGAATACTTAGAAAGACTTAATTTCTTTGCTTTTCCCACCCTTCTTTTAAAATAATTTAATTTTGTGTGTGAGAGGACTGCTCAGGGACTTTAGCATAGAACAAGATATAAAGTGGCTAAATAAAGAAAAGCATGATTGTGTTTCTGGCACTTGTATTTTTCGTCTGTGTCTTTCTAATTTCATATCTTCCTTCTCTGACTGACTTTAGGCTCAGGAAGAATTTTGTTACAACTAGCAACTTGCAGGTTTGAAAACAAAAATATTTGACCTTGCCTGTTTCCTTATTTGTGCTGGCAGCCAAGAATTTGAGAGCTAAATTTGGTGCTCAGTTCTGCATACCCTGTTTGTTTTTGTTATGCCTTATACCTAAACAAGCTGAAGCTCAAATACATTGGCCACCTAATGAGAAGGAAGGACTCATTGGAAAAGACCCTGATGCTGGGAATGATTGAAGGCAAAAAGGGAAGGGGATGGCAGAAGTTGAGTTGGCTAGATGGGGTCACTGGAGAGGTGGGTGTGGGCTTGGGTGGACTCCAAGGGATAGTGGAGACAGGAAAACCTGGAGGAATGTTGTCCTTGGGGTTGCAAAGAGTCGGGCATGACTTTGCGACTGAACAACAATACCTAAACAATAAATTGATTATATCTACACAACTATTGCCCCTGCTGTTCTTCTTTCGTCTCTCACATGTATACTTTTTCCTTATTACAAAAGAAAGACAGCTTAAAATAACCCCACCCATCCCAAAATAATCAAGGAAAATGGCAGGAAAAGAAAGAAATGATGTGATAGCCCAGAGGGACCCACCGGAGACCAAGGCATTACCCAAGAGCAGGTTCTGAGGACCCATCAACCAAGGTGCACGACCTTAACACACAAGTAACTTCATGGATTGCCATGACCCCATAGCCGAGTGCTTGCTCTGAAGGCAGATGGGCTCCAGGCCAGCCCCCATCAGCTCCTGAGGGACCCATGGAGAGCTTCCCAGTAAACAGTACTGAGCAAAATGGCCTCAACCCATTGTAAGACATTTCCCTGACTCTTGCACTGCTCATAGGATCAAGAATTGCTCTAATCCACAATGGAGTGAGTGCACCCGTTTGAAAAGGACAGGCTGAAAATAAAAATGACAAATAGGAATAATAATTTCTTTACTGACACTGTGTTTGTAGGCAAAGCAAGACCTGCGGCATTCTAGGTGTGTGAGCTGTTTTTAATTTGAATCGAGGCACCCGCTGAAGCTTTTTAATGGATCTCTTTCCTGAAATGATAACTTCCCATCCACTCACTCGCAACACCTTTTAATGCTTTACTGGTGATTGATTTGTTGGAAGACGTATATTCAACAGCCTTATGTTAAGTGTTTCTGCTCTCTAATTTTCCCTTTTTCTGAAAAAATAAAAAATAAAACATGACAGAGGCTGTACTTTAACGCTGCGATCCATCCATTTCAGTCAGAGAATAAAAGCCCATTCTCACCTCATTTTGCCTTTATATTTCTCAAAATGGACAGGACTTTTCAAATGTTCTCCTCCACCCAACCCCTCGTTTGAAAGCTGAAATGCAGCAAAGACTGTAATGGTAGGTGCCACGGTTTTTATTTTTTTATTTTTTGAATTACTGGGTGACTGCTTTAGCTGATCCTAAAAAGCGAGTGTCTTTTTCTACCGCATAAAAGAGCCTGAAATGTTTACATATCAAAAGGCTATAGGCCAATTTCTGTCAAAATTATACATGAAGTTAAGCAGTACAAGCAATTTATTTAAACACTAGTCATTGTAGAAAAATTCCAAACCATATGCTCTTTTTAGCAGTTTTTTCCCTCCCCCCACAAATGCATTTGACCCATGACTTGGCAAGACATGCAAGCTTCATAATTTACTCGAAATTTCAAATCCCCCCTGACATTTCAAGCAAAGATCTTCATTAATAAGGTTTATGTATGAATGAAAACTTTAGAAGCTGATATTGTTCGAGGGAAGCGTTGGGGAACAGACCTCTTTCTTTCTTTCTTTCTTTCTTTCTTTCTTTCTTTCTTTCTTTCTTGCAATCTTTTGGTGTGTGTTTTCAAAACAGACTTGAATCAGTCACTCAGCCCAGTTGGTTAATCAGTTCAAGAGAAGTTTATGCTAGAAAAAAGTCATACCAGCCTGTTGCACTCTGGGGACTTGAGGCTGTGGGCACAGCGCCTGTGTGTTGAGGGGTCCCCGTTGGGCAGAACAAGAGACTTGCTTCCCCTCCCTCCTCTCAGGGCACATCCACAGTCGGCTAGGCCTTGGCAGGCACAGCGATGGGGAGGACAGGTTTGGATGGGGCACAGGCAGGTGTTCCTTTCTCCATCAGGGCATGGAGGACGCAGAGTGCCTGGCATGTTTGCAGCCTTTGGCAGGAATGGAAGCCTCTTTCCGCCTGAGGGCCAAATTCACTTTTAGAGTCGCTTGATGTTGGGCGCGCTGCAGGGGCCAAAGGCAAAAGGTGTGGAGCTCACAATACCAAAACAACGAGAATGCTTTCCTTGATGTTCTCACTGCTGGTAGCTAACCCTTAGGAGAGGCATTTCAGCCTTTTGGAAGGGGCAGAGAACTGCGGAAAAAACCATGCTCAGTGCTCTGTGATTGGGAGGACAGGGAAACCTGGAGGGCCAAGTTGGCCTCCAGCTGAGTTTTCTCAGCCCTCCAAGCCTGATGCTCCTCTACCCTTCTCTATGGGGATTTTTCTGCATGTGTGTGGTGGGTCAGCAGTGGACCGCATGGAGACCGTCTAGTCTTTTGAAAAGATTTGGGAAATGAAGGAAGAAGGCTTATATAAGTGAGTCAGAGAGTACTGCAGAATTGGGACACAGTAAAAATATGACCTACCTTGCAGGGTTTTTGCTAGGAATCTTGGTATAATATGCAAGAAATACTCTGAGCAGCCAAGAATTCTTACACAAAGTATTAAGTGTGCAAAGCATTGAAAAAATATTAGTATTATTAGGCTGGATC
>NW_025335761.1:47128107-47200081 GCF_004798865.1 Varanus komodoensis | reverse complement strand
ATCAGTTAGACAAAGAGTGCTTCTGGATGAGGATTTTGCTGTGCATGCACTTTCCTCCATAATTTGGGAATTTGTACCAAGACAACGTGGTCTGCTATTTGTAACCTTTGCATGGTAACTTTTTCTTTTTCTTTTTTTCTTTTTGCTTTTCATTTTAAAAAATTCTGTTAAGGAGAGGAAGAGGGAATAACTGCACAATGTGTGTTGATTGGTACCGCTAAAATCCTTCTGTCTGGAAGCGCCCAGACGCTTGGGATGACCTGTGGGATAAAATCCACGTTCTCCATACAACTCACTTTCATGCGCACCTCTATAGGATCCCTCCTCACACCCCTTCCTTCCCTCCCTCCCTCCCCCCAGGTCATCCCCAAACAAAGAAACCCCAGATGTTTTCGCTCTACCTTTGCTTGCTTTTTCCCCCTGCATGTTTTCAGGGGAAGGAACGAGGGACGGTGCTCTCCGACTCGGCTACTAGTGTGCATGTTTTAGACTCACTCGGGATGCAATCTTATCTATGTTTAAACAGAAAAAAGTCCTGTAGCTCCAGCGTTAACTAGCTGGAGGCCTTTTTTCCCTCTCCGGACACACACAGAATTGCGCCCTGGCAAATGGCACTAGGAACCGCAGTCGCACCGTGGGCAGGCCTTTTACGCGCACTCCTGACCGAACTGAGCTACGCTTTCCAAACTCCCGCGGCTGCACGATAAATCGAATCCTCGCCGGTTGAGACGGCGAGCCCTGGGGATAAGAACGCGGAAAGGCAGCCCAGTTCACCTCGCCTGACTTTTCCTCTAAGAGAGGTGCGCGACTGGGTCTTTCGAGGAGCGGAGGGGAGCGCCTTGCAATCCAGCGACCTTCGAGCTGGCTGGCTTCGCGCTCGCTGCTTCCTTTCCGCCTCTTGAAATCAACCCACCGCTCCGGGCGAACCGATCTGCGGGCCTTAGCTCCGCAGGCGCTCCGCTGGTCCACTCTGCTCCTCCGAAGCGCACCGGCGTGAATCCAGAGCGGACTCTCGCGGCGAACTGAAACGTCCCGGGAAGCCCTTGTCCAAACCTGGGCTTTAGAGGGGATTAAACAAGTCTGCTTATCTCGAAGCACAACTCCTTAACCGCTCCAGAGGGTTCGCCAGCCGTCGGAATCGCTCCACGCCTTCTGGGTCACCCATGAGAGTTGCAGAGCCTCCAGTCGCTCGTCCTCTGGAACCTAAGTAAGAAAAGGTTCCTTGGCGGCTTGCCCCGAAGTCGTGGGAACAGCCGTCGAGTCGTGACCATGAACCTCGCGGTGTTTCGACACACATTCAGTCCTTTCTCGGGCAACCCCCCGCCCTCCCGCCTAGTCCGTGCGAGGGCCCCGATCCATTCTGGAGCAGTGTGGATAGCGCTTCAGGATCTCTAGCTGCGCGGCAGGCGGGCGCGAAGCGGCGTAGCGGGGCAGGGGGCACGGCGCGGGCGCTCCCGGGACGACTCGGGCGCGTCTCTCCGGCCGCTTCCCTCGAAATGGCAACGCCGTTTCCAGAAAAGCGCCCGGCCGTGACCCGGCCACGCCACCTCTCCGCCGCCTTTGGAGCCACCCGATCGGTGCTTCAGCCTCCCCCAGGCGAGGACAGGCCGCTCCAAATTGCTCTGCCTCTCCACCGTCCTCTTTTCCATAGACTTTCCTGCACGGCGATCGCTTCGTGGGAAGCCGTGGCGGGTCGGTGAAGTGGAAACCAGAGCCAGGGGACGCGGCGCCTCCTCGCACGGGCGCCCCGCTCGCCTTCGCTTTCCCCGCATCTTCCAGCGCACGCTGCGACTCCGTCTTCCGTAGCCGAGCCGAACCGAGCCGAGCGACGCGCCGTCGCGGGCGCGCGATCCGCTTCGCTTTGCTTTCAGTTTTTATTCCGATTTCATCCCCTTCCAGTGAGTGACAAGCGATTGTTTGTTTAACCGGGAAGTTACAACCGGGGGAGGGGGAGGCCGAAGCGGAGAGGAGGGAAACCGAGGAACGCGCTCCGAAGTTCGCCCGGGTCCACCCAAAAGCTGATGGCGGCGCGCGGCGGGGTGGCGGGGTAGCTTTACACCCAGATTAGTTCGCGGGATGTATGCGTGGCAGGTCAAGCTGCGATCCTGCCGCGATATAAGGCAACCGTGCAAGGAGATCCAGACGTAGGGGGAGGCGGGGGCGGGAAGGACGAAGAAGGAAAGAGAAAGAAATGAAATACCACGAGCGCACATCGGCCGGCGCGCCAAAGCGAAAGAAGTCCGCCTCGGCGCTTCTAAAAAGGAAGTAAAAACAACGGGGGTGGCGGAGGGAGAGACTGGGGCACCTTTGAGATCAACGCGAAGTTGCCGCACGGCAAGCTTTTGCGGACGACCGTCAGTGCAACGGGGATGCTTTGAACGGCCCAAAGAGGTAACCGGCTTAATGAGTTGGCCTAAATGGCCGCCTTTAAACCAACTTCGACTCTGATTCAGAAAACCTCCGGTGTTTCTGAAAAGAAAGCGAAGCCTTGAAACGAAAGCGAGTTCGGTCGAGAGCTACTCTGCACGCGTCCCTGGTGGGAAATAACGCGATCCTGAACGCGTTGGTTTGGAAGTGTGCAAAGCGGCAAACCAGTTGGGTTTCCTAGTTTGGGTCAGAGGAAATGCTGAGATCGAGCAACCGCAGCGGTTGAAATCAGGAAGCGTTTATCTTAGCCTCCTGGGTCCGCAAACCTGCTAACCGGGCGACCTGAACTGTACCTGGTCGTTCGTAGCTCTCGGAGTAGCCAGATTCTAATGTACTTTCTTTTCACCTGCAAATGTACTTTCTTTTCACCTTTCTCCAGTTTTCGTGGAGAACTGTTTTGGGATCAGGTAACAATTCTCGCCCTTCAGTGGCCCACCATAGATTGTCTTACGGTAAGCGAGCTCTTAACTTCTCCCGAGGAGAAACTCTGCCTTGGAAAACAGCAACAGCGACAGTAGATATACACCAGCCCGCCTAGTCCTCGGAGATCTCTCTCGTGTCTGCTTCAGGAATGGCAACTCGGTCGCGCCCGCTAGAAGTACTCGCTTTTCTCGAAAGCCTTGAGCAGCCCCCACCAGAGACCCGGCACTTTAGAGGGACCCTCGCACGGGCTCTCCAAGCCTCTGCCCACAGTTTGGTTTTCAACCATTTCTGCAGCTAGACTGGCGCTGCTTATCGAACCGTTCGGCGTGCCACGAATCTTTCGCCCGCTCCCGTTTCGTGCCTTCAGCGCCCAAGAGCGTGGCATGCGCACGCACTTTGGTCAGACGATCTTGACTTGACGCCTCTCTTTCTCGTATGCAAACTGCCTCCTAAAGTGGTGCGATGACTCGGATCGAGGCGCTGCGCGAAGCGCGCAAGCGACCAAAGGGTCACGCCGCGAGCGCTGGGACGGGGCTGCCTCGAGAAGCAGGACGCGGGGCAGCCCGGGACCTGGATGAAGACTGTGATCGTGGGAATGGCTCCACCACCCTTTCAGTTTAACATTTCGGATAGCCGCCTGTCCTTCGAATGATTACTTTCCTCCTACATCAAAGCCTATTACGGATGCCTTGGGGCCAGCTTTTTTGCGGGGTGGAGTGGGGAAGACACGGAATTGACGAAATCTAATTCATTAGCAAATATTAAGGGAAAGATTCTGGGGAAAGTGTGAAGAAGGTGCCTTGGGATTTTCTAAACTAGCACTTGGATATATTTTTAAGATATCCAGCGTGTCAGGGCACAAGGAAATATTACTGTACCTTTCTTGTTAGGATAATAAAATACATTAATTTTAGTATTTAGACAACACGTCTTTCTCTTCGTACAGGTACTCTTTAGTCTTTGTATAACCCAGGCTGCAGCCGTACGCATGCTTCTGCGAGAGAAATCCCACTGAACTCAATGTGGCTTACTTCTGGGTAAATATGTATAGGACTGCAAGGCAAATGGCTTTCTCTGGTCTTGGGCCTGAGGAAATGGCCTCTGCCCTCAAGGAGCTTCCATTCATGAAAGGTCGATTCAGGCATGCCCCTCATAACCTTAACTTAGATTTAAACAGATCCAGCACCATAGAGCAGAATGAAATTTCCTTCAGACTCTCAACTACTGATTACCAGAGGCCTGGACCAAAATGTAAAATAAGAGGGAGGGAGGAGCAAGGTGAACGAAGAGAGATTAAAATTTATGATCTCTTTCCCATCTTTTTTACTGTGCTTTGCAGCTTGTCCATCCTAAGAGAGAAGGCATGAAAGTCGGATTCCTATATCAGCCACATTAAGAAGAGTTTTATCTTGTCGGGTTTTCCGTCTTCCTTTCGTTGAAAGGAAGAAAGAAAACAATTTGTTCCTTATAAACAGCTCCTAATGGCTTGTTTTCGTTTCACGCCAACAATTTCCTACCTTCTTTGATGGAGGGCTGGCGGGTGAATATTCTAATCTGATTCACTTCGCCTCCTGTGGATTCCCAGAGACGGCCGTGACAGACCCAGGCGTCTGCAAATCACAAGGACCGGGCTGCCAGGAGAGACGGCCGGCCATCGTAATAAACAAGCATTTTTAAAGGGACTTAGGCAGACTCCCCCTTCAATACAAATATAAAATATGATAGTCCACATCAGCATCACAAGGTATATGAACCTGGGTTGTAGGAGCAGAAAGAGGGAATGGAGGTCGTTCTCATCCGTGAAAAATAATTTTAAGAAGTAGAAACCCCTCCATATTTTCGTCTGAAATCTAATTCGAATTCAAACAGCTTCCCCAAGAGGTCTGTTTCAGGAGTGTAAAACCTTGCCATTAATTTCCATCTCTTCCCTGAAACTTTAAACCTGCGTTAAAAGAAACTCGGAGGAATTCCTACTTCTTACTGATACTACACCAGCTCGAAGGTAATCGTGATTCTTCGGACTTACAGGCAACTTAAATAACTGGTTCTATACACCGAGGGCCAAATCGAGACCAAACGACGCACAATTAACCCCTGCTGGTTTCCGATGGGAGAGTTGGTGCATTTGGTTCGATAGGCTCGCCACACTCCCGGAAATCCAAGTGATTCCGAGGAGCAGGATCGTGCCCACTCCTTTATTTGCGGTGGACTTGACTTCCAGGGAATATACTTAGCGGGACTCTCTTAGAGGCTGAAAAGAACCCTAAAGGAGTTTGTTTCTGTGCAGATGTGTGTGTGCCCACGCAAGTACGTATGCAGGAATTTGTATCTAATGGTGCGTGTATGTGCACATGCATGATTTCATTCCACCGGTAAAGAGGCTTCGAATTTTTGCCAGCCGCGTCGCCCTGAAGCCTCGGGGACCAAATCTTTCCAAGATCCGAAGCGCAACAATCCTCGCTGGAAGGCTCAGTGGCCCAGCCTCCCAAATCAACAGGTTCGGGAGTAGAAGTGGGTGGGCAGGGAGAGGCAACCGCCACCTCCGAGGGCGATTAAAGCTGCGATCCTGAGGGCGCTTTTCTGGGAGCCGGTCCCAGTGGCCTCGCGCAGGATCGGGCAGCAGCACCGCGCGCCGCCTCCAGAGCAAGGAACAAGCCTTCTTTCCCCTTTCTCCTCGCCCGCTCCAATCCTCTCAGGAAGTCAGGGATCGCATCTACTCCGACCCCAAACGCATTTACTCGAGGAAAGACCCCAGATGGCTTTCCCAGCCAGCTCACTTTCGGATCGGGACGTGGCCCGGGACACGGGAAACTGCGGGCCATCCGAGAAGAGAAGCGCCGCTGGGCGGGATGCGGGGCGGAGAGAAGACGGGGAGTTGTTGGTGTTAACTGATTTCTCTGCAATAACATTAACCGGATTAACCCGGCCAACAATTAACGAGGGAGGGCGGGAAGTGGGGAGGGAGATCCACCCTAAGTCGTGGCAGAGGAGGAAGAGGCGGGGGGAGTTCACGAAAGGAGAGAAAGAAATCCCACTAATGGAAGGGATTACGTTAATTTCGTTAATTCTTAATACACAGAGACCCGCGCCTCTCGTCTCTCCTCCTCCGGACGCGCCCGCCCCCCAGCTCCACCTCCTCCGCCAGGCCCGCTGACACACACACAAAAGAAGGAGCGAAATCTGGTTTCATTTGTGATCTGATACATAACCGGGAACTCAATCCAGGATGACGTCGCCCGGGTATAAAAACGGAGCGAGGTTGGGGCGCATGAGAGACTCCACGCAGCTCAGCTCGGAGGAGGAAACGGACGAGCGGGGAAGGCGGCGAGGAGGAGGAGGAGGAGGAGTGGGGGGGGCGACCCGGCCGCGCCAAGGAAGGACCTTCTCCCCCGCGGAGAGAAGCCACCGGCGCGCAGGGCCCCGCTCCGCCGCCGGCTCCGCCAGCCCCGGGCAGCCGCGCGCCCCCGCGCCACGCGCGCCGCCGCAGCCGCCGTCCCGCTGCCGCTGCCGCTGCCGCTCTCCCTCCTGCCCCCGCGAGCAGGGGCCCGCTTCGGCGCCCGCCCGGCCCGGGGGATGCCTGCGGGCATGTTCAGCATCGACAACATCCTGGCGGCCAGGCCCCGCGGCAAGGAGTCGGTGCTGCTGCCGCACCATCCCTCGCAGCCGCCGCCGCCGCCGCCGCCGCAGCCCCAGCAGCCGCCGCAGCCGCAGCACGGGGCGCCCGTGGTCTTCTCGGCGGGCCTGCACGGCGGCGACTCGCTCTACGCCTCGGCCGGCAGCGGCGGCGGCGGCGGCGGCGGCGACTATGGCGGATATTACGCGCGGGCCGTGGCGCCGGCGTCCAACTTGCCCGCCCTCGGAGGAGCGCGGCTGGGCGGCTACGGCAACTATTACTACGGGCAGCTGCACGTCCAGGCGTCGGCCGTGGGGCCCGCGTGCTGCGGGGCCGTGCAGACCCTGGGCGCTCAGCCGTGCGCCTGCGTCCCCGCCACAGGTAAGGCGCCCGGGAGGAAGCCCCTCGCCCCCGCCGCGCCGTCCGCCCCTTGCGCCGCGGTCACCCGGGTGGGACTCGCGGAATGCTGCTCAGGAGGGCGCGCAGGCGAAGGAACCGAGCTGGCTTGGCGCAACGGGTGCTCGGGATCGCGGTCCTCCTGGGAAAGAAGGGGGTGGGCGGGGCGGCTCTGGCGGGGCAGCGTGGCTCGTGTCCACGGCTCTGCTTAGAGTAGACCTCTCGGCAAGGAAGCTAGCCGTGGCTTCCTTAATTCCCACCCGTTCCGAAGGGTCAGCTCCAAGGACTAGTCTTGGGCAGGACCCCTGATTCTTCCCTCCCCCGCGTCCCGCATCGAGCAACGAACAGCCGCTCGTTCCCCGGAGAGCAGCGGGACTCTTCCCGGCCACGTCGTTTCGGAGCGAGCCGTCGCGATCCACGCCAGGGCGTGACGGGCCGCGGGCGAGCAGCAGAGCGCCGGCAGACGATTCCCTCGCCTTGGCTGCAGGGGGGACCCCGTGCGATCTGAGCCCCTCATTGTGAGAAGTGAGGGCGGGTTTCTGAAACTGAGCTTCCCCGAATTCTTTCACCTGCCATCCTCGAAGGGACGCTCGTCTTGCTTAGCGTTGTTATGCTAGTCGCGAAGTCGTGCCCGACCCAGCGCGGCCCCATGCACGACATTCCTCCAGGCTCTCCTGTCCTCCACCATCCCCCGGAGTCCACTCAGGCTCATGCCGACTGCTTCAGTGACTCCATCCGGCCACCTCATCCTCTGCCGTCTCCTCCTTCTTTTGCCGCCAATCGTTCCCAGCATTAGGCTCTTCTTGCTTAGAGTAGACCCCTTGAAATGAATGGGGATTAAATCAAACTAACACTGGATGCAGCCCCTATCCTTTTCGACCGCTATCCCAACTACGCATCACACGCTCTTCCTTGGAATATTACTGGGCACAGATAGGTTAAGACTGAGGGAGGCGTCTGCCCAAACGCGCACTTGTCTGGCAGCAAATCCTGCTAGAGGAACTGGCCGACTTTTGGGGTAAGCAGCTGGGGCCAACGTATTTCGAATGGGGCTGTAGGGTTTGGAAGGCGGCCACCGTTCCCTTCATTCGGTTTTTAAGTTTGTAGACCTTTCTGGATTCTTCTTTGGCTCTCCACTAACTCTCGGGCAAAGAAATGGAAGCTACTTCTGAGGAAATAAGTTTGAGATTGGGATATAAATTTGCACACCTGGTCAGATAAACCAGCATGGCATATGCGCAGCTGATGGACACCCTGTGAAAAGGAGAGGGAGCGGGAATTGGGAATAAAACCGACTGAAAAAAATTGCAGGCTAAACGTAATTACATAAGATTAAGTAAATGTCACTCAATTTAACGGGGCTTGCTTCTTTGTAAACTTGGCACACACGGCTATGCTAATCTGGTTGAAGAATGCTTAATAGTTATCTATTAATATTCAGAGGAAAGCCTTCGTTCATTTCTGTCTAACTTTCATGTATTTAAACTGAGATCACAGTTTCATTTGGTTTTTAATCCTGTTTTTACCTTGTTTTAATTCGATGCTACAGTAAAATTCGCTGTACTTTAAAGCGGCATACAAAGCTGTACAAAGCTAAAAGGTTTTCAGGCTTTGCCCCAAAACCATTTCCTAAAATCACTAAGATTTATTATTTCAGAGCGTACTGCAGCATAGCTTCGAAACCCCAAAACATACTGACTTTGCATCCTAAGATACTAATCCTATGAAGTAAGGCTCCCCTCACACCCTGTTCAATTTACTTCCTAGTTGCAAGAATGCTTCAACTGTACTAAAGTTCTGCAAATGGCGGTGAAGTGTCTTTTAATTCACTGGGATCTGTTTTTCATGCCTGTGTTCAGAATTTAGAGGGAAAATGCTGACATCTCTGGACAAATTTACTCCAGAGCAAATATAGAATAAGGGAGAGAGGAGAGATGCCTCACTTGCTGCCCAGATCCTTAGCCATCACCTTGCCCGTCTGTCTATAATTCCTGTAAAGTGAATGTGCATTTTCCTTTACTCTGTGTTTAGAATTGGGGAGGGTCCAGCTGCATTTGACCCCCCCCCCCAAGTTGCCAAACTAAACAGAGAATGGCAGAATCTCTCCTCTCCCCGCCACGTCCCTTTTGGGAACCCACTACCCTGTTTGGAGGGGGCTGGAGGGTTTGCTTCTGGCTAAGAATTCAGAACTCTTGGAAATTTATCAACAATATAAATTTCACCCCACTTCAGCCATTGGGGTGGTATAGAAGAAAATAAATATGTTATTACTTTTAACAGTCTGCAAATGCGATTGAGAATATCATCTCCTTTTGCTCCTCCCTTCTCTCTCTCTCTCTCTCTCTCTCTCTCTCTCTCTCTCTCTCTCTCCCTCTCCCTCTCCCTCTCCCTCTCCCCCCCCCCAGGCTATGAAGGCACTGGGTCAGTCCTTATGTCTCCTGTGCCCCACCAAATACTGCCCTATATGAATGTGGGAACCCTGTCCCGGACAGAGCTGCAGCTGCTGAACCAACTGCACTGCCGGAGGAAAAGAAGACACCGGACCATCTTCACAGATGAACAGCTGGAGGCTTTGGAAAACCTTTTCCAGGAAACCAAATACCCAGACGTCGGTACCCGGGAGCAGCTAGCCAGGAGGGTACATTTACGGGAGGAAAAGGTGGAGGTAACTTGACAGTTCTTTTAAAACTTCTTCATAGAATCATAATTGGTAGAGTTGGGCCCAATGCCCTGCTGCAGCAGGTCCCCAGTTTACACCATCCCACTCAGATGGCTGTCCAGTTTCACTTTGAATGTCTCTAGTGTGGGAGAGCCCACCACCCCTCCAGGCAGTTGGTTCCACTGTTGTATTGCTGTGACAGTGAGGAAACTTTTCCTGCTATCTAGCTTGAACCTGGGTTGAGCTGATTATTCCGTGTCCTACACTCTGGTATCAGTGAGAAGAGATCTTGACATTCATTTGTGACAGCCATTGAAGTATTAATGGAGTGATTTCATGTCCTTCCTCTCCAGTCTTCTCTTTTCAACTCGGAACATGCCCATTCTCTCAGTCTCAACTCACAGGGCAGTGTTTCCAAACCATGGATCATTTTTGTTGCCCTCCTCTGGACCTTTCTAATTTTTTGCATCTTTCTTAAATCTTGGTGGCCAGAACTTGTCACAGTATTCTAGATGAGGTCTGATTAGTGAGGTGTATAAGGGAACTACTACTTCTCTTGATTTTGAAGTAATACTTCTATCAATGCATCCCAAAATAGGATTTGCCCTTTTGTGGCTGTATTGTATTGCTGGCTCATATTTAGCCTGTTGTCCTCAGTATCTCCGAGATCTTTTTCCTTTTCAGTTTTGTTGAGCCACATATTCCCCATCTTGTATCAATGCATTTGGTTTTTTTCATAGCTGGAGGACTTGGCATCTGTCCCTACTGAATCTTGAAAAACAAAAGCAAGAGATCTGGTACAGTGCAGTGGCAAAAGTTACTGTTTCTAAACCCATCTTCCCCAATCCTGGTGCGCTTGAGCTACAACTCCTGGCATGCCTGACTATTGGCCGGGGTGGATGGGAATAGAAATCTAAAATACAGAGAAGGCACCGGTTTCAGAGAAGGCTCTTCTAAGCTATTACCCAAGGGCTGGGGCAGCGAGGAGAAGAAGCCATTCTTAGATTCCTGGGGGAGGAAGAAAATGTGGGTTCTTAGTGGACTGTTAAGCAAACCTGCATTTTCTACAGGTTTGGAAGTCCTCTGCTCAAGCCTATGAATATTTAGACAGGAAAAAGGTCCTGGAACTTCCAGTAGTTTTTATATATAGCTTCCATATAGCCTGAGGTGCCTGATCCCATCTAATCCTGTAAACTAAGCAGGGTTGGGCTGGATTGAAATTGGGATGAGTGAGTTGAGTCCTCCATTGAGCAAGTGCTTGGACTCGATGGCCTGCTCCGGCCCTTCCAACCAGACATGCTATGATGTCTCGGCCAGCAGAAGAAGCCTGGCAATGCTGGCTGGGGAATGTTGGGAATTCTAGGGCTTTTTTTCTGTCCAAGCATCCCATAGGATTGTGCCTTAATGCTAGTAGGACCATGGCAGTTCCTTGACTGAGAACACTCCTAGGTGAATGCGATGGGGTTTCAGTGAAGTGCAATTGTAAGCAGTGGTGTGTCGGAGCGTAACTTCAGTCGCTAAGGATTCAACTCCGCCACTTTTGCATTTTGGCAAACCACAGCTTCGATCTCACCACTTCCCAGGTAAATCGTGGTTTGCTCACACATAAATGATGTTAACAGATTCCCCCATACCCATTCCCATGGGGGGAAGCCCCATTACCCCAGCCAAGAGTTACTTCTGATTAAGATACACCTAGGATCATGCCACATTAGCGTTGTTTGATCTGTTTGGAAGGGGCACTTCACATCACTGCCCTCAGTTCAATTTTAAGAGAACCGAATTCAGCTCAGGAACCTTCTGCTGTCCTCAGAGGCTTGCGGAGCAGCCTGCAAATCCTCTTCTGTCTCGTTGGATTCCCGGGAGGACAGCAACCGGGGTGCAGTCATGGGCATGACTCGAAAGGAGAAACCTGTATAGGACGCGTGCAACTACATTCGCTTCTCAAGGTTTCCTCAGTGCCCAGCGCTGTGCCGGGCTGTGGACAAGAGCGGGGCGGGCGATCCTGGCAGGTGCAGGCACCGGGTCCTACGTGCGCCGCTGGTGCAGCTGAGTTCTGCAGCCTTCGCCCTGAGGTGGGGATGCATCTCGCCCTGGCCACAATGTTGGTGCAGGCTATTCTTGGTTCAGGACAAAAAGCTGGAGGTGTGTGAGCTCCATTCCCATCGCTTCTGCAGCTCAGTGCCACGTGTGAGCCCCACTTCACAGCCGCTCGCTTTTCAGGCTTTGGGGATGTCTCTCCTCCCCAAGCAATGTTTGCATTTTTTTCAGATTTCAAACTGCGTAACCCCCTTGTCAAATTTGCATGGCACCTGGGATGCTCTGCACCCCACACTCCGTGCCTCAGGTATTTTAATATTCGAGAGCTGCCACACGATTCCAACCAGCTATTTGCCATCACTCCACTCGAGTCTTGCGAGGCCGGCATGGCGATCCTGCGTGCAGGATCAGTGCTTTCCCTTCCCCGGAGGAAGCAACTGCCAGCAGCTGCCGAAGCGCGGGGGTGCCATTTGTCCCAAACAGGAGTCTCCTTATGCTGGGGATGTGAGGAGAGCACGTTCACACGTACTTTGCTGGATCTTGGCACACTTGGAGGTCAAGGTGCGAACCACCTCCAGCGTGTGGTTGGGAAGAAGGGTGGGTGCATGGGTCTGTAGCCCCCAGGGGTAGGATCGGGAAGTGGTCCTCCATCTGCGGTGGTTCATTCCCATGCATGCACCGGCACTGCTCCGTGCTGCAGGCGTCGGGCGATGCATCCTCCGCATGCAGAATTCTCACACCATCCCTTGATTTCCCTGGATGGCAGGTCTGGTTCAAGAACCGCCGGGCTAAATGGAGGAGACAGAAGAGATCCTCTTCCGAGGAGTCGGAGAACGCCCAGAAATGGAACAAGGCTTCCAAAGCATCCCCAGAGAAAAGGCAAGAAGAAAGCAAAAGTGACCTGGACTCCGACAGCTGATACCCTTTCCCAGGGGATGCTGCCTGCCAGCCGGCCTTGCCGGAGGGACGGATTATGGATCTGGAGGACTTGCACGGAGAGGACGCTTAAAGCTCTTGCACAGACTCTGCCTCTGTGGGAGGAAGGCAGGAAGGAGGGACTGTCTCTAGCTGTATATAATGCGAAAGGCCCCGGGAGCGATCCCTTTTAAATAAATAAATAAAGGATGGGTTGCGGCGGTGTTGCACAACAGGCGGAAGTTGGTCACACGCGTTTTATTTGGGTGTTCCTGGCTGGCCCTTTCCAAAAAGCCAAAAGAAAGTATATGCGAGGAGTGGGGCGTACTGGCCCGGGGGTGGGGGTGGGCACAGCTCTTACAAAAACAAAACTACTAGCCCTTACCTGGGAGTAAATCTCACTGAACTTGGTAGTTTATGTCTGAGTAGGACTCCGCTGTGAACTCCGCTTATGTGTGAGTAGGACTCCGCTTTTGGCAGGTTAGCAGCAGGGCTGGTGCGTGGGAGAAGAATGTAAATTATGGATCCAAGGTATGTTGCAATGCATCGTGCATTTCCAGTTTCACTTTGGAAGAAAGATACTCATTCTGTACAGCAAGGGAAACGGTACAGTTATAAATTTATGTATGTTTACCTGTGAACTTGGTGGGATTCACTTCTGAGGAACGGTGCAGGCAATCAGGCTGTGGGTTTCTGTTTGAGAAGGTGGGTGCAAGATCCGTCCTTTCCTATATTGTGATTCTAAAACATCGTAAGCTGAACAGTTAGCATGGAACTTATTCCTCAGTCACTGTACAAAGGACTGAAGCCTTATAGAAATTATCCAAATACAGAGAGGACTTTAATTACAGACTAACCAAAATCAAATCCACCGTAATTTGAAACCAATGAAGTATGCATTTTTGTGTCTGGAGCAAAACTCTGCATCTGAAGTGATGTGTGTATCAGGACTCTAAAATCTGAAGTGACCTTGGTCAGAGCCCTTTAATAATCGATCTGCAAAACTGATTCTACGCCCCTCCCCTCCCCTCCCTGCATAAATTCTCCCTTCCCTTTCCTAAGAGCCACTCGGATTGCAAAGAATGTATCTGTAGGACCTCAGACTTACATCCCTTTAGAAAGAAAAGCAAAGGGGATGAAGTCACTTCAGAGAAAATTTGAAATGAAGCTGAAGACCGGATTTTTAATTTCAAAATGATAGATTTTAAAAGTAATATTTGCTCTTTTGCAGCATCTAATGACGGCTCCTTTAGGTTTTCTTGCAAGCCCATTGAAAGCTTACCGTACTTTTGAAAAGTTGTGCTTAGTTAATGGCAAACATTTATACCATCAGTAAAAGGGGAGTATAGAGGAGAACAGTTGCTGGCAGGTACTGTTAAGGAATCGTTAGTTCACTGGGAAACCACATTATCTCCCAGTTTTTTCAGATTATAATATCAGAAAAAAAATTGCTCTGAAATCCAAAGCTAGATCAAGTTTCCCTGAAGTGCCAGGTCGGCAGCTGTATGACCCTACAACGTACCGTGTACATAACCTTATGCTTCTCCTATTCAATGATCTTGAACATACTTTTTCCATTCCTTTGCACAGGTGTGATTAAAAGGGTGATACATTTTTTGTCTCGCCTTCAGTGCAGCCTCCAGGTTGCGATCCTGGTGAGCAGCAACTGGGGAGTAATTTAGTCAAACAGATTGGGTGTCTGTTATTTTGTCTGAACGAAACTTTCCACCCTGCAGGGATTGGCCTTTAATCCTTAAGTCTGAGAAAACTGGAAGAGAAAGTTCTTCAGGCTGAGCAGAGAGATGGCTGCAAGGCTGCAATCCTCACTTACGTGGGAGCAAGCCAAATGGGACGCAAGGTGACTTACTTCTGAGTAGTTTCAGTGTACATGTACACTAGAGCCGGATCCCTGTGTTCACAAACACTGGCCCGTGAACCAAAAGTATTGACTATCTGTTGAAATTGATTGGACTTCTCTGGATAATGGACGTTTGCTCCTTTTTAACTTTTCCATTGATCTGGAACATTTTTATCTACTGCAAAGGCATTTTATGCCTACAATCCTATGTTCACTTCTACTCAAATTGATAGGATATGCTTCTGAGATAGTATCCCATTGATCTTACTTAGAGAGCTTACTTGAGCTTACCAGTTGATGTTTCATGGGGACAGTGTTCACAGATTATTCCAAGAAACACAAGCATGTCTTGAAAGTCCGCTTGAGAGCCAATGCAGCTTTCTTCTTCCTTCCTCACTGCCCCTTCTGATAGGCTTGGGATCAGGGGGCCCAGATGCCTGCCCCAGCTGGCTCCTGCCGCACACCCACACCTCCCATGAACAGGGGGAGACCACGCTGCTCAGCCTGGTTCTTGGTCCCTCCTCGCCGGCTGGGCTGGAGAAGGGAAGATGGGCCTCCTTAGACTCTGCTCTGCAGAATCCCAGGATGTCCTTGACCCCACGCTGTTAATGCTTACTGTTTGCATGAATAGAAGCTGCAAGAGATGACTGCTGCATCCCAGCGCATGCTCAGAAGGTATGCGATCCCGCTAAAAGTGAAGCGGTTGGAGGGAGACCACTTGCAACCCGCATGTGGCCACCCTGAGTTCTCTGATGCAAGAAAGATGGGGCAGAGATGTAATATTGTCTGCATATACACATGCAGCCACACCCAATCCCATTATTGCCTGGAATGGGTTGAAAGCGAGCAGGGAACAGAACGTCCCCATCATCTCCCCACCTGCTGTGCTGTGCTGCTTGAAAACGGCTTGCCCAAGAAATAAATCTCATTGGCAAAAGATCACGGAGAGCTGCCTGTTGCTCTATCTAGTCCACATTCCCCGCACCAATGGGCAGGGACCTTTCAGGCAGGGCAACTTCCCAGGCCATCCTGGAGGTGCCAAGGATGGTATCCAGAACCTTTGGCATGCAAAGTGTGGCCGCTTCCCGTGTGCCACAGTCCCATCCCATCACATCTAGGAAGCATGCACAGCATTGGGAATACTCCTCCTGAATCCATGATCTGAGCAGAACTTCATTCTTAGCAGGTTCAGATGAAGTTGGGTGAGTGCCCTGCCGATGACTGTGAAGCCGCCCTATGCAGACGTTCAGCCCAGTAGCCAGCAGCATGGCAGGGCCTGGGAGTGAACTTAGAGTTTTTCCCCTCCTAATATTGCTACAGCCTGTGAACTGGTCTTTAATTCAAAGACCTGCAAAGCTAAGGAGCTCCCCTATCTGCCCCCCACCCAATTCTGAGCTGGCCACAGGCCCACTGTCCTTACGTCAGATCCATCCGTTTTATTGTAGTTTAGGTTTCCCCCATTCCTCCTCCTCCTCCTCTCCTTGCATCGTGCCTCCCCGAGATTCACACCTCCAGGAAAAGAGCCTTGTGTCCCGCTCACCTGGCAAGGCTCAGTGTGGACTGGAGCCAAGATCCTGTCTGGCAGCCCCCCGACTCGGGGCCAGGCTGCTCGCGAGCCCTTGGGGAAGGCGTCACATTTGCGTAGGCACGTCAGAATGGCTTGGTGGCGGTGGCTGCGTGAGGACAACCAGCTAGCCATCTGCAAGAAGCCACCAGGCAAATGCTTCTACACATTGTCCCTTAAATGGCTTTAGCAGTCACCTGCAAATCTTTGCTGGCCTCATGGTGGTATAGCAAAGCCTTTGTCAGCCTGGTACCTTTCAGATGTGTTGGACAGGGCTGGCTGGAGGAGGTTGCGAGCTGTAATTTGGAACATTTAGAGGGCACTAGCTTGCATTGCTCTGTGCGTGTGCATTGCTCTGTGTGTGTTTATATAGCACTTTATTACATTTATACACTATTTTTCCTTTTGCAAGGAGGGATCCTCCTGCCCTCTCTTTTATACTCACACCAAGGCTAGGCTTTCACTGAGCTCCATGGCTGAGTGGAGATTAGAACCCGGATCACCTGGCTCTCATTCAGCATTCCAACTGCTACCCCATTCTCGCTCCAGTGGAATACTTTTATCAGGGCAACTCAAAGATCACAAAAATCTATGAGCTTGCAGGCTCTCCAGAGGCAACAAAGGAATTTTGGAAGTTTCCTTGCAGCACATTCTTTGTTTTTCTGGAATTCATCATGGCAGCCCTCATAGCCAAATTCACCTAGGGTTATCATCCTACTTTTCTATTACATATACCTAAAGCAACTAGCCTTCTGGGTAAAAATGCCATATCAGATAGGGCATATCTGTTAACACAGATATTTATACCAAACAAGCAGCCTGCTAGTTAAACCTGACAACCAAGTTTATGGGGTGTGACTTCAGTCCTAAGTGGGAGTAAGCCGTTCCCAGGTGTGATCTCCACAGAACTCACGGAACTTACTTCTGACAGTACAGGTTCAAATTCTAAACAGACTGAGCTTTAACAAAAGCTCTCCAACAAGCTGAAATGCAGCCTTTAGCCTTAAGTTAGCAACACCAGTTATCTTGCAAAGAAATGCCACCATTTACACTGGAAGTGGGAACTCCAAGTAGCAAAGGGAAAGTATACAACCTCTCTGCTTTGTGGCTTCACTCATTCTCTGACTTACTCTGTGCTAATCCATCATCAACAAAAGTAACACTGGGAGCACTGTCATAATTTCCTTTTGCTTCAAGGAAGGGCCTAGTTCCATGAATGCTCTCGCAGCCAATGCCAGCACTGCTACTCAGGGGAGAGAGAGAGAGAGATCTGGAGCTGCTCCTCCTTACATTCTCTCTCTAGTACATTTCTGAGTGCAAGCACTGTAGGTGTTCTCTCTTCATGCCAGGATCCACAGAGAGGTGATAACGGTTTCTGGGCCAAGATGTACATTTTCAAGCCAAGCAAATCCAATCACAGGTGAAGCAAAAAGCCCAGACAGGTTGACAACTGATGCCTCGGTTTGCTCTTTGTTGCATGTATCTGGGTTTGTTTATTTATTTTCTTACCCTGCCTTTTAAGCAAAAAATGGGCTTAAGTAAAAACAGCTTACATTAAATAGACAAAATGTATAAAACTCATGAATATTCAACAAAAAGGTCCAATGGCAGAATCAATAGCATTTGACCTCATTGTAGGGTCAAAGGCCTTCTTGAATAAAGTGGCTTGGACTTGTTGGGACACCTGAAAGAGGAAGCAAACCTGGTTTAGAGGGAGTTTCACAGGTGGGAGTGGACACTGGAAAGCCTCTTTCGAAGGTCTTGAAAAAGTGCTTCTTCCAATGATTTTAAGAAACAGGCAGGGATAAGGCAGTCTTTCAGGTACCCTTTAAATGGAGTGAAGTCATGCAAAATGAACTTTGAATGGGTTTCAGATTGAGACAGATGAAGACAGATGGATCTACACCTTTCTGTACCACTCCGTGATGTGATAATGGGAGCTAGTAAATTTAAATACAGGACTATATATAAGTTCCAGCTGAGTTGTTTTCTTATGCATTTTTCTCCTATTGTTAAGAGCAATTGAGATTTTGCAGCAAGGATAAGGATATCTGGATCACATGTGGTAGTAACATCAGCCACCTTCACAATGCTATGACCAAAAAGCCCTGATTCTGAGCTCTGAAGATTTTTATGGAAACACATCTTTGCATTCCAATTCCTTCCTGTCACTCAGAGCACTCGACCATGGTCACTGTACCAAGGAAAACAAGCAATGAAAAGCTTGCATCCTGAAATCAGTGGCAGCTGGTGCCAATATGAGTGGGGCAGTGTATCCACGCAAGGCTACAGTCTGAGCCTTGAAAAAGCTGTCCATGGTGCTGAAACCCAGCAACCAAATTGGCTCAGCACCACAGGTAGATAGAAAGTCTCACCTAAAATACAACAGAGAGAGCTGGGAGACCTTGCTGACAGTTGCATTCACCTGCCTCCACTGATGGAAGGTGCCTCCACACAGCTTGTAGGGTCCTCTCAGCTCCCATAGAACAGCCTTCTTTATTTGAAGGATCCCCTGATCCTCTGCATAGCATTTTGGGGTGACTGGAGGAATGGCCTGCTGCGGAAAAGAATGGGTGAGGCACATCTGATGCACCATGTAGTTATTCATTTAAAACTTTCCTTCCCCACCCACCACTGACATCTCAGGATGGCTTACCTAAATCTGGATCCAACCAATGAAAAATTATGTGTAGATATGGCAACCACTGCAAATTATTCAGCAAATGTGACCATATTTATGATGTTTTAATTTATTGTTGTAAGCCGCCCCGAGGCTTCGGCGAATGCGGCGGCATAAAAATGTTTTAATAAATAAATAATAAATAAATATCCTAAGAATTAAGTTTTCCCAGAGGTGGAACTTGTTCAGTCCACAAAACGGGGAAAGGGGCTTTCCCCCTGCAGTTCTTTTCCCACCCGCAAGAGCTACTCTGAAGGAAGAGGGACCCCTGGAGCAGACTTTCAGCACTGCAGGGAAAGGAAAGGAGTGAAAGCCGTACTGTATTAGCAGACATCTGCTCGCATAATATTAGATTTGGTCTTAGGTGGGGATGCATATTTTAAAACAAGGAACCTATGGAACACATAGTTTCTTCAGTGCCCACAATACACCTGCAGTCTATAAACCTTTGTTGCAAATAAATGGAACGATTCCGCCATTCTCTTGCACAGAGGAAATAAAAAGCTCTGCTACCAAAATTGATGATGACGAGGACAAAATCTAGCCCCACAGGGACCTGTGGGCAACAGGGTGACTTTCAGGTTGGCTCTAATAGGGAGGTGGCTAGAGTGAGAGGAATGAGCCAGAGGGAGGGAGGGAGGGAGGGGAAAAGAGCCAGAGAGAGCACAGTAAAGAGGAAGCAGAGAGAAGGGGAGATGAGGAAAGAGAGCAAAAGAGGAGCCAGTGAATAAGTGAGAAAAAAAATGTGAGCCTGAGAGAGAAAAGCAATGAGCCAGAGGGAAAGGAAGAGGGAAAGTGAAGCCAGAATCAGTGGCACACAGAGGAGGTACACACACATTCATGGCCACACACAAGCACTGTGCTCCCAAAGGATTGGTGGTCATCCCTCCCCCTCCCCCTACATCAGCTGTTGTTTGATGATGATGATGATGCTCTCCTGAACATGTTTGACCAGACTGAGAATAAGATGAAATCTCTTCAGCTTCAGGAAGATTGCAGCATGGTGCTTGTAGACCATCAGTTGCTATCTACATAAAATCTCTAATCTCACCAACGAAGAAGAAGAGGAGGAGGAGGAAGATTAAATATTGTCAAATATTCAATATACTGCATACCCACCAGTAAATAGTGTTAGGGTATGATCTAATGGAGGTTCCCGCATTCCTTTGAGCCTGGAGGATTCTGGCATCCTACTGAGGATGGAAGGAACATGGCAGCAAAAGTTGCCTTCTACACCCAGAACTCTTAGAGATAATACTCTCATTGCTTAAAGCATAGCAGCCTACAACCCACATCCTTCGTGGCCCCTTATTGCAATTGTCCACAAACTCCCATAAAAAGAAAAAAGACACACAATGGGAAAAAAGCACAAAATTACACCTCAGCATAATTCCCATCTCTCTGGCAAATACCATTATTATCCCTGTTCTTCCCACAAAGAAATTCCCTGAGCAAACAACAAACAAAAACAAACAAACAGAGAAAAATTTTAATTGCTCTGATTGATTTATGTAATTCAATGTCCTTCTATTGTAAGCTTTCCCCGCTTTTACTTGCACTGATGTTGATGTACTTTTCCATTGTATAATTAAGTTAGGTTTTTGTGGTTGCCAAGAACACTTAGATGGCTGATTTTGGCCATCTAAGTCAGGGTCCTCAACCTTTCCACCAGGGGGCCAGTTGAAAACTGCTGGTGCTGGGCACGGGCCAGAAAGTTGGTGCGGGCAGGCGTTGGTGGTGAGGGGAGGCAAGGGGAGGCGAGGAGAGACGGGCAAGGCGGGTGCACGAGGCAGCGGGTTGCTCACTTGGAGAGCGTTTTCTCTGAGCAAGCAAACCACTGCACCCACGGGCATGGGGCGAGGTGAGCGTGTGCGTTGATGCGGGCCCGTGAGCAGCGGATCCAAATGGGCATGGCGGGCTGGATCCGGCCCCCGGGCCGTAGTTTGAGGACCCATGATCTAAGTGTTCTGAAAAACTTTTTATGAGTTTTGCACCTGCTTGTGAGGAGGATGGGCAGAGACCCTGTTGGGCTACATCACATCTTGCTGGAACCTGACTCCCGCTTCCTGCATTCTGGACTGCTCCCCAGCAGAGCTGGCGCTCTTGGAACTGCAGCCAGCTCAGAAAGAATTGCACTGCCCATGAGGCAGCACCCTTCATCTTGCAGTTCCAGCTCCAAACCTGGAACACATTTCCAAGGCTGGAGCTGGAACACTGACCTCTCCTGTGGCTGAACAACATCTAGTGGCCCTGAAACTACAGTGGTTTTCAGACAATCTTGAAATCAATTTTTAAAGAGGGGTATCTTTGCAAGGGGTCTTTCCTGAGTTAGATCAGAGGAAACTCTGATCCATGGAGTCATTGATTTTTATTAGTCAGGAACCATTCAAGAAGTCACTTCTGGATTTCAGTTGCAGAAAGCAAACTCTTTGAAAAGTGGCTGCTTCATATTATAGAGTTGCAAAAGATACTTAGGGTGCACTTCTTTGCAAATTGAAGCTAAACATACATGGTTTGTTGAGGCATACTTTTCCTGTGAGCATTTGCATATGATTGCACATTGCAAGACTATGTTATGTAAGCTAAGACACTCCAGTCCTGTGCACACAGATTTTGGCCTAAGCCCTATTGAACTCAGCACAAATTACTTTGCTAGAAACACTGATAGGTTCAGGCTCTACAGAATAATGCCATAATTTAGCTGTAATGATGCCGCCTGAGCATTCAGCGGAACATTTAAGATAGTCCAAACTGCATTCCTTATAGCTAGTTCTAGCTCTTTATTTTTACGAACTCCCCAGTGATTCATACCATAAAATGTGGGCTGTACTGTAGACTTGGAAATGCAAAGCCCAGTGTTTAATCATATCATTCCTATAATTTCTATGAAATTGTAAAACAGGTGGTGCTGTCCATTCCGCTTTATTTTAATGAAATCTCAGGTTTTGGCACATGTATAATGGCATGAAAACTGAACTTGGCAATCCTATGAGCTCATTGCATTGATTTGCTTGGGAGTATTGGCAGAGTGCATATGTGTGTGCGTGCGTGCAAGCATGTGCAAACCAGGGATTTCACGGGGAAGAACGCAGTGGTAAAATCCACCCTTCTATTATTCCCGAGGTGGAACAAGGGATGCCAGTGTGGAGTGGTGCTTATAGTGCTGGACTGGGACTTGAGCGATTGGTGTTCTAGCCCCCATTTAGCCATGATGCTCACCTGGTGAGTTTCTGCCGGTTACTGATTCTCAGCCTAACCCGCAGGGTTGTTGCGAGGCTAAATTGGGGAGCAGCAGGAAAATCCTGCATGGTGCCTTGCATTCCTTGCAAGAGGGGGAAAGTGGGGATAGAAATGTGATACAAATAATACATTAATCCCCCCAAAATCCCCACGCTTGGATCAGACGGAAAGGTGAGGTAGAGTTGAGTATCATCTGTGTATTGATGAAACTCAGCCTCCATGCCTTCTACAAAATCTCCTGCATCCCCCAGGAGCAGATACTGAAAATGTTCTGGAGGAGAGAGAGGGAGAGGGAGGGGGAGAGGAGAGGGAGAGGGAGAGGGAGAGGGAGAGGGGAGGAGAGGAGAGGAGAGGAGAGGAGAGGAGAGGAGTCTCCACAGCAAGAGAGAATTTCCCCTTCCCTCTCGCTTCCCCTTCCAGTGCATCACTGGATTTCAGCCTCTGTCTTTTCTCTTGTTCTAGACACAAGAAGATACTCTTCCCATGGAATATTTCAAATGACCCATGTCCCATAAACAATGCAGACATCAGGACTATTCTGTAGCAACCACTGATACCTCCAAAATATCCTTCTTCCTCCTCAGTGATGGAAATGCTAATGCACGAGATCAAAGTAGATTCTGTGGTGATGCGCTGCAATGCACTGGGAATATGTCTAGGACCATAGCAAATACCTAATTGATGGTCCCGATAATTCTCATAAACTTGCAGCAGATTTGCGTCCAGATTCAAAGATGTATTTTTTGGTTTGTAAAAACATGTGTACAACACCCAGACAATGGCCTACTTCAGGCAATGATGTAACTATAGTTTGCTATAATTTATCTCTCAGCCACAGAGGAAGGAAGGGATGGGTGAGCTTGCGTGCTCCAGTCTCATTTGCAATAATCTAATACATGGTTGAAATGGCTGCTTAGCTCAGGAGGGGCCCTCCAGGTGTTTTAGCCTGTAATTTCCTTTAGCCTTGGCTATGCTGGCTAGGGCTGATGGGAGCTGTATTCTTTTGGACAGCTACAATTTTTTTCACCCCTGCTTTTTGGTGATCATGTTAAGTAGCTGTTAAGCAAGCTTCCCATCACTTCCATTCTCATCTTATTCACTCATTTTTAACTCCTTATATTGGTATCTTACCTTTTCCTTGCAAGGAGCTCAAGGTGAATGGGCTTGCAGGGTTGCATAGTGAAGCCGTTTCTGTTTTTGGTAAAGGGAGCATTAAGGCAATAGACAAGAACCTTTCATTAGAAGCACAGTTGATGAAGAGACTGGAACAGTGAAATCTTATACATGTCTACTCAGAAGTAACTTCCATTGAGTTGAATGGGGCTCACTCCCAAATAAGTATGTATAGGATTTCATCCTGAAAGAACAGTCCTGTGTCAGTATACTTAGAAGTAAATCCCCATTGAGTTCAATAGTTTTATTCCCATATAAGGGTACATAAAATTGCACACTTGGGGTGCAATCCTATGTAAGTTTATATAGAAAAAGGGCTTATAACACTCCACTTGCCCCAGCTGACCCCTCTCCTGTCTAAAACTGTATCTTTTAAATACACTGGACAATGAAGCAAATTGCGTTAGGATTAGCGGAACCATATAGAAGCCATTGGAAGAGTGAAAAAAAATCCTCTCATGTTAAAAAATCTTCTTTAGGTCTTCTGGGTTTTCTCTACGAGACAACATAAGTGAACAAAACCCTCAAATATTTAAGCTGCAGATGTCCACATTCCATTTATGCAATATACTTTACAGGCACCAAAAATTTTGAATAAATGCAGCAGAGAATATCAGTTCATTTACCTTTGGTCTCTAGGGTTTTCTCTCAACCAAACTTGATGTTAACCCTGCAATATGACAATGATCGTATTACAGTTGGTTGGAGTGCTCATTTTTAGCTAGACTTTAGCAAAGTTTTCAACAAAGTGCAGCACAACATCCTAATAAACAAACAAAATGTGGGCTTAACAGAGCTACTACTGGGTGGTTCCACAACTGGCTTCCAAATAGGTCACACAGAGTGACCAGCAAACGTAGTTTCTCAGCCTGGAGAGTACCGCAGGGCTCAGTTCCGGGACTAGTACTGCTCAACATCTTCATTAATGATTTGGATGAGAACATCTGCATTATTTGCAAACTTCTTGTCAGCAGGATCCCGCAAGCAGGATGAGTGCAAGGCCTGCTCCTTCCAGGCTCCTCAGCGACTGGTGCATGCAGGTGTGCCACCCCTGGTGAAGGAGGGAGCTCACAGCCAGTAAGGCAAGTAGCCACTGATAGCCTCCTCCCCCAGGAATCTGTCCAATCCCTTTTGAAAGCCATCCAGATTGGCAGCCATCATTACTTCCTGTGGCAGCAAATTCCACAGTTTAACAATACACTGCACGGTTCAAGTTCAAATTAAAACTAATCAATTTTTTAAAATCCCCAAAGCACACTGGAATAAACAGGTTGGATGAGCCAGAGCTGGTTACGCACATAAGTCCCACTGGGTGCATCTGCAACTTAGATCCAACACTTACTTAGTTGCGAGTAAGCCCCATTGAATGCAGCGCCATTTATTTTTGAGGAGACATGATAGGACAAGACTGTAACTTTCTTATGGATCCATTTTCCCGTTGCCTACTGAAAACTGAGGAGCGATAAAGCTAAGCAGACCATTTTCAGTAAGGCATTTCATAACCTCAATACCAATTGCATTATTTTGCAAGACTATACCACCCTATTTTAAATGACCAGTATAGGTGGTCACTGTTGCAAGCTAGGTTTTCTCCCTTTGTACTTCCAAAACAACATATTGTTCTTTGGCAAAAGCTCTTTATTCTCCATTGCACTTCCAATAAGCACACCCAATAAAAAAATGAACCTCTGAGCATGCACAGAATGGTTCATTGAAGCCAAACTAGCAACTACTTTCAAACATCCTCCTTTTGAGTACCCCTGGTGCCTCCTTCTGGGATAGCCTTTCTGAAGATGGACAAGCCTTTTTCTCTGTCTGTTGCCACTCTGGTTGGTTTGCCCGTCTCTTCCAATTTTGGGGTCAAGTGTCGTACTGGATGCAGGAGTTCTTCTTCCATGCCCCATCCCTGCAGTTGTAAATCCTGACTATTCTCAATGTCCACCTGAACACCTGGGGTGGGTGCTTGAGATAGCCCCCCCACCCATTTCTTCCATTTCAGCATCTGAGAATTCTGATTCCCAGGGTTCTTCTTTGTCTAACAAGTCTGACCTTGGAAAGAAAAACATAGAAACATAGGAACAGAGCGAGTCAGAAGGGGCCTCCCGAGCCATCTAGTCTGACCTCCGGCACCAGCCGGCTCCACTCACGACATGCCCACCATGTGGACGTCCAGCCTATCCTTGAACACCCGCACCAATGGGGCCTCAATGACCTACCGTGGAAGCCCATTCCACACCTCGGGGTCCTGACTGTCAGGAAGTGCTTGGGAAGCACGCCAGGCACATCTGCCTGACCTTGGAAAGCACGCCAAGAATAACTACCCCTTTCATTCCCAACAGTCACTTACCAAAGAGAGGAAATATAGAATGGAAAACTGTATAGAATGTGATGGATCTAGAAGAATAAACTTATCGCCATGAGGAGAATCTGGTCATAACCATATTTCAGATAATGCTACCAATGGAATAATGTGTCTTGACTCATATTGTTGTTGTTGTTTAGTCGCATGTCCAACCCATCGCGACCCCTTGGAAAATATTCCTCCAGGCTCTCCTGTCCTCCACCATCCCTTGGAGTCCACCCAAGCTCATACCCACTGCCCCAGTGACTCCATCCAGCCCCCTCAGCCTCTGCCGTCCCTTCTCCTTTGACTCATATTAGGCAATGTTGAATAAATACCAGAAATGATATTGAAAGTTCTGCTGAAATTATGCTGCCATTCATTAATGCCTTAGACAGAAAAAGAAGTCACTGTCAAGATTTAAGGAGCAAAGGTTTTGCATGATTCAGAGTCTGGTTTCCACATTTAAGGTTTGGTAGCGATATTTTAGATTTTGAGCAAGGGTCATTGCACATGGCAACAGGATAATAAGTCATCAAGTTGAGTGCAACTAAGTTCCATCAGCTAAAATGCTGTTTTTCCATCACAGGTGAGTTCGAAAATGCACTGTTCAGAATTTTTTATTTCCTATATGGCATTTTCCCCTTCTTTAGTATGTGAATGAATATATTACACATGTAAAATGAATAAATAATTTCTGCCATTTGAATGTTCACAATATGGTTTACAAGAGAATAAAACTAAAACAGTACTTTCTTTAAAATGCACAAGCACAGAGCAACAATAACATACACAATCGGAACAAAATCACACACATTGTCAACAGCTGTAAACAAGATTTAAAACTAGCCAGAGCATTTTCTGCTATTCCATTTCTGCTAACTTTACAAGAGAATAAATCCCACTGATTCCAGAGCAGCTTCTTCTGAGTAAAACTGCATGGGATTGGGCTATTAAACAGTACCTAAATATCTGAACTGAGTTTTGGGTGATGGGTGGAAGGGGCTTGTGTATGGAAAATGTTTTATGTGTCTACACTGAGCTTTGGGTTTCTGTACAGTGAATACACAAACCTTCTTGTATGCGGAGTTGGTGTGGCATAAAATATTTTGGTTCATGCATAAATCACATCCATTTGCCCATCAGACACTTAGTCCAGGAGGGAGCCTGGCTTAATGAAATCTCAGTGTTTTACGGCAATGCAATTTTAAAATTCAGGAATACATCACGGAAATAATTTCATGAAACCTTGTACATAATCTTTTGCAATGTTCCTCAAATAAAATGAGTGAACATTTTGATAGCGAGGAGATCAGGAGAGGGCCCAGAGTGAATAACTCTTCATTAAGAAGAGCAGAGAATTGGAAAGTATCAATTTTGTGCCAAATTGTACCCTGTGGTGAATAATTATGGCCAAGCTGTAAACCCCTTAAAAGCTACAAGGCACCACTGTAATGAAACACATCGCTGAAGTTTACAGTATGTATATATTGAGAGCTTACTCTTGAAAATGTAGCCCTTTCACTTCTTGAATGTGGGCTTTCCACAGAGGACTTGTAAGTGCTAGAACTTTGATTAAGCATGTCAAATAAACTACTGCTATTGTTATAACGCACATCTCTTTTAACCCAACGAGTTCAACACAAAATAGTTGTGTGTGGGAGGGCTGCACAGGTTGGAAATACTTTGCTGAAGGTTGGAGCAAAAGGCATGTTGTTGCTTGAGGAAAAGAACAAGAAGGTATCCACCCTCTGCTTCCATTTCATGTACAGAAGCTGACTGGATTGACTGCCGGTGTGGTTCTGCATGAGTAATTAAAACAATGGCTGGGTTCACACAACATGCTGGACTGAATACGGGTTGAATGTGGACTGTTGTGGAACAACATTTATTAATCATGAGGGGTGAACTCAGCTGTGCTAACAAGCCATGGTTTGCTACTCACGAACTACCCGTAACCCAACAACAAGCCATTTCTCTCTTTGTAGGTTGTTCTTGTTTAACCAACCTTACTCGGCTGGGCTTAGACAATAGAACAACCCATGAATCAACCAGAACCTACCCTCAATGCATGCTCTGGCTTGTCCAGTTGTGTGAACCCAGTCAATGCTTTCCCATACCCCTGGATCAGCCTAACAGCTCTGTCCTCTACTATGCTGTTGCCAACTCCCTTCCCCACAAGTAAGTTGACTGCCTCATGCTACCTAATGGTAGAACCCACCTGAAGCAACAGCAGTGTGTGTGCGCATGCAGACCAATTAGTTGGGGGAAATATGAACAGAAGACTCTGCGTCGGACACTTTATCTTGCTCTACAGAACTTCTAAATAAGCAGCAAACCTCTTATTTTCTAGGACTGCAGTGCCAAGTCAATGAGTGAGTCCAAATGTCATGGCAAGCACCCCTGAATGGTTTTTCAGCATTATCTGCTCAACAATCAAATGTTTTCTGCATCATTATGGTTTCCATCCTCCCCACTCAGTTCTCTCACTGTTGGCACATATTCCAAACGTCATTGTGCCTGGAATTGAATCCCAAGCAGCATCACTCACTGCCTGCATCAGCTGATTCTTCCTGATTGCTCCGGGCATGTTCATTGTGACCTCCGCTGTTTTCTTTCTCTGCGCCCCACACACACCTCTCAGCCAAAGCTCCCTATTAAAGAATGGCTCTTCCCATAGAAATCACCCTCTCCCCTGTGGTTGTTCTCTGGGCAGCTGGCATCATTCTCCTTCTGCTCTCAATTTTGTCCCCACAACAACAAGCTTTGAGGTAGGTTGAGAGTCTGTGAGTGGCCCAAAGTCACCCAGTTGGCTCGAGGGCTGAGCAGGGACTAGAACCCAGATTGCCTGAGTCCCAGTCTCAAGCTTGGAACCACTACACCACACTGGCTCTCACACTGGTCATATGTCTGGACCTTCTGGTCCTGGTAATTATTATTACATTCATTAATGTAATTAATTATTACAACAATTAATTAAAGTAATAAGTAATGCTTAATTTCCTTTTGTGCATTGATGCATAGTAGCCATGCAATGAAAATCAATTATTATTACTATTAGTAATTAATATTCATTTAATTTCTATACCAGCCAATAGCCAAAGCTCTCTGGGTGGTTCACAATTCATTAGCATAGGTATGATAAGTTGATACATCTTTTGGTAATTAAATGCAACTCCCTGTAACTTGATTGCTGATGAGAAACAGCAACAGCACAATAGTTAAGTTAGGCTGCTGTTCTGTGGCTGCTGGATGAGGTTTAGATAGATGTGTGGTGATGTGGAGCCTCAGCTTCAACCCTGGGCAAGCATTCTGGGCTTGCAGCTGCAAGTCTGACTCTGGAGTGCTCTTGCCGCAGCCTCACAGCTGTCACAGTCCTCTCCACGCTGCCCTGGATGCGAGGTCAGCAGAGCCACTGGTGACGGCTCCAGGGTTGACATGGAGACCCTGCACTGAGCAGCAGGGTGGACCTGATGGTCCCCTGACCCCTTCCAATTCTACTGTTCTATAATTCTAATATAAATTTATGTTGCGTTGGCATGAATCATCAGTAGTGCAATATTGACAGCGTGTGCTGGTATGAGGCGTTTTCCTGGAAAACCGATTGGACCGACAAGTACCATTGGCGTTGTGATAGAGATAATTTATACCCGCACGGAAGAAGTTATGCTACTGCTAGTATCACACTGGATTCTGCTTTGCATTTAGAGGCATTAGTAAAGTTGCTCCTTCCTCTTTTCTTTTCAGCCACCTCTTATACTGATCACCAAATAACCTGTGAGTTAAATAAGAGATTTTATGCACCAGCCTGGAAAGATATTCCAAAAATCTTAGGCTCTCTTAACATTTATGGGGATTCCAGATTAAAATATTGAAGGGTGCAATCCTATGCATGTTTAGACAGAAGAAAAAGTGTTAGAACTCCTGCAGTCAGCTACGCTGGCTGGGGAAGGCTGGGAGTTGTAAGAATGTTTTCTGTCTAAACAAGAACAGTGCCCTCAATGTGCTAATTTATTTAATGGCTTACTTGTGACACAGGAAGCCACAGTGCAACTCTGATGTAAAAGCACCTGCTCACTCATGCTACAGCCTGCCTTTGTGGGGAACGCTGGGCAAACACTGAGTTATCCTTTGACCACATTGGAGGGAGCCAGAATGAAGCTCCCCCGCCTCCCCCGCCGCCAATCTAGTGCCACTCAAATATTTCCTGGCATTTGTCTATGCTAGGTTTGGAATCCCTATTTGTCTCCTTCCTGGCGTGGCTGCCAAACTGTCATTAGTGATCATATTTACAAACCATTTGGCTCCTGAAAACGTGTAATGTTGGCCAATGCACTGTATATCAAAGCCGCATATGCTCAAGATGTCATTTATAACTGCCATAAACCATAAAGCTGAGCTCTATTTTGCTGAAGCTTTTGCACCACACAGAAGGAAAGTTGGAAAAGGAGGAGGCGTAACAAATAGAAGGTGCGGCACGTGATTAGGGAGAGCTGAATCTGTTGCATCTGAACGTTTTCAGTCACAAGATTTTTTTCTCCCAGTTATCAATGTTGTGAACCTTGGGAAATTTCAATCATGACTTAAACGGAAATGAAATTCTCACCCATCTGCACCAGCCAAACTCAGCAGGCATAGGTATGCCCAACATGGAGAATACCATCACGTACCTAACTCTCCAAGAACAGTCTGTTGGAAAAGGCAAGAAGGCAATCCAGATTCAGCCCCACAAACACACACAGTCCCTGTGGAATAACAGGGATTAAAACCTAGATTTGACAGAGGAAAATCTCTAAGTCCTGCACTTGTAGGGCTGAACGCGTCAGTTTTAGTTTCTTGCACTTCCATTTGGTCTAAAAATCTCGGGCACTTTTTATTCCAAATATGGAAGACATTCTAAATTAACTGAATGGGAGTGGAGTTTGCTGCCATCACAGCATATTATCTGAGCCAGGCTGCTAAAACTAGACTTGAGGGAAGGATGGAGGACCCCAAACCTCTGAATTTGGGGATTATGGACATATGCAGGGTGGAAGGAGCTTTACATGGAAGCAAACCTGTGTGTTCCTTTCTCCCTGTGAAACACTGACTAGAACTCTTCTCATGCTTTCTTCTTTGCTTTAGTGGCACGGATTACAAATTCAGTGCAGCTGAGCATGTCCCTCGGCTAAGAGCACATGGTTTCAGCCCTTAGTACAATGTGAAATAGAAACTGCAATATGGTAGAAACTCTGTCTACAAATCTGTGGGTCATTCCTAGTTCACCCTGCAATGGACTGTTTCTTTGCCATTTCCACAAGCTGAAGGATTTATGGCATTTCAAAGGTCAGATGTTTGTCCATTACAGATCTTTAAATCCTTTTGCAGAATCATAGTAATAGGTTCCATGGCATTCATAGTAATCAAGCAAGTAATGATAATTTAGGGCTAGAAATCATACATATAGATGAGGAGGGCTTTCTCTGCAGTGGCGTCCCACCTATGGAATGCGCTCCCCAGAGAGGTCTGCCTGGCGCCGTCGTTATTTGTTTTTCGGTGCCAGGCTAAGACCTTTTTATTTAAAACTTATTTTAATAGTTAATTTATTATACAGGTTTTTTTAAAAAAATTTAAGCCGAGATGCACCGGGTTTTAATATTTTTATTGTATAATTTTTGTTAGGCTTTTGTTTGTGTTTGTTGTGAGCCGCCCCAAGGCTTTGTTGCGATGGGGGCGGCAGAGAAATGTTTTAAATAAATAAATAAATAAATAAATAAATATTAGATTTACATCCCACCTTTTTTTCTTCCACAGCTTACATAATTCTTTTGCTCTTGATCTTATTGCCGCAACAACAACCCTGTGAGGTAGGCTGGGCTGAAAGTCTGTGACTGACCCAAAGTCACCCAGTTGGCTCCATGGCTTAGCAAGGACTAGAACCCAGATTGCTTGAGCTCCAGTCCTGCATTCTTAACCACTACACCACACTACCTCTCAAGATATCCCATTTTATGTCTTAAGTCAATACAATGTGGATAAGCATATGATTTATCCAGGGCTCAGTCATGTGCAGTGTCCTTTTAAGATGGAATTAGAACACTGGACGGTTGTGAGCCATCCCGAGGCTGTGCAGCAATGGGGACGGCATATAAAATTTTAACTGAATAAATAAATAATAAATAAATAAACACTGCCTGCCATAAAAAGTCTTAGAAAAAAATTGGGTTCTAAAGTTGGGGCTTACTATGAATGCAAAATGCAATTTTGACTCTCAGCTCTTAACTTATGGTGCTTTTTTCTGCCCAAGTATGAAGTTGTACTTTCAAATATTTTAAATAATTTCCCTACACGATCACCTTCTTCCAAGAGTTGCACCATAAGCAATTAATATAACTTTATTTTGCATAATCATCCTATATTAATTCAAATTTTTTCTACTAAGCTGAATAAACTTATATAAACTTCAGTGAAAGGAATGTGTGCTCATAAATAAGTAAATTCCTAGAACCATATTAGAAATTCCCAGAGCATCTGCCAGGACATGGATCTGTATTTAATAACAGATGCACAGGATATGGGAAAATGCTCATCTCCTTATATGAAAAAATAATGTAAAATATGCTGTTTGGCAACAAATCGTCCAGTATTACTTCCGTAATAGTTCATCACCCAATAGAGAATAAGGATATCATTTTGTTTTGCGTGATACTAGAGGTGGGAAAACCAAGTCTCACAATATAATAATATGATTTAGAGGGTGGGAAGACCCTCCAATTTAGGAAAGAACTCAAAGCTGTCAACTCTTTCCCTGATCTTCAGTGTCCTGTTGGTGGGCTAGAACATAAGAGAATGTTGCCATTCTCCAGGGCCTCACTCCCCCTTTGCAGCCATTCCCAAGACTTTATTTAGACTGAGCAAAAGTCTGGTATTACCAGGAAATCACCTTATGAAAAGCTCTTGCATTTTTGCAATTCTGTATAGTTCTGGCTTAACAGAATTAAGATTGGAATTAAGATTAAGATCTTGGAATTAAGATTGCCAGGAGAAATATCAACATCCTCAGATATGCAGATGATACCACTCTAATGGCAGAAAGTGAAGAGGAACTAAAGAGCCTCTTGATGCGGGTGAAAGAGAAGAGTGCAAAAGTTCGCTTGAAACTCAACATTAAGAAAACTAAGATCATGGCATCCGGTCCTCTCACTTCCTGACAAATAGATGGGGAAGAAATGGAGGTAGTGACAGATTTTATTTTCCTGGGCTCCAAGATCACCGCAGATGGGGACTGCAGCCAAGAAATTAAAAGACGCTTGCTCCTAGGGAGGAAAGCTATGGCAAATCTAGACAGCATACTAAAAAGCAGAGACATCACCCTGCCGACAAAAGTGCGTATAGTCAAGGCTATGGATTTCCCAGTTGCAATGTATGGCTGTGAAAGTTGGACCATAAGAAAGGCTGAGCGCTGAAGAATTGAAGCCTTTGAATTGTGGTGCTGGAGGAGACTCCTGCGAGTCCCTTGGACTGCAAGGCAATCAAACCAGTCAGTCCTAGAGGAGATCAACCCTGACTGTTCTTTGGAAGGCCTGATACTGTAGATGAAACTCCAATACTTTGGCCACCTAATGAGAAGGAAGGACTCACTGGAGAAGACCCTGATGCTGGGAACAATTGACGGCAGAAGAAGGGGACGGCAGAGGATGAGGTGGCTAGACGGAGTCCCTGAAGCAGTCGGCGTGAGCTGAAGTGGACTCCAGGGGATGTTGGAGGACAGGAAGGCTTGGAGGAATGTTGTCCATGGGGTCACGATGGGTTGGACATGACTTCACAACTAACAAGAAACAACACAGTTCTGGCATGGTGTTCACCCAGTGGCTGTCTGTGGGAAGTCCACAAGCAGAACCTGAGAAAAATAGCACCCTTCCAGTTATTATTCTTATTGCATCGCGTTTCTATTCCTCCTTTCTTCCTCTTGCAAGAGGGCTTACAAGGTTCTCCCCCTCTCCATTTAATCCTCACAACAGCAACCCTGTGAGGTAGGATAGCCCCAAAGTCACCCAGATGGCCACATGGTTGTGTGAAGACTAGAACCCAGATCTCCTGTATCCTAGTCCACCCCTCTGCTGCACCACACTGGCTCTCGTGTTCTCCACTACATGTACTGAGGAGCATGCTCTCAGAAGCCATGCTTTGCCCTCCCAGAAGTATCAGTCTCTTCAGTGTTTCTTTGCCAAAACTCTTTATGATTACATTCAAGTAATTTCAAGTTACATTCACTGAATAATCAATTCAAGTTGCGACAATCCAGATTCAGGCTGGACATCAGGAAAAGCTTTCTCCCTGTCAGAGCAATACGACAGTAGAGCCAGCTGCCTAGAGAGGTGGTGGGCTCTCCCACGCTAGACATTCAAAAAGAAACTGGACAGAAACTGGATGGTGTATCGTGGTGTCCTGCAACAGCAGGGGGTTGGACTCAGTGGCCTTCTTGGCCCCTTCCAACTCGACCATTCTATGATTCTATGATTTTATGAATACAGGAAGTCAAATGTCGAACCACTTCTGACATTCTTTACCCAAAACTTTCCTTACGAACCCTTCTGCATCTCAGAGGAGGAGTGCTGTGGGACTGGGCATGCCTTTGCTCCCCCGTGGGCCACCCTGCAATGGTGACATCTCTCTAAGGAGTGCCCTCATCAGGGGGTGGGATTTCCCCTTCTGGAACACTCCCCATTTCCAAGTCTCCTCCTCCAGGTTGCTGCAGCTCCTTCCCATTCCCAGTGCCAGGTTGACTGGGCCCTTGGTCTCCCCTGGAGCACATCCCTCCCATAGCTAATCCATGTGGAGTCTCAAAATCTTGAGCCACAGCTGGGGTTTGGACTGTTTCAACAACAGTCTCATCATCAGAGCCTGAGCAGCCAGTCCTTCCAGGATAGGTAGCCTCCCATGCATGTGTCTCATGATCGGAATCTGAATGTTCAGTCAGTCATGCCAGAATAGGAAGGATCTCATGTGTGTGCCTGTGACCAGCCAGGACACATGCGCATGATGCTGACGTCCTCCAGCACCATATGTAGCTATCGTAGCTAATGGCCAGTGAGAGCCTTATTCTCTATGACTTCAGAGCCATAGAGAAGTCATATTCTGTATGCAGCATTCTGTATCATGGAAGGGCTTCAGGGTTATGAGAGATGGAGAAGAATACCTCCCTTTAGCAGAGGTTGCCCTACAATCTCAGAAGAGTATGCTCAGTCTGTGTATGCGTGAGTGGAAGGGGAGTGTTCACTTTTCTCCCCATCCACCTTATGGGTTGTTGGGAGATATCAGTGAAAATGGCGTATGTCTCAGAGGTTTCCATAGACAAGAAACCTGCAAAATCAAATTGCTCTTAAGGATGGGTGCTGGAGCTATGAAGGTATGGCAAATGCAAAACAGATAATGTTTTTATTTTCTGCTCAGTTGGTGCCAAAGTGCTTCACCCTCTCAGGCCCCACAGTTTGCATAAAAAACTTGGTAGTGCCCCTGGAAGAGAGAATTAGGAAGGAGCACTGAACCCTGGAGAATAATATGAGACTTCTCCAACACTCCCCCAAAGCGGTGGAATTCATGATAAAGCTATTAATTGTGCTCAGATGCTTAGAGCTGGCATTTTATCTTTATGATCATTTTCAGCCATTACATACCGGCAGTCCCCGGGTTGCAAACAAGTTCCATTCCTGAGAAAATGGAAATTCATCTTTAAGTCGAATTCATATGTAAGTCAGATCACATTTGGTCAGCCCTCCACATTTGCAGGGGTTGGGGTGCAGGACCCCCGTAAAAGTGGAAAAACTGTGAATAACATGGCCCCCTCCTCTCTGCCGCAAAGAAATCTCCAGATGGGCAAGGCAGGAAGGCCTGCTGTGGAGGGCTCCTGCTTTCCCGTTTCACTTTCCCTCTCTCTATGGCGGGGGTGATTTTCTGTAGTATTTAAAAAAAGGCTTTATGGCAGTTCATTGGTCAGTATGGATCGTTCGTAACTCAGATGGCTGTGACTCGGGGACTCCTTGCATAGCATGGGGGGCAGGGTGTCCAGGCTCCTTCCTTTGTCCCTCTTGGTGCACCCCTTTTGTTCTCTCCAAGGTCCACTTGCAACCTTGGGGTGGGGCATTTGCTTATTTACATATTTGCTTGCTTCCTTTATTTTTGTCCCTCTCTTCCTTCTTCAAGGGACTCAAGGCAGCTTACAGAATCCTCCCCCTCTTCTCAACAACCTTGTGAGGTAAGTTAGGCTGAGAGTCAGTGGCTGGCCAGAAGTCACCCTGTGAGTGTTGTGGCTGAGTGGACACAAGAGCTCAGCCTTCAGAGTCCCAGCTCCAAGATCTCACAGGAGGGACACTGAAGCATCCCGTGATCTCCCCGGTGATGTTGGATTGCACCAGAATCACTCTTCCAATGTCCTGAACCTTTGCTTCCTTCATAAAAGAACCTTCCGTTGTTCTACCTCATTCTCATGGTATTCTTTAATGTATTTGTGATGATTTCTCCTAATTCCTGTGCAGTAGCGGAAGACGCTGAGTGTTTTATCTTACACATCTCTTGGTTGCTCTGTAGCTTCTTAGGCTACCTGTACACCCTAATTTGAACAAAGGCCCATGGGAGGCAATACTTCATGAGGATTTGCCTCCTTTCCCCTTGAATTGCAGTGCAGGAATCCAAAGAAATAATGGACTGCTGGAAAGAAGATAGTACAATGAATGGCAGATTAAATGGACACACTCCTGAGTCCCCTCCTAAGTGGGCTAAGCACAAGAAACTAAGTCTAACTCAAGCATTTCTCTGAAAGTTTCTTCTCCACTGAATTTCTTTTTTTGGTGGGGGGGATTTTTGAGAACCAGTGTGGTGTAATGGTTGGGTCACCTGAAACTGAGACTCAGGTGATCTGTGTTCAAGGCTCTGCTCAGCCATGGAGCCTACGGAGTGACTTTGGGCCAGTTACAGACTCTCAGCCGAACCTACCTCACAGGATTGTTGAGATAAGATTGAGAGCAGGAGGAGGAGGATGCAAGCTGTTTTGAGTACTGTATAAGAAAAAAAAAGACAGGATATAACTCTAATAAATAGATAAATTCCTACCAAATAGAATGTGACTGGTTTGTTTATTTATTTATTTTATTTAGGAGACTTCTATGCTGCCCCATTCACTGAAGCCTCGGGGCGGCTCACATCCATAAATAAACTTCCATATAAATTAACAGTATAAATTAAGTCGCCCTGGCCAAAGAATAAAATGAATAAATACTATTAACAATTAAAATGACGTTTGAATAAAAAGGTCTTCGCCTGGCACTGAAAAACAAATAACGACGGCGCCAGGCGGACCTCTCTGGGGAGCGCATTCCATAGATTGGGCGCCACCACAGAGAAAGCCCTCCTCCAAGTACCCACCCTCCTAATTTCCTTCACGGAGGGTTCCCAGAGATGGGCCTCTCCCGCAGATCTTGGTTAAACAAGAACAGTTGAAATCTTTGCACAGCACTAGTTTAGATGATGGGATTTTTGACATGAGCCATTTATTGTGTGCTTGCCATTCTTTGTGCATGATTGTTTACAGATTTCTTAGAAACTTGAACTTTCAGTTTCACTTCTGCACCTCACCAGCACTTTCTGCAAGGGGAGAAAATGTACCATTTAATTGTGAAAGTGAAAGAAACTCAGTCCCCTCTTCTGTATTGCTATACCACAGTGCCACCTAGAGGCCATGTGGTACAAAAACAAGAAAGGGAATTCCCCTGGTATAGTGCTGGGATCTCAATTTTGCAAGGAAACTGAAACTCGATGCAACAGATTAAGGACTGATTAACAGTCTCCTGTGGGAAAGCTCAAGCAAAAAATGCATTGAAAGAGAGAATTATATAGTCCCTCTTCCCAGTATGACTGGTCCAGTCAATGTCAGAGCACTCGGCAAGTGCTATAAAGTAAACATAAGCGCTCATGAATCTCACCCACAATGTGCACTGTAGTCCTCAGAGACGGGCTACATCTTAGGCTACCCACATGGCAAACAGCCCAGCAATGCTGCCTAAAATGCTAAATGCTTCCACATGCCGTCTCTCCAGTTGTGGATGGCTGGAGGGGCATGAAGCACTGGATTGCCCTTTGCTGTTCCTCCTCTCACAGGAAGCAGGGAGCCCGCCCTCCACAGATCAGTGATTTGCTAGAGGGAAAAGTTGTTGGCTGGGTTCTCCTTCCGTTGTTATGCTGTGAATTTAATCTTTCCTGTCACTGCCCCCACCTTGATCTGGGATTCTGTCTACAGGAACATTCTGGTTCTTTCCTACTTTGTGCTTCTAAAGGAGGAGTGCTCTAAAATGTCTGTGAGTCTGCCCCATGTCCAGAGCATCCCAGAAAGTCAAGCTATGCACATTCCCTTCTGATGAGAACACCCCATTTCTCCATAGGAAAAGAAAAGCTGGAAGTAATAGGATTCCAACCAATGAGCAGCACTGAGGCTGCATGAGATTCTTCACAAATGCATTCTGTTCCAAATCTGCATCCTTTAAATTTAATGCTGCAGAGTCACAGTGAATGAGCTGGTGTGTGTGTGTGTGTGTGTGTGTGTTGTGAGTGTGGCAGTGGTGGGATTTTAATTTGACCATGAAGAGGCATATTTGGTACAATGCCCGGATCATTTAATTTCTTCTCTCCAAACACCACTTCAATGAGGTTCATTTTACTCCCGCAAGTTATTCAATTCCTGTGGTGAAGAAAGTCACCCTTCTCTGATGTGGAATGGCCAGGACGCCAACTGCCAACGTGGGTTTGTTTAAATAGAATATACGTTAGAGAAGTGATCCCTTTGTAAACATCTGGACCCAGGACTCTCCTCAGATTTGGGGTAATCCCAAAATGAGTCCAATTCCATAAAAGCAAGAAAACCCAAACCTCTATGACACATATAGTCCCAGCACCATATGTGTTGCCCGAAAGGGGGAAATCGCGTTGCTTCTGATTGGCACGCAGTGACATAAAAAGAGATGATGCATAAGATTCAGATGAGAACATAAATAAAACCATTGAAAATAAGTAGAGCACATGCACATATATATACATAAACTTTGATTCTTGGATCATTCTTTGGTTGGCTGGGAACTGTGGGAATTGCAGTCCAACACATCTGGAAGACACAAGGTTGGGAAAGCTGGCCTAGAAGATGATGCAACAGTGACTAGAAGAACAAGTACTCTCTTCGCACCAAGTCATTTCAGGGCAAGCTGTTGCTGAGAAAATGATGAGGATTATCCTCAGTAGAAATAACTGCTGTGCCTTTGAATTTTTTAGGTTGCACTACTATGGGAAGTACCTTTCTTGAAATGTTGGTTATCGTGTTGTCTGAACTCAGTCCTGCCAACAAACCACAGTTGTTTGCCACAAACAACCTACAGGTCACAATCCAACAAAACACCATGGGTTCTCTTCATGGGCTGTTTGTAGTTAATAAACCATGGTTTGTTAGTGTAGCGATGCAAAACCCCATATTTCAACTACAGCCCAAGTCACACTCAACCTATAGAAACATAGAAACAGAACGAGTCAGAAGGGGCCTCCTGAGCCATCTAGTCTGACCCTCGGCTCCAGCTGGCTCCACTGATGACATGCCCACCATGTGCATGTCTGGCCTGTCCTTGAACACCCTCACCGATGGTGCTTCAACCACCTCCCGGGGAAGCCCGTTCCCCACCCTCGGGGTCCTAACTGTCAGGGAATGTTTCCTGGGATCCACCTTGAATCTTAGTTCCCTGAGCTTGGCTCTACTGGAATGTGTCCTGCCCTCCACTGCAGGGGGGGAAAAGGCACAACCCAGCTCCTCCTGACACCCCCTCACATACCTGTATATCACTAACAGGTCCCCTCTGAGCCGCCTCTTCTCAAGGCTGAAAAGACCCAGTTCCCTCAGTCTCTGAGGGATCCTGGATTCTATAACCTATATTCAAGTGTAGGTTATTGTGTTGTCTGAACCTAGTCAACCAAACTTCCTTATATAAATATACCATCTAGATTTAGAAGTATAGATTATATTTATACAAATTTGTATTTATATGTATTTTGTCAGCAAGTATTTAAATATCCTGGAGGATGTGGATGTCAAAATCTTCTTAGTACTGGAAGAGAAGTTCCTTCTTGTAATCCAGGAAGAAAAACTTCAGAGCTGAAAACATTTCCATATTTAACAAGACTGAGAGACAGTGTGCAAAGCACACGTCAGGAAATAAAAAGGTTAGATGTGGCAAGTTAGGGAAAGGGTAACACAGTTATTCTGTTCTTCTCAGCTTTCATTTGCATGGCATCCTGAACTCAAACTGAAGCCATTGGAGACTTAATTCCACCCAGACTTTTTTCCACTAGACAAATGCATCTCGTCCCCTTTTATGAACATCATATCCTAGAAATGCTGTGAAGAAAACCCCATCTACTTACAGACCCCAGTAATGATCATATAATGATAACACTGACCTTGAGGGAAGAGTTGGCCTGTTCTGAATTGATGAGAAGTGGCCACGATTTTAATTTCTTCAGAAAACTGTGTGCCACCTGGGAAAATTCAGAATGGCATCAGTGTGCCTCTTTGTCTCCTCCTGGGGTTGACATTGCAAAGGGCAGCAGCAAGTGGATGGTTTATTTTGAAGCATTTGGAGATGATGTTTGCTCTTGATTGTTTTTTCATTACAGTTACATTTCATCTTTTATCCAAGAAAGCAAAGGTAGCATATATGATCCTCGTCCTCTTCATTTCACCCTGCTGGGATGAAAACACAAGGGAACAAGAGTTGATGCCTCAGGTCTGAAAATATAAAATCCAGTTGTCACTCAGAACTGCCTCCATCTTTAGGCAGAGTCTCTGGTAGGTGGAGAAAAGAAGTAGAAAGAAACTTGAGCGTTTTCATATTAATACAGCTGGAAATAATTTTAGTTGGTCAAAAGAAAGGTCCTCTCCATCCAGTGAAGAATCTTGCTGCTAAAATTTGGTATTCTCCAAGTTGCACAAAAAGCAAAGGTAGCCATATCGGCCGAAGGAAGGAAGGAAGGAAGGAAGGAAGGAAGGAAGGAAGGAAGGAAGGAAGGACTGATATTTGGACAATGAAAATGTTTATGGGTATTGCATAGATGCCCATTTCACACACTTTTAACTGAAAGAGAGTCAGAGTCAAAGAGAGAGGAATCAATTGGCTTTTATGTGGCATGTCACTTGAACGGCCTGCTAAGAAAAGAGGTAGCTGCCTGCCCATTCGCAATGGGAAGGGAATCTACAGCTGACTGTACAACACCTCCCATCAACCACAACAACATGGCTATTGGTCAGGGACAATGGGAATGCAACATTATCTGGAGGGCCCTGTTGCTGCAGTAGTAATCATCTGGCACATGAGGAAGACCCAAGAGAGTGCCAGGGACGTCCTCTGGAATTCCCTTGCGCTGAGTTCTCCTGCACCGTAAACCAGGAATGTTTTTCTTCCAGCGCGGAAAGCGTCTGCAAGGGCTTGGCCACTGACTTCTGTTGATAGGAGGACAGAGGCCAACATGAGCAGAGGTAAGGCAGAGGCGTGGTTGTTTTGATTCATTCCGGTTCTTGGCAGAGTAAAATATCTCCACTGCCATTGCGAAGGACCAGGGAGAATGGAGCGGTCTCAAAAAAGTGACTGTTATTCTAAATTCTTTTGGTTTTATGAAAAATTGCCAAGATTCCATTGTCATTTATTTAAGTAAAGCTTGGTAAATGCTTTTCCCGCCCTGCGCTGAGAAATGATTTACAAAGTGTTTGTAACCTCAAGACTTTCCAAAAGCCTGTTGGATGTCAAAGCAGAGCTATGAATCTTGTGATTAGCATTCTGAAAAACAGCCCTTGTGGGCTGATTAGCAAATATTTGTTAACATTCTTTCTTTCTGCAGAGAATTGTCACTTTGATGCTCTTTCCTCCCTTTTTGGAGCATAATGTGACGCTGTCCCTCTTACACATACAGTCAAAAGAAACCGATCACATCAAATAAGTATTCTCTCTGATCAAGTCCAGGATGGTTCCAGAAAATATATATATTTCAGTGCTGCATGCACCCATGTTGTACAGCCAAAGTCTTGATCAGCCATTATAAAGGCCAGGGTTCCATCAAAGAGTCCCATCTGCAATACTGCGCCATAGCTAAGATCCTACGCAGATGTTCATGAGGAACGCACCAACATTTGCAGGCATTTTGGAATACTGTGCATGTGGGATTCCAATCTGCATGGAAGCCTACAGTTGTGCAGCTGTATGTGTGAAGGCCTCCTTTCTGCAGGCATTTATACTGGACACTGGGCCTGGGTGTGGTTACGAATGGGATGAGCTTCTTTATGACATGCCATTGGAGGGTGGTTCTACTCAGCCTGGCCCAGGCACTCACAGGGTGCATCCGTGCACTTTCCATAGCGCTACATGCATGCTCAGTGGATGTGCACGGTTGGGGAAACAGGACTGTGTGCATTCAGCTGTCTGCGCAAAGGAGGGATAGGCAGCTTCTTGGGGTCAGGAAGCCCTATCATCCCTCCTCAAAACTTATTCGAGTTCTGTTGCTGCCACTGGCAAAGCCAGGGAGGCTTCTAGCAGGTCAGTTCCACTTGCAGGCCAGTTGTGAGTTCCCGAACCTCTTTTTGCCTTGCAGAATTTTGTTCCCCCAACCTCTGTTCTGAAGCTGACCCTATCTGAAAGGCTGTCCAGCTTCAGCCCAAATCACATGCAAAGGTAAGGACCCATCTGAAGGAAGAGCTAGGCCTTGAAGCTGTCCATCTCCTGCCTGGCAGGCTAAGCAAGACACATGGGTCACCTGTTTACCTTCTTCACCCCATGGCGAGATTACTGTATTTCTATTTGAATTCTAATAATTATTTTAAATTTTGCGTTTATGCACAGGAATTGGGATGTGCACATTTCATGCCAACCGTGCCCTCTTGCTTTGGTTTGCTCTCCTTTGTTTTGGTGACTGATGACCCCCTTGCAGTTGATTTACAAGCAGCCACCCTCATTATGGTCCTCCTATCCTTCTGATGGACTTCCACATAGGCATCTGCATAGGCATGTGAGAAACAAGCTGTTTTTCTTTGGCACAACCTTGCTTTTTAAGTGTCCATTTAGCCTGGGTCTCTTGAGCCCTGGATGGCCAAATTATGGCATACCTGGGCATGTGTGGGTGGTCAGGCCCAAGCTCAAGGATTAGCAGAGCAGAGGTGAGAGCACACCAAGGGATGTACATCATGAAGGCTGGTAACTTGACTGTCAGTCCATCCCAGCTTCTAGCCTGAACCTTAAAGATGCTATCCATGGTGCTGAATCCCAGTGCCAAATAGCTTCAGCACCATGGAGAAATTCTTAAAAGTTCAGACTGAAAGCCAGAATGGATCTATTGCCTCACTGACACTGGGGCTGGATGTCCATGGACTTCTTTCAGCTCTAGGGCCAAATTCAAGATTACAGAAGAACATAATGGATGCATTCCAGTGATCAGAGGGGACGAAATCAAAAGCAGCAGGGCAAAAATTCCAAAAACTACCACCAAATTTTACCTGAAGGCTTTTACTTCCAGTAATCAAGCTTGAAGGGTAGCATTTCAGACTTTTAGAAAGCAGGGAAAGGGTTCCCTTTCAACAACCAGGAAACTACCAAACAAACAGGGAACCAGGAAAGTGGGTAGAATCAGGGGAATACAACAGGGCTACCTGGGGACCACAGGTGAGTGAGATTTCACCTGCAGGCTTGAGGTTCGGCATTCCTGCCCTACAATATGTGTTGGCATGGCACTGTCTCTGTGTTCCTGCACAGCCACTTGGGAAAGCCTTTGTGTGAGTGGAAGCTTGAAAGATGGGCACTGTAGAACCCTGCTCCTCAAGCTTTGATCCAGCCAATAGTCCTTCAGTGGCTATGAAGTGTCCTTCAGCATGTCTACCGATACAAAATAGAACACACATGACAAGGCAACAATAAGGTCAATAACCAAGGAACATTGCTTTAACAGGCAGGTAGGTACAACGATTCCTTACTGGATCTTTTTGTTGGCAACAAAATGGTCTGGGACAAGCCATGGCCATATCTGGGCAACCAGCCTGGGGGAAAAGTCGGGAAGGTACACAGTGTCCTCTCAGTGCCCTTTAGAGAGAACAGCACTGGGGTACACTGAGAACAAACAAACAGGACTCCTTTGATGAGGGCTCAGGAGGTTGTGCCATGTGAGGTCACAGGAAACGACAGAGCTTGGAGGTCAGAAATAGGCATGGTCTTGACAGCAGCAATTTCTATATTTTTTCCACTGATATATTTGGAGGCTGGTGCTGATAGCGATTCAAGGCTGACACGGCATGTTTTTATTAAAGAAGGCATTTGTGCTTGCAATTTAGCAGGCTCACTGCTAGGACCTCTGCGCTGTAAAGTCTGCAGAGGTCAGAATGGCCTGCTTCATGCATTCCCCGGGTGGCATGGTTGCCACTTGCCTGTGGCTGGATCCCATACTGCATACCTCCCTCTTTGTGTATTTTCTGGTCCAAAGCAGGACTGGCAATTTCATTGAGCTGCAGCTCTCCGATGGAAACTCATGCAGTTTCAAGTGATCTAATCTTGACTGCTGTGTCCAGTTTTAAGTATTGTGCTTTAAGGATACTGACAAACTGAAATGTGTCCAGAGAAGGATGACTGGGATGCTGAAGGATGTTGAAAACAGATCCTATGAGGAACAGTTGAAAGAGCTGGATATGTTTAGTCTGGAGGAGAGAAGATTAGAAGAAGACATAATAGCTGTCTTCCAACATCTGAAGGACTGCCAGCAGAAAATGGTTTCCTTCTCTTTTGTTCCAGAAGGAAGAACTAGAACCAATGAGTGGAAATTGCTGCTAAGGACATTTGAGGCAATTCTCAGGAAGAACATATGAGCTGTATGAATTTTTTGAGAGTGTCACAGGTAGTGTCAGGAAGTGATGGGCCACGGGAGGCCCATGTGCCGCCCACAGAGCACAAGCCCCTGTGCCCCCTCGTGTGATTCCTGTTGCCATCAACACCCTTACATACACTTTTAAATTGAAAGAAAATGGTGCCAATAGTGATGACAGAGCATCCAAATGGTCAAATTTAGCCCACTTTTTGGTTTGCTATGAAACAACCTCCACCGACCCTCGGAGTACATCCAAGCACACACCCACTGCCCCAGTGGCCCCATCTAGCCACCTTATCTTCTGCTGTCCCCTTCTCCTTTTGCCCTTGACCGTTCCCAGCATCAGGGTCTTCTCCAGTGAGTTGTTCCTTCTCATTAGGTGGCCCAAGTATTTGAGTTTCATCTTCAGGATCTGTCCTTCTAAAGAGCAGTCAGAGCCTGGAATAATGTTGTCCATGGCGTCCTGATGGGTCGGGCAGGACTTTGCGACTAAACAACAAATGAAACAACCAAAAGATTACACTTAGCTTGGCAGCAGAACAATGATTTTGGAGAGTGGCACCTCATGTGTCCTATGAAGTGCAGGTCCTGGGGGCAGAAATGGCCTTTGAACCTCTAGTAGCTGCCTACCTATCCCTACCGCTGTCCTTTCAGCATTTAGACAAAGGCGGAGTAGGGATCCCTGTGGGACGCTGGAGATGCAAAGTACCTCCACTGATCCACCTAGATCGGGTGGTGAACCTCTTCCAAGCTAAGGACTGAAATACATTGCTCCAATCCAATACATTGGATGGGGCCCCAGAAAAATGGGGCAGTGCTAAAAACACCAGTATATTTTAGCTTAAAGCAGTCTACTGCCTGTAACTAAACCTTAGAAGAGGCACAAATGTCTGGAACTAGCCGTGACCAATAGTAAAAACCTACTGGAGCCATGGCGTTTGAATGGATAGGATGGAAAATCTGTAGTTTTCAGGACAAAATTCTTCATGGGCCAGTTGTATGAATAGTGCATTTGTCAGAGAAGAGATAGATTGTTCCAGTGTGGCGAAGCCACATAATTGTAGCTATGGATGGAATTTATAGAAGAATGTGTTGAATCCTCCACCAGGGGGAGCAAGATGGCAGCATCTTTCCAAGCATTATTGGGCAACAGATTAGAAGAGGGAATATTTCTACAGATGTGGGTGTGGGAAATGAGCCCATGGAGACTGGGAGCCCATCCCCCACAGCATTCATCTTCCCATGGTGTCAGCATTGGATCCATCACTGTGCATAATCTCTTCTTAATCTGATATCTCTGGCCTGTGTGCTTAAAATTGCCTGTCTAACCCATTCAGTGCCGAGAACTTCTGCCTCTTGGTGTTGGTGAATTATCTTTCCAACTGGAACATGTTTATCTACCTACTCCCAAATGAGGAGATTTTACATAGACTTCAATTGCTTGTAAAAGAGAAGTGTTTCCTCCATAAGTTGGTCTACTGGGATGCAGGTACATTTGTTTGCTCCCACTTGTCCAGGCCTTATTTGAAAATGCCAGTCTGCCAGTGTCCTTTTCTTCTGGTTAGCAATTCTGCAGGGCAGTCCTGTGGTTGCATGAGATGCAGGTGTCTAAGGGGGTGGACAGGAAGATATGCAGAAGCACCATCCGGATAGGCCGTGGGTGTGACCATCAGGTTGGATTTGATCTGGCATGCAAAAAAGAGCAGTATGGAAAGGAAAAGGAAAAATATTGGGCTGGGGGAAATTCCAAACCAAGCTGCGGGAATGGAATCAAGGGCAGGCATCCGACAAGGGCCTGCACACCAACAGGAATATCCTGGAGTGCTCCAACTTTCCACCTTTGCAACTTGCTTGTTCATCCATCTCCTACTCTGGCTCAGATGACACTGGTGGATGAGGAAGAGGAGGGGCAATAGAAACCATGGCCTGCCTGCTTCTGGCTCTTTGCCTGCCAAGGAACCAACTGGGTAGCAATGATGAGAAAGAAGATGAGGAGCAATAACAGCTGGTCCCGGAAGACAAACTCACTGGGGAAGAGGCCGCTGGAGGGAGTCTTGCCCAAGGACCCTCAAGACCTGGCACTGCCTTGCTGGGGAGGGGTGTCATGGGGTAAGGGCACAGTCAGCTTCCAGGGTCACTGAAGAGGAACACTCCACCCCACATCTTTTGCCTTATAGCATTGCATTCATATTGCACCATTTCTCTTCCTGTGAGGAACCCATGGCCCGGTTCCGGCATTGTTCTCCTCTCCTCCATTTCATCCTCACAACAACAACCTTATAGGGTAGGTGAGGCTGAGAGCAAGTAACTGGCCCAAAGTCTCCCAGGAGTTTCATGGTCAAACAGTCTAGCATTCTAACCACCAGGCCTCTCTTACTTTCTTTTGCAAGTCTCACTTGTTAAGAATAGATTTAAAGGCCTACTTTTGAACTTTTGTGATTAAAGCTTTCTTATCAATCATCCTCGGTATGTTCAGACAAACAGACAGCTATTCTTATAGAAAGGAGTGTGAAAAAATAAAGTTAAATCACAAAAATGTTTGTAGGATGAGGGGAGAAAGGGGAGCATAAATCTGTTTTGCTTGGTTTCGGGGGTGAGGTTGCAGCCAGCTACAGGAATGTCAATATTAATGAGGTGCCACTGTAGAATACCAGCAATAATGAACGGCAAGTGGTTTTCATCTGACCTGGAGCCTACCTGAACCCCTTAAATGAGCATTCATGAATGATTTGAAGTCAGTGGTGGCTCTTGCTGACAGTTCTTTGGCCCAATGCCCTCGCCATATATTTAAGGAAACCTCTGCTTCTGTAGCACATCTGACATCCAGGTTGTCTATCAGGGGCTGAGCTCAGTGCTGGCTCCAGGTTTTTGTGGGGTGGGATGAGAAGCGGACTTTGCTACTGTCCCCAGAGGCTGGTGCTCCTCATCTCTTTTCTCGTCTTTGCCACCACTTGCTTGCTTGAAGGGCAGAGAGCCGGGAGCACGGCAGCAGTGGCGTCTTCTGCTCCTGCTTCTTGCCCCCACAGCTGCTTGGGCCAGCACAGGAGGCAAGTAAGCAAGCCTGCTGTGGGACTGACAGGGAGGTGGATCAGCTTGGGTGGGGGGGGTGTCAGTGGGTCCCCCTGGGGTGCAGGCTCCCGGAAGGTGCCCCACCTGCCCTTGTTGTTGCCCCAGGGCATGCCGGCACCCCAGCTGATGGCTCTGCTGCCCCCTCGTTGGGATTGAGAGGGGCAGTTGCTCTCGGCGTGCATTCCCAGGGCATCTGGACTCAGCGGAGGAGCAGGGGCAGCCCTGGAGTGCAGCCAATAGCAGACACCGATAAGCAACAGTGATACATGTGTATAGAGTGATACATGTATATAAAGCCAGTGTGGCGCAGTGGTTAAGAGCATGGGACTGGGACTCAGACAATCTGGGTTCTAGTCCCCGCTCAGCCATGGAGCCAACTGGGTGACTTTGGGCCAGTCACAGACTCTCAGCCCAACCTACCTCACAGGGTTGTTGTTGTGGGGATAAGATGGAGGAGGAGAATGATGTAAGCTGCCTTGAGCCCTTTGTAGGAAAAAGGCAGGGTATAAATTGAAAAATTAATAAATAAATAAATAAGATACATGCTCTGGTAACCTCCCACTTGGATTACTGCAACCCGCTCTATGTGGGGCTGCCCTTGAAAATGGTCCAGATTCTTCAGCTAGTACAGAATAGAGCTGCCAGGCTGCTGATGGGGACCGGCCATAACGCTCACATGATGCCGGCCCTCTACCAGCTCTACTGGCTTCCAGCTGAAGTCCGGGCCCAATTCAAGGTGCTGGTTTTGACCTATAAAGCCCCAAATGGCTTGAGACCAGGATACCTGAAGGAATGTCTCCTTCCTTATATGCCCTCACGCCCCTTAAGATCTGTGGAAGAAGCCCTGCTCTGGCAACCCTCTCTAAGAGAGGTAAAAAGGACATCAACTCGGAGTAGGGCCTTCTCTGTGGTGGCATCCAGACTCTGGAATGCGCTCCCCAGAGCGGTACGCCTGGCGCCGAGCTTATACTCTTTTTGGCGCCAGGTCAAAACCTTTTTATTCAAGCAGTATTTAAAAAATTAATAGTTCTAATGGTCCTTGCAGTCGCTTTTGCTTTGTTTTATTTTGATTCAGTCTGATTTATGTGATGTTTCTTTATTGTTTTACACAGTATTACTGTCTTAATTTGTTATTGGATGTTATTGGATGTTTTAAATTGTTCTTTTAAATTGCTGTAAGCCATCCTGAGATATTTATATAAAGGATGGCATACAAAAGTTTTAAATAAATAAACAAACAAACAGTCTGGAGGCCAGACTCTCCAGGTGCTCAGGCAGCCTCTGCAAATAACCAAGATGTGTGTGTCCTGGAACAAAGGAGTTGCTCAGGGACAGGTTGTATCTCAGCCTCATGATGCGATGTCAACAGAGGCGACTGACTGAATTAGAGGATCGGTGTGCAGAGAGTAGGGGTGGACATTTCCGAAAGGCCCCGTCCAAAAGGATGGGGCCCAAACATACCCATAATTTATTTATTTATTTATTATTTATTTAATGCTTTTATATACTGTCCCATTGCTGACGTCTTGGGATGGTTTACAACAAACACAATTAAAATAAGATAAAAAATGGTACAGCATCCAGAGATAAATATAATACCACAATTAGGACTAATTAACAATTAAAATAATGGGAGAAGAGAAAGGTTTTCACCTGGCACCAAAAAGAGAAAAGTGCTGGCGCCAGGCGGAGCTCTCTGGGGAGATTGCAAAGTTGGGGTGCCACCACAGAGAAGGCCCTCCTCCGGGTAGCCACCCTGCTAATCTCTCTCAAGGAGGTCTTCCAAAGAAGGACCTCCACCTCCTATCTCAAGGGGCGGGAGAGCAGTTAGGGAGATGTCAGATGTGGATGTCAGATGTGCTACTCGTAAGAAGAGTTCCTGGAGGTGAATACTAGATTGGGTTCAACAAACCACTCTGTGCATGCTCAGAGTTTCATTCTGAGTGATTATGCTTCTGGAAAATGCTTTGGTGAATAAAGAACATTTTGCAAGGAAAGGTGTATGGCCCTGAATGTGTGAAGGGAGGAAGCCCAGCTCTTGACACTCCTCTTCCTTCTATCTCATAATGAAATATTGGTGGATCTCACACCCTCCAAGGAACAACTGTTTAACACTTTACACAATCATTCCAGATGTTCTATCAAGGTTGAGTACCTTTATGATTGGTATTTGCATGCAAAAACCCACCAAGCAGCTGTCTGTGAGCATAATAAAAGCCGAAGGGATGAGACAATAACATGTGGTGGATGCAGAAAATTCTTGGGGCAACTCAGTGGCCATGCTGGTTTCACCCTCTGAAAAGCAATCTCAAGGCTCAAACAGACCTGGGGCAAATGTACAGCATTTTCTTTTAAAATCTGACTTTTAAAATAAATAAAAATTTAAACAATCTGCTGAAAGGAGGTGGACTAATGGGAAAGAAGGAAAGAGAAAAGATGGACTCTGTTGAGGAGCTGGTGCATGTTCTTGCTTCTCATAAAGAACCAAAGCACATAGGTTTAAGACAAGTGAAATGCTTCAAGATGTTGAATGTTCCCAATTTTCTCATGTCGTTTGAGTTTCCCATATAAAAGATATCTGAAAGAAAATACTAATTATATGTAAAACAAATGAATTAAAATAAAATCCAGGCAGTTATAACTGAAAGCAACTTTTTGGGAGAATGAAAGCATACCAATAGAATTTGTGTGGAATTCTGTCATCTGTATTCATCTCTCCCATGTGAATAGTAAACACTGTGTTCCTAGGCACTCCCTTCTGGACACACTGTCCTGGACAGACACTCCAGAACAAGCTTCAGCAACCTGGTGGCTTGCAAACATTTTGTCTCAACACCCATCAGTGTCAGCCAGCGTGGCCAGTGGTTAGGAATCCCAGGAGCTGTAGCCCAAAACATCTGAAAGGCATCAGCTGCTCTGGAACAAAAAGTCTATCGACTGCTCAAGTGCTATATATAAACTTCTTTTTGTTATTATAGTAACATTTTTGTTGTTGTATAAACACATATTATTATTTAATTCGTGTGTGCGCGTGTGCGTGCATTAAAATTACAGAATTCTGAAATAACAACAAATAAAAGGATTACCGAGGGGACTTAATATTGTGCCACATACTGAAACAGCAGGGCCTGCATCCAGACTCAGGGCGCGATCTACTGCCCTCCACTTTAGGAGCACAGAGTGAGGCAAGCTCTGTAGCAGCAGCTTGCACTGTGTACCTCAAGTTCATGGCCATTTTCAATCCTCTAGATGATGTACTGAGGGCTGGGAAGGAAGCTGGGGTCCAGATAGAAGTCACTGGCTCTGGCCACCCCCTATTCCTGCCCCATTTTCTGCCCCTCTGAGGCCCAGTTGCATTCTCAGAGAAGCAGCTGGGATGGCTCTTTCTATGCCAGCTGTGGGTGGGGAAGTGAAGCAGAGTCTTGACCTTTGGAGACTCAGTTCCAAGGCCAGAGGACCTCAGAGCTCAGGTTCCAAATAATCCTCAGGCCCCCAGGCAACCTCAGGAGGCCATAGGATTTGGCCCCTGGTAGTTTGTTGTTTATTTATTTGTTTGGAATTCTTGTACGCCACCCCCTTCACATAAGCCTCGGGGCAGCTTCCAACAAAGTAAATAAATAACTATACAAATACATATAAAAACTGGAAACCTCCTGGTATAATGATTAAAACCAATAAATAAAATTAACAATTATTAAAATATTATTTAAATAAAAAGGTCTTGGCCTGGTGCCAAAAAGCAAATAACGACGGTGCCAGGCAGACCTCTCTGGGGAGTGCATTCCATAGGTGGGGCGCAACCGCAGAGAAGGCCCTCCTCCGGGTACTCACCTTCCTAATGTCCTTCACGGAAGGCTCCCAGAGAAGGAACCTACTTCTTAGGTTAATCACACTAAAATCAAAGAGAGATACATAAAATATGCCTGTTCTTGAGTAACATTGTTTTGAAGAAGAAGAAGAGGAGGAGGAGGAGGGGGGGGAGGAGGGGGGAAGAAGAATAACTTCTCTCATTGTTGCAGCATCTCCAAACATCAGTTAAACCCAATTAGTTGACACTTTTGTGAAATGAGACTGGCAAAACATTCAAGGCAATTCTTAAGATGGTTAACACTGAAAGAATGCTTATAAATATAAATCTTGTTTTATGAATATCACTTCCCAGGAGAATTTTATAACTACCCAACTCTGGTAGGGTAAAAAATGGGATTCTTAGAATTTTAAGGACAGCTCTGAGTTCAGTTTGTTTGGATCCAGGTCCATTTGCTGGGCTGCGGGAGGAGAAGGGTGATGTGCCCAAGCACAGCGATGAGCCCTCCAGAGGCATGGGGGGAGGGGCAGACTGGCCCCTACCAGATTTGGCTGGCAGCTATGGCTGTGAAGCAAAGGCTTAGGGTGGACCAAGGTTCTCTTTTAATGAGGACAGTCCCTCTTTGAAGTGCTTGGGGAGGACTGCCCTCCCTTTGAACTCATCCCTGTCTGAAGGGCTGACCTCTCTAATTCTGGTTTCTAGAGGATGAGCCCTGGGAATTGTTCCCTGTCCACAGCGAGCCCCTGAGCAGCGAGGTGTGGAGGCCAATAAGTCCATCTTCTCCTGTAGCATGTTGTGGATGGTACAGCAACATAATTATAATGTCTAAATTTGCATCTATACAATAAATTAACATGTGTAAATGTTATGCAATATTTTATTGATGTATTACTCCCCCCCCCCTTTTTTTGTTTTTGGTGATTCACACGTGTCAATCCTAGGTAGCAGCTCTAGGAAGGCAGCTTTTCTGAACAGGAAGGGCAAAGCACAGAAAGAGCAAGGAGTGGCAGGAATTTTGCCTGCATTACCCTTTTAAGTCCCAGGAAACAAGAAGATTTGATGCACTTAGTGTGATTCTTTGTTTAAAAACCAAACAACATGTATCTGCTCCTAAGCAAGTGCTTTCTTGCAGGAGGGAGAAAGAAAATGAAAAAGAAACAGAGAAGACTGTCTTGCCAAGAAATAGAATCTAAACAGAGATTGATTTTATAAAACTCTCATAATAAACAGATCTGGATTAGAATCTGCCCATCCATTCCCAAAACAAGGAGAATCATGGCTTTTTCTCCTAGCGAGACTTCTCAGAACAATCAGCAGATTTTTTTCCTAAGTTCCCAAATCTCTCTAAAAAGAAAGAAACTTGTGATTGGACATGTTCACTAAAAGAAAGAATGATGAGGGCAGAATCAAGCGGCTAGGTGAAAGAGCAGCACCATGGCAATGATGGCCCAAGAAGGAAAGGAGATGCCCAGAGAGGAGTAGGAACCAGCTGCGGAAGTGCAGTCATGGAGAACTCCGCTGGGGTTTCCCAGAAAGACGGACTCTCTGATGCTGCAGGAGGAACCTCATGGAATCTGGGTGTCCTGGGAGAAGCCAGCAAGCCAGACAGCTGTTGGCTGAAAGAGGGTTGCCTTGCTCAAGTTGGGGTGGGAGGAAGAGGGAGAAGTACCCTCCTCCTCCTCCTGGGGTTGCAGCAAGGCTCAGCCCAGCACCTCCAGAACACACTGAAGTGCACCCCCTCCCCATAGTTGTCACATGTAGCAATCTTCTCCCTTGCCTCTTACGCGGTAGCTCTGCTTCAGTTAATCCTGGTTCTTAACTGAACAGTAACCTGTATTGGTTACTGTTGGTTGGTTCCAACCAAGTGTATGGTTGGTTCCATAGCAGACGAAGAAGGGGCCATAGGTCATACTTGCTTTGAGAAGGTCCTGAGTTCATTCTCTGGCATATCCAGAAAGAGTTAGACCCCTGAAACCCTGGAGAGCATTTCTGTAGACCACACCAGGCCAGATGGATCAAGGATCTGCCTGAGTTCTAACAACTTCCTCTGTTCCTAAGCAATCGCACTAACATTGGCACTAGTTTGGGTCTTCCTGGGGGGCAGAAATGGCCCATTGTGGCTCTAAATATAGTTGCCGGACAGACCTTTTTTCTAATTTAAAGATTCTTCATGAACTGTTAGAGAATAAGGAATGTGTTTCCAGGTTGACTGCTCCTCCACACATCCTCAGCCCCAAAACCATAAGCCGCATTTCTTGATCAGGAAAAAAGCTTGCTGGCTTGGATTTCCTTCCTTTTCTGAATTGCACTTCTCCACTCAGGCCACCATGGCCACACATTTTCTTCCCATGAGTAAGGTTTCTCAGAAATGTTTGCTCGGTTGCTCATGTTTGAGCTGCAGGCTACTTTATGAGATAATCACTCTCAAATAATGATATGTTAAGTACAGCTGGCTCTGAATCCTGTAGCTGCTTTTAATTCACTCGGCTCTCCCAAGGGGTCAGAAGAAACTTGTGAAGCAATGCTGAGAGGCGAGCATCTGGGACTATTCCTCTGCTTGCCCTTTAGCAACACTTGGTGTGTAGCTGGTCAACCTAAAGAGAGTGTGACTCAGTCGATTTTAAAGGTCACAATAACACAGGGATCCTCAGGACTGGGGGACTTGGACCACTGCTGGCATATCATGAGAGTGTTATGGGCAGCTTTGCCTGCTCCCTCAGCAAGTCCACCTTCTCATTGTGGTTGCCACCAGCTGCGCTTGTTCCTCAGCCGCTTCCTTGTCATTGCCAGCAGTGCTTGCTCGACGGGCAGAGAACCAGTTAGCAAGGAGGGGGTGGCATCTCCTGTCCTCCTTCTCACCATCACTGCCATCTGGTCCAGACTGGGAAGCAGGTAAAGAAGCAGGTTGCCATAGTGAAGAGGAGGAGAAATTCCAGTTCTGTGTGTGTAGTTTTTCAGGCCTGGCCAGGCCTATGCTTGATGTTGGTCTTGTCACTATCCACCCACCACTGCCGCATGTAATGAAAACTGTGGCTTCCCAGCCTTTCAGAAGAAAAGAAGAACCAACTGACCAATCAACCAAGGGAAGCTCTGTGTAGGCATGGCAACAGGCTCCATGAGTACCACCATCACTGTCATCATAGGCTATACATACAGCGGTTGGTTGACAGTGTGTCTTGCCATAAGGCCAATGTGTGGGGTGGACGGCGTGTGATCTGGGGCTTTTGCAGCACACACGTATGCAAGAGAAAGGTTTCTGGAAAGAAATGCTCTCGACCGATTTGGAAAGCTTCCCAGTTGAAAGGTTTGTGCAAACATTCAGCTCTGTTTGGCGTTAGCCATTCAGGCTGCTATAAACACCTGAAAAGTCCTGGCGTCTCCTGGCACGTGGGTGGAGGCATTTGTTGTTGTTGCGGAGAGTGGGATAGTTTTATTATCAGAGAGTGAGCATTGCCACATGGCAGTCGCCGTGAATGGTAGAATTTAGACTTTCCTGCCAGCAGCCGTAGGGTGGCCACGTGTCCCAGTTGCAGAGGACAACCCTCTGTTTGAAGGACTTCCACAGGACAGTTCTCTGTTTGAAGGGCTGTCCAGCCCGGTCTAACTGAAACATAAAGGACCATGAGAACAGAGCAACATAAGACATGAGTTGTTTGTCAACAGCCCCCGGAGAGCAGGTGGAAGGGGCACGCAGGGTCCCTGGTCACAGCCTTCTCCCCTGTGGGGAAAGGGATGGCATTTGTATTCAATGCATTATTTCTTTCTAATAATCATTTCTAAAGTTGCCCTTCAAGACGTGCATCACCACAGGTGCTGGGAGGGAGAAAGAGGGGTGCTCTGGGTGCTCGTTCTTAAGGACTGCTGACTGGACTGCAGAGGAACTGGAGTCGGAAGGCGAAGCAGAATCGGGTGGGGGAGGAATGTGGACCATCCCGAGGCACTGAGATGAGAGAAGCGGAGATGCTGATCTCGAGCCCCTGGGAATGACCAAGACGGGGGCTGGACAAGGGGAGTTTCTCAGACTCAGGTGAGGTGGCCCTGGCTCTTGACCCCATAACACAGTGTCAGCAGAGGAGGGTGACCCAATTAGAGGATTGGCACGCAGAGCGGAGGTGAGCTCACTTTCAGAAGGCCCCTCCCACAGGGCCAGGCATGCTTGTAAGGAGCGTTCCGAGAGGCAAATACTAGAGTGGGTTCAACAAACCACTTTGTGCATGCTCAGAGATTCGTCCTGAGTGTTTTGTGGTCAATAAAATATGCTTAGCAAGGAGAAAAGGTTTGTGGCTTTTGAATGCACAAAGGAGGAACCCCAGTTCATGACAATTGGCACAGTATTTGTCAATCTATGGCCCCTGGTGTCCCCCCCTGCACCCCCCAGATTTCTTTTCGAAGGGGAAGGCAATGCACATGGACACTCTGCACTTGTGGGTTCCTTCCCTTCAGCGGAATATATATGCGAGCCCCGGGACTGCTTTTTCTGTCCCTCGGTTGAAATTGCAATGTAGAAGTCCAAATATTTAATCTTTGGCTGCTCTAAGATGATCAGTTTATTGCAGTCTGGGATCATAGATGCCAATTAGAAAATTAATTCACATGTCATTTCCCTGTATTAAAAAACTGATTTCCTCCCTTTCCAAACAGATGATACATTGTTATATGGGGCTGAAGTTACACTTAATATCCTCCTATAAAAGAGGGAAACGCACACAAGACTTTTCCGCTTCATTTGGTTGAAGCTTTAAAAAATAATATGTTTTTTACAAGCCTAACTGCAGTTTTTATTCATCTGAGTCACGTGTGCCTGGAAACTGTGTACTCTCCATGGTTCTCAAAGCATAAAATAGGCAATAAAATGTTTTTAAAGGAATTCTTACTATATTTGGCTTTGCAAAGTAAAAAGTCCCTGTAAGTTAAGCCTAATGTCATTAACTTTTTGTGGTTTTCATGCAATTTGTAATCCAAAAATCTTCGTATTATAGAGGCTGAAGTGCAGGAGAAGGAGGAGGAAGCTAAAACAGTATAAAGAATGAATAAACGGAGCCAGCATTCAAATTTTCTCGTAAGGAAAATGATTCAGTACTAACATTTCCAAAGGCAATGGCTTCTTGTGAATAAATGTTCATTTTTTAAAAGGCCTTGGAAACTCATCAAAATGGACTTGAGGCTTCCAATCCTCACAGGACCCCCTTTGGTAGGATGGTTTGCCAGGACACCACAATGGATTACTTACTAAGGAGTGGTCAGTTGGATGAAACCCAATCGTTCGGGAAGTTTCAAGCATACACTACACATTTTTGTGAATACTTACTTAGGAACACTTCCCACTGAGGTCAGTGGGACTGGAGTTCTATTCACACATTACTCATGCCCATTTTTTCCCTTTTATTTCCCCCTTTTTCTTTTTTGTAGACAAAGGAAAGCAGGATGGACCCACAAGGATAACGCACATCTGGCTGTCTCCAGCCTCTCATCCCCTGTGTTCAGCTCTGATTGCTGAACAGGGCTTTGATTGCATGCTCACTGGGGAACCTCATGCCCACAGGCCTAATCCATCCCACACACGTTCCCCAGCCCGCTCACTGAGCCACATCCTCAGGGGCAGGGTCTGCCCTCCGCCCCCGTTGCCCCTGGACGAATCCCTGCTGTTCCCTTGGACACTCGGTTGGTGGTAACAGCAAGAATGTGGGCAGAAGAGGACTTGGCTACGCCATGAGGACAGTGTGCAACCACGGAATGGTTGCTGCTGGGAGAAGCAGCCCTCTTCCCAGCACCAACCGTGTCCATTGGCCCCCACGCTCCAGCCATTCCTCCTGCATCTCTGACACATGGATAAGAGCAGGCAGCACAAGGAACTCCTCTGGGATACATGCAAGAAAAAGGGAGGGGAGGGCATGCATGAGCCTATAGTCATAGTGCACATTACAATACATATTTAACTCTGATGAACCCATCGGCCAGAATGCACCTTATAATAGAAACACAGAAAAAGAGTGAGTCAGAAGGAGACTTCTGGGCCATCTAGTCTGACCCCCCCCGGCTCCATCTGGCTCCACTCATGACATGCCTACCATGTGCATGTCCAACCTATCCTTAAACACCCGCACCGTTGGGGCTTCAGCTACATCCCATGGAAGCCCATTCCATACCCAACTCTTTATTCAAGCTATTTCTCTCTTGCCTGCTTCTGCTGTTTGTGCTTTAGGAGACCCACCCTTTCAACTGTAACAGAAGAGCAGGCAAGTGGCAAAGTAGCATGAATCATGTTTGCTCTGTTGTTGTTGTTGTTGTTGTTAGTATTATTATTATTATTGAATACTGTAACATTCATTTTGTCCCACCGTTTTTCCTCTTGCAAGGAACCCAAATCAGCTTACAAGGTTCTCCTGCTCTCCATTTATACTTGCAACAAATGCCCTGTGAGGTAGGTTAGGCTGAGAGTCTGTGAGTGGCCCAAAGTCACTCAGGGCACTCTAGTTGGCTGGGTACTAGAACCAGGATCTCTCAGTCCAGGATTCTAAGCAGTGCATCACACCGGCTCTTTTGATGAAATTAGGAGCTAAAAATAGCTCCTATAGGCAAAGGCATGGGTCTGGAAACATGCTTCTGCAGAAATAAGCAAGGTTTATTCAGACAGAGGATATGTGTAGGGGAGAGAATCTGGCAAAACCAAGCAACTAACTGCCTGAAAAAAAAGTTAAGAAAGCTTACATAGGATTTCTGCTCACACATGTGTGATGTAGATATGCTGATGCAGAGAAAATTATTCCAACTCCTCTGAAGCAGAGAAGACTGGATCAAACTGAATATTTCCTCCTTATCTCAACCTTAGCTTGGACAGTTTGTATCTGTGTTCTTATGTGCTCTTTTGCATGTCTTCTTCTTTCTTTTGGTTGCCTCAGACTTTCAAGCATTTTACATTCTTAAACAATGGAAGCTGTTTGCTTTATCACTGCCTACAGAGCTAAAGTAAAATGCCTCCCAAAAGCCAGTTCCATGAGTGTCCAGGGGCACTATGCATCCTGACCTGATAGAGAGAATTTCCACGGTCTGAACAGAAGACTGGTTCCATCTGCTTCAGCATGGCTCTTCCTAGGGTCTTATTTGCTGCTTTGTCTCAGGCAGCCCTGGGTTAATGTAAGAAGAGCCATATCATATAAAGGGACTATCTAATCCCAACCAGCTGCCCACAGGAAATGCACAAGCCAGCCATGAGTGCCACAGCACCTTTCCGCCCATGCTCCCCAGCATGCTATATGTGATCTCTGACACTGGAGGCAGCATAGAGCCACCAGGACCAGTAACAACGGAGAGCCTTATCAGGCATCAATTTGCCAAGCCTTCTTGTACGGCTATCCAACTTGGTGGTCATCACAACACCTTGTTGAAGAGGATTCCAGAGCTGAAGTATGAGATGCATGAAGTAGCACTTCATTTTATGTATCTTGAATCTCCCATTAATCAGCTTCATGGGATGGGAACCCAGGCCCCAGTGGTATGGGTCACAGAGGAAAATGGCTCCCTGATTTCTTTCTGCCCACCATGAGTCGTTTTGTGCATTTAAATCATTTAATACCTCTGTTAGTATACCTCCATTTTTGGACACCTCTGTTTGGCCTATTCTTTGAGTTAGGCTGAAGATCTCTCATGGAGTAAACAGGTCATGAACAGGGATTCAAAGAGACATAGAGAAGTGGCATCATGAAGGGGTGCAAGTGTATTGTGTGCGGTTGAGAGTAAGATGGGTGGAGAGTAAGAGGCACGTTCTGTCCAGAGGGCCTTCCAAAAAGCCTTAGCCATTTCGGCCACAATCCACTGAGATAGCGTCAACTCTAGCTAGGACAATGGCCTTGCTCTCCACTGGCTCCATGAGAGAATTCAATGAAGCAGTTTTTGCTGGGACAGAATCCTGCAGCATAAACGGAAAGGAGAGAATAGTGAAAAAAGTCTATATTTGAACCTCACTTTGCTGTGTCAGTCACAGCCACAATATTTGTCTGCAAATGCTGTTTCATTTGCGGAGTTCATGTTACTAACTTTCCAGTTCTTTTACCAGTTCATTCCAAGAACAATTCCAGTTTTTATAAGTTAATAAAAAAGAACTGGGTACTTTTAATAAGGGAGAGAGCAAAGCCAGAAAAAAGAAAAAAAAAGAGGACTTGAGACAGCAGATCAGGAAAATTATCAGTCTGAGCGTGCAGAGTTGCCAAATGCAATGAAGAAAATAAATTGTGAAGCTCTGAGCTTGCCACAATCCTAGGGAACCCTCAATGATCCCAGAGCAAGAATTATTCAAATTCAATTTGGTGCTTTCTGCTTTTAATACATGCTACCAGGAGCAGACAGTTTTAAATAACAGGCTTGAAGCATGCATTCAAACCAGACCGAGCCGTAACGTGCACACATCAAAACAAAGAAAACTATATCAGTTACCACAGGGGGAGTGGGATGGGTGGGAAGAAAAGCTGAAGTATGTTTGTGTGCAATGTCAAAATGATATGATTGAAAGGAAATGCTTATGAGAGCTGAGCTTTGCATTCCCACAAAAATAGTTTTTATTTCTGATATATATATATATATCTCCAATGGTCTATTTATATATAGCTAATGATAAAAAAATCTGCCAGTTTAAGACCAGAATTAAGGATATCACAAGCTTCCCAAAATCAGGAAATCAGGGCTAAGGCTGATGCCTTAACTGATGTGCCCATGCTCAGTGGTGAAGTTGTGCAATGTCACAAACTGTCCTCACTCGGCATGTATGATCCATGTGCACGTTTTTCTTGGTCTTCCAGGTCCTAATCCAGATGGGTAGAATGGAGTGCCTGGATGATGAGGCTTTGGCCTTGCACTGTATTGCCTTATGAAACACCCAGCCTTAATAATTTTCTGGAGAGGTTTTCCTGTGAGTTGGCCCACACCTGTCTGTGGCTTGTAAGTAAGCGCAACCTGTGACATTGTGCCACATCATTCCGGATCACTGCACAGGCCTGCTGAGCCTGTGTTTCCAAGTTCCTGGGTCTGCAGAGCCTCAGCCACTGCAGGGCCTCAGCCTTAACAGCGTGAGGGAGACAGCCCCGGCCATCCTTAAGCTGTCCTTCTTAGGGCACTACAAGACTGAAGGGCAAGAGTGTTCATGCTCTCCTTCTGGACTTGGAACTGCACTGCAATGCCTGAGGAAAAAAGAGCATCATTCTTCGCATTGGGATTTCTACCAGCAGTGATCCTGTAAAGAATTTGGGGTTGCTTTGGGATCCCAGGTGCTTAGTGGAGATATTCTGCAGCAGATCATTTTTTACAAGTCCTGCAGTTTGCACTGTCTTGCCAATCAGTTTTTCACCTTTTGGGAGCTGTGGTGATCAGGCTTTGCACTAATTTGTTTGCAGTTGCAAAGTCGTGTCCGACCCTTCGCGACCCCATGGACAACATTTCTCCAGGCCTTCCTGTCCTCCCCAACCCCTGGAGTCCACTCAAGCTCACACCAACTGCTTCAGTGACTCCATCCAGCCACCTCATCCTCTGCCGTCCCCTTCTTCTTTTGCCATCTATTGTTCGCAGCATTAGGTTCTTCTCCAGGGAGTCCTTCCTTCTCATTAGGTGGCCAAAGTATTTGAGTTCATCTTCAGTATCTGGCCTTCTAAAGAGCAGTCAGGGTTGATCTCCTCTAAGACTGACTGGTTTGATTTCCTTGCACTAATTTTCATTTGTGCAAATATGCTAATCTGCATTAATTAACCAATGGAATGAACACCCATAGAATGACATTATGATAAAAGAAAAATCTGATTCCATCAATGAACAGATGATGGAATGAAAAGGAGATGGCAGTCTATGAAATACAGATGAAATGGATTTAACAAAGTCAGTGAATTTCTACCTGTGGACTATGAAATAAAAATATATATTGTCTATCTCAATGAGATTTCTCCTTGCATCTGGGCTGCATAACCTACCCACTACTTAGGAGTCCAAGATGCCTGCTGGGGTTAAAAGATTTTGGGCATTCCCCATTTTTAAAAAAGTGGCAAGTAGAAGGATTAAGCACCCTCTTCCAGCACATTATTTCTATGCTTCAAATTGTGTCAGTAGTTTTCTCAAAAAATTGGATGAAATATATGATATGTTTGCCAGGTTTCACGGTATTAGCTCCATACGTGTCATTTTTATAAGCTGTAGAAGGTTGAGGATTATAATGGTGGAACTATTTTTTTTTATTTTTTTTTTATTTCAGCTCACCTTAAATGAAGTGGCACACCACTTGACAATACCAGTAGCCAGTTTATGTCATCTTTAACTAAGATGCTGCACCATAGAACTGGGTTATGCTCTACATCAGCAACCCTCTACTGCTTTAAGTTAGTAGTTGAACATACTTGGTGCAGTGAATTTAATTACCACTTGCCTATGTGGCAACAGTTCTGTCAGACAGGCATGTTAGCCCTCATGCATCTCAGTAACATGCAATGCAGGAATTCCATAAAGGGGTCCACATGCCGAAAAAAGAAACTGCGCTGAATTTTGTACATATATATTTTATGGGGAACAATTGTACCTGAGATCCTTTAACTGGAGATGCAGAATTTCCAGCCTGGAGCCTTATGCACACCAAATGGGTGTTCTGATACTAAGCTATTTATTCTCCCAAATTAGTACCTGATAGTGACAATTCCCAGTCCTTCCTTCTTCTCATTCAGTCTCCTCTCTTCTGTAGACTGAACACTGTAGGCATGATAGAGATACAGATATTTATAAGATCAAGACTGTGGCTTCCTTTATGGAATGGATTCATTCCATAGTTGCTTTTCCTCTTCTTCTTCTGCCACCATGATTGTCTTCTCCAGGGAATCTTGCTTCTCATGATATGCCCAAACTACAACAGCTTCAGTTTCCTCATTTTTACTTCCATGGCAAGTTCTGTCTTGACTGGATTCTTGATTTTTTTCTCCATATTCTATTATACCTTCATGTCCACAAGGCAGGTTATGGATGATCAAGTGCCATTTTTTCAGAACCATCCTTAGCTCCTTGTGATCCACACAAAGATTTTGAGAGCATTGACTGATTTTCTTCTGAAATTCCTTCATCTATTCCAGTAGCCAAACTCATATATTTGTGATATGCTTCTGATGCCCCTTCCTTTCTGGCTCCAGCTTGAAGACCAGCAATTTCTCACTCCATATAGGGTAAAATCCTTTGTTGCAATACTTTGAGCATCACTTTGCTTGCACAGGAAATTACTGCAATGGTGCTAGAGCTGCTGTCATCCCAAACTATTGATCAAGTGCATCAATGAACAAATGACTGGAGTTTCAAAATAAGCAAGAGATCCCTGGCAGAGAAAATAATTTTTGCATTCTAAACTATCATGCACAAAGCTGCAGATGTTATTATTCTGATACAGGGCTTCCAAAATAAATGAGCATAAAATGGAGAAAGTGGACATCCCTTTCTCCAACCTTTTCACTTTTTTCCAGAGGGAAAAGAAAGCCAGGAAGACACCACTGGTCATAACTCTAAGTTTTGGGGCTGAATATAAATTTTTGACCCATTTCAGAAATTCTACAGGAAAACTAAAATTCCTCAATGTAACTAAAATAAATTTCCAAGGTATTTTGTAAAAGGCCTTTCAGCATCCAAAGAAACGACAGCAGCCTGGTCTGTTGCATTAGCATTTATAGCTATCAGATCAACAATTAATCAAAGATTATCTTTGTCTATGTTTATTAAATCTCACCTGCTCTGCTTGAACTAATGTTGTGGTCACTGATGTGACCCATCAAGTTAATATTGACAGATATTGGAGTTGCAGTTAATATTTTACTATGTTAATTAATACAATATGTTGATAAGTGGCTAGATAAGTGTGGTTCTTGCCAGACATAGGAATGAATTTAATATATGCATGACTGAATAATGAAGAAAGAGAGCCTGATTCAAAAATGTGATTGTATAGATGACAAAGCTCTGGAAACTGCAGCATGAAAAAAAATTATAGCACTCAATTTGGACCAGGTGATTTCCCAGTTTCCTCCTCTGTAATTGCTTTCTTAACTGTCCCACTATGCAAAGGAACCAAGAGAAACGGTCACTGTGAGGAAACTAAACATGGGAGATCAATATTTCACTACTTTACAAATCAGAACAGCACTTTTCAAATTGTCAGTTTATATCTATGGGAGAGATGTATATTGGATCACTCTCATCTTTAGCAGCTGAAATAACATTTCAGTGTTCTTGCGGTTTAAGAAGAAGTGCCAGAAACTTACTAGGATGTTCTCCATTTTCTCCATATGCCTGTCGTAAACAGTTTAAGGCACATTCTGCCTATTATGAAATCATTATTCACCCAATATTTAACATTCTACAGCTCCTGATAGAGTTGTGCAAATGGCAGACTGGGTTGTAAGGCATTGTAATTTTTCCTTTAGAGATATTTGCTACATTTTTATGTTTTTTTTTCCTCCTTATGGGGGCATCAGCAGTAATTTGGCCCTATATAAAAGCTTTACTGGCCTTCTGGTCAGTAATGCAAGAATCAACAGTACCCCCATTAATTCTAAAGCCTTAAAGTAAGTCAGTAGAAATCTGACTTGTGAACACCTCATCATTTAGAAGAGAAAAACTGAAGCGGCAGAGAGCAAGGGGTCTTGGCATATCTAAAAACTCCAAATTGAGTGGGACTTGGATTGCAACTACCAGCAATTCAGTTTTGAAAAGTGAAAGCAATTTATGATGTATCCTTTCCTGCCAGGATGCAGAATTCTCCAAGCTTTAGGCAACCTGAGTTCAGCCATATAGGTTTATGTATTATTTATTTATGCACATATTTATATGCTGCATATAACTTCAAAAAGGCCTTCCTAAGCAGCTTACAACCACACATTAAACACAGTAAAACATAGTAAACATATATATAAATAAAAGGTTTCCCCTTAACGTTACATCCAGTCATGCCTGACTCTAGGGGGCGGTGCTCATCTCCATTTCCTAGCTGAGGGAGCCAGCGTTTGTCCACAGACAGTCTCCGTGATCATGTGGCTGGCATGACTAAACACCGAAGTACACGGAACGCTGTTACCTGACCACCAAAGTGGTACCTTTTTATCTACTTGCGTTTGCATGCTTTCGAACTGCAAGGTTGGCAGGAGCTGGGATGGAGCAACGGGAACTCACCCCGTTGTGCAGATTCGAACCGGCAACCATTTTGATCAACCAGCTCAGCAGCACAGCGGTTTAAACCTCTGCGCCACCTGCAGTCCCATATATAAATAACAACATGTTAAAACCTATTAAAACAATTAAAAGATTAAAACATCAATATAGCAATAATATAAAAAGGCCCCCAGTATTCACAAGGCTAAGTATTATCATTATTTTTTAAGGAATGTCTTTGCCTTGCACCATTTGACTTGTTAATCTCTCCACCATTTGCCTGTTAGACCACAGGTACTCCTATCCAGTCAAGGATCTGAAGTCTTATTAGAGCTGATGCCATCTCCAGTTGTACTGAAACTGTCCACTAACAATAAGCATCTGAATAGCAGAACGGACAGGTTTACACGGCATGTGACCATGGTCTTCCATACTGCACGGAGACAGACAATATTTTATTTATGGCAATTGTTTCCACATTTGCATCTATGTATACAAATGAGCATGTATACATGCACAAATGAGCATCCATGCACTTTATCTTAATTCACCCTGGTTTTGCTGATGCTTTTCCTCTTTTTTCTCTTTGTTTAGTGAAGCATAAGTGGCCCTCATTGTTCCATTATTATCACACCCAGCCTAAGAACATAAGAAGCTTGTTAATGAAGACTAGCCCTCCTGGACATACCATCAAGAGTGCCAGTTCTAAAGAAACTGAACTCAGGAGTGCATTGGGAACATGTGATTGCCAAACTAGAGATGACAGAGAGATGTGATTGCGTTAACCAAGGATTCGGTCTGGACGAGGGCTCCCATGCACAGTGACAAGCCATGCAGGGTACCCTGTGGTTCACCCTGGTTGCTTTATATGAATGGAAGGCTCACTTGCTGCAGATCCTACCTGCTGAGCTGTCTTTTCAGGCTCAAAACCTCCAGATCCACTGATAGCATCAGAGAAACTCAGATGTCACCCATGAAAGCTCTGCTAATTTATCAGGGAATCTCAGCAACTAAAGCAATCCATTGATATTTGTGCTACACTTAATCCCTGCATCCGTAAACAGAAGGCTGACACAGTTATGCTACAATATTTCGACCTTAAGCATTATTGATGCTGAAGCCTCCAGTCTATGTGATAATCTGAGGTACTTGTGGTAGACATAAAAGAGATTAGAGCTGGTCTCTTGTTTCAGATTCCTATTCACAGTGCTAGAAAGTATAAATGAGAAACACATGAGAGAGCAACTGAAGAGAAGATCACTTTCAATTAGACTGTAAAGCACATCCTAAGAGGAGCTGCAGCCCTATTTCCTTTTGAGGGGAGAAATAGGCATGGCCTATTAGTTAAGCAGAGATTTATCTAGTAAACAGTAAGCTACCAAATCTTGGATTTCTTTCCTTTTCCGTGTAATGCTGACAAGTGAAAGAAATATTTCTTCAGAACATGCTTCCTAATATTCACTGAAGTAAATGCTGAACAGCTGTAACTTCAAGTATGGAAAAATTAAATGAAAGACACATTTTGGATTTATAGAGCTGAAAACCAAGAATCCAATGGAAAGTAAATCTTTGATGAGCAGGAACTATGCTGTTAATGCAAAATTTTTACTGGTTCTTAAAATAATATTAACTCCCAAGTCCAACCCTATAATCTGGAACTATATGCACTTTACAATATTTTTATATATATAAATGATGCAATGTTAGTTCTGAAAAAGCAATATGGCTATAAATTATATTTTAATGTACAGTTAAAATTAACAGTGGCTGTTAACTAGCAAATGTCTTTATTCCCAGAATAGCAAAACTTGACAGAAGTCTGGAAGCTTAATGTGTCAATGGTTTTTTCCATGCTATGATCTTGTGATAAAGATGTCATGGTAAGACAGTTGTCAATTCGCTAAAAAGCACATATTCTGATGGAAAGTGTAAGAAATCACCATTTTGCAGCAACTACTTTCTATATGTTCATCATTTGTATTTGATTTGCTCCAAATTTAGTCTTAAGGGCTATTGATATAAATGAATTGACTCTTAAGTATGACTAAATCTGGATCAAGCACACAGTTCTTCAGATGTGCAATAAACTTAGAAACCCTTTACTTGTTCCATTTTATGTGTACCACATGGGGAACTTGTTGTTGTTGCCATCATTCACTTATAAAATGCCTAAAAATGTCTGAGGTCTGGACACAGAATAAAAGATAAAACAGTCCCTTCCCCATGTAGTCACAATCTAGAAGATACAATACAGAAGGGGAAAACAGAATGTGGAATGAAGATGAAAGCAAGCAAATTTCATCATCTCAGTGGTATATTGTGGCCCTCCCTGCACATGAATATGCATGCACATAAATCCTAGCAGCCTTTAGCCATCTGTCCCCTCCTCACCATGGTGGACCAAGGAAAACTGGCAACTGGAATAGTTTTTCTTTTTCTTGTATTTGGAAGTGAGAGGGACAGCAAGTCCCATGCCCTTGCTCTTCTAAAGTTGGTCTTCCCTTTCTGTGATGTTCTTTCTGGGAGGCCAGGTGTGTAGCCTCCCAGAAGTCCATGGTCTTCTGGCTGATGGCAGAAGTCAGCACATGTTCTCCTTCTGCTCTGCAGTCCAACCAGAGTCCAGTTGGCTCTTAATATGCAATATGGTGGGAAAGAGGAAAGCAAGCTTTCTGCAGCCGAGTCTTCTCTTGCCGAAGGACGTAGCCCGGTTGGTCTTCTGCTTGCCGTGATGTCCTTCCTTGTACGAAGAGGGCAAAGCATCCTGGACTGAGGCCACAGTGTGCCATCAACAGCTTTCCTACTAAAAACCTCCTGGCACTGCAAAGGACCTTCTCTATTTCATTTACCTTTTATTTATTTAAACCCCTTGTTATTCTAACTTCAGGACACAAATAACTGTCCAACTGGCTCACTCTTAAGAACCATGCATTGCATACAAGTCTCATTAGAACATCCAGATATTAAAGAACAACCAAAAACATGCCTTCCAAAAAACAAAGGAATAAGATGGCAGGATCATTCAGCCGCCAAATGACTGAGAATGAGAAAGGCCATATCTACCTTCAGAAGGGCAATTATTTCTTTATCAATTCTCTGCCTGAATATTAGACTCTTCCTCCAAAGGATGGGTTAAATATGGTTCCAATATGAACTGAACTAATTTCTACCCCATGCCCAGAAAAAGACTGTTGAAAGCTAGAAGTTCACAGATGGAATGATCATTTGTTATGGGCCATTAAGTTGCTTCTGACTTCTGGTGGCCTGTGAATGAAAGCCCTCCAAACTCTCCTATCCATGCTCAGATCTTGTAGATTCTGGGCTGTGACTTTGTTTATGGAGTCAATCCATCTCTTATTTGGGCTTCTGCCTTCAACTTTTTCTAGCATGATTGACTTCTCCAGGGAATTTTCCCTTCTCACAATGTGCCCAAAGTACAACAGCGTCAGTTTGGTCAGTTTGCTTCTTGGGAAAGCTCTGGCTTAAGAATGTTCATGCCCCTTCACATTTTCACAACACTATTATTGTGTTTTCAGAACAGCCTTTCAGAGTTGTTCATAGTTTCAGTTTCCTTTCACCAAGTGATGTACGTTCATGTATGAACCAGGGCTCACTGAATCGCAGAGTCAAATGTGGGAACTGCTGGCTTGGATGCAGGTTCCTTTTCACCCATGGGAAAACTGCAAGCATGGAGTTCAACTCAAAGTGTTCTTACAGCTGGAAAAGGGTAAGAGAGGCCATCTTTTCTCTTTCCAACTCCCTTTGCAGACACCTCCCTTCTATTCTTGAGGGTCTCCTAATCTTCCAGATGAGATTTTTTAAATGGGTGAACACAGGACTGGGGAAATGCAGCAACAAGTAGAAAACAGTGCAAAACATTCCTCATTCCATCCATGGGAATACTCCATTGTACCGGTAGAATGCTGTGGAAGGAAAGATTCAGAGGACAACTGTGAATCCAACCCATAATATTTGGTGTGACATGCAATGTTGCAGGAACGTTGGAAGGTGCTCTATTCCAAGTAAGACCCTTGGTCCATCAAACCTTCTTATCTTCACAGAATATCTGTGGCTCAACAGACAAAGATTTCAGCCTTTCCCAGACCTCCCTGGAGATGCCAGGGACTTCTGCTTGCAAAACTTGTCACCCTTCCTCTGCATCTCTGATGGCTCGTTCACACATGCAAGTCATGCTGTTGCTGCAGTCATTAAGAAAGGAAGTGCATGGTGCTGCGTCTCAGTCGTGAAAAATCAAGGGAGACGCACCCTGTCTTCTGTGCAGTCAAACAATAGGTAAATTATAATGTAGCAGATTCATGACTCAGCCAAGCTCCATTGGCAAGAGAACAAGACTTCTGCAAACTTCAATACAGCTAGCATTCACTTTTGAGAAGAAAATTACTTTTCTTGATAGCTTTATTATAAGCAGACATTGCTAGAAAAGGCACCACATGATACAGGACCATCTGTGTCTGCTTTGCGAAGCATATTTCTTATCCAACAAATATGTCTCAAGGGGTGTACCCTGGTTCTCTCCTTCCCTTTGTGTTGTCCGTAATATCAACTAAATACTAGGGCATAAAGTATATATACTATACGGTAATGCTCTATAGCAACATTACAGCTAGTTTCAAATGATGGGTGTGCTTCTTCAAGAGTTTTCTCCTCCTAATTTCACCTGGCAGTATCCAGTTGGGGACTAGCATTAACATTAATTACATTGCACTTTGCCTGAGAACCCTCTCTGACAATGCTGGCTCAGTTAGCTGGTCAACAGTGTATGTAACACTAACCTTCATACCAGCACAGTGTAATGTGCAATGTTAGTGTTAATGTCCAGTTGGATATTGCCCACTGTGGCAGAAAAGGCACATCCACCGCATTCTGGGACCAGGCAAGCAGTGAGGTTGCTACTTATGACTCACTCAAGAGAAGGTGCAACACCAGAGGACCGAAGGGGGCGCACATTTGCATCCAATGTGCTTGGCTGATTTATACATATAGATGCCAGTTCAGACATATAGATACAGATACAGAAAATCTATATAGAAATCCAGAGCATCTCAACACAGTGTGGAAGACTATGGTCAGGTGACCTGTTCAGTCTCCTGCCCTGGTGCTAACACAGTTCCTATGATGCTTCAACCATAATTTGGAATTGGGCAGGACAACCCTTCCAACAGAGGATTCTCCTTTATAAATCTTCATCTTGCTCAGTCCCATCCATGCTGGTGTTGGAAGACTGGACACAATTTTCTTCTGCTAAGCCTAATTTTCTTCTTTTAAAAGGAGTCACAAGTTGCTCTGGTCTGAATTAGTGCTAAGGTGTGTAGGAGAAAGTGGTTTTGACCTTTTCCCAGAGTTTTTGAAAATTGCATGCATCACGCTTGTATGCTTTCCTCTGTTTTTCAGCATCAGTTGCACACTGGCAAAGCCTGTGGCTCAATCCTAGGGTCCTGGGAATGAAAGACTGGAACCTGCCATTGCCAGTGCATCTTACCAGATTTCTTGCATGGGTGCAGACATTATATATGGGATGGATGTACATACATTTCCTATGTACATAATTGTTAATCATGTGAAAAAAATGTGTGATGCAACCCTGATGATCAGAGCATCTTCATGCATGAGATGGAGACCACCATATGGCATCTGCCATACTACTTATTGGAACTTGAAGAGAAATTGGAGGACCAACGTCACTGAATTTCTCCAGGGGTGGAGAACTTCTCAGTGATTTCTCATGGGCAGGCCCAGGATTGACAGAAGTAGTGCCACGGTTTCTTTCTGTTTTTAAGAGGGATTTTAGATTTTGGTGCTGCCGCTGTTTTGGTAAGTTGGCTCCCAGTTAGTATCTTCCAAATGTCAGATATGAGAGTTATTTTGCTGTGTGTCTAGCTCCAGGGAAGAGGTTGGAGCAGGACTATTTCCTCCAATTTCCTCTAACTTTTCTTCCCTCATGGAAGAGATTTCCATTGCTCTGTCACATTTTCAGGGTATTTTATGATTTATTTTGCATGGCTTTTTTGAGCTTAACTAGTCACTGTGAGGTGCCCTTGCATACAAGGGTTCCCCATCCATCCATCCGCCCGTCCTTCCTTCCTTCTGCACATCTCACTACCGTTCTGCCACCTCCCTTGCTGCCTCCATTTCCTGATCAGAAGAAGACTTATGGTGGCATGACCTCATGATGTCCTCTCATCAACTTGAATTGAAAAATGAACTGCCACAGACATCCTTGTACAATGGAAGGCAAGATACTTGTGGATACTCCTCACCTACTTCTTAGGTAAGGTAAGCCCAAGAACTCCAACTCATGTGAAATGAGAACTCCACCACTGATTTTTCCCTCCAAAGCAGTTTCTTTTCTATCAAATTGAATAATAATGTGGTGGGAGGTGGGCAGAGTGGGAGACATTTTTGGCATAGCATGTAACAGAAAGTGAAGGAGAGGTATTTATAATGGGAACGAGCATTATGGTCAATGCAATTTTTAGTTTTGTATGAAAACAACCAGAGCAGGAGTTGCCATGCCTTACTGTGAGGACATTAGAGACACATCCAGCAATTGAAGAGGAACGCTTTTATATCTTCTGGGTTACTTCTATATTTCCCTTCTGTCCAATAACTTGCTCAATTTTCTTTTCAATGCATGTTTCCTAATATTTCATGCCCCAAATGTTAAACAGATGTAACTCTAGTCAGAATAAATCAAATAAGAAGCACATTTAAGACATAAAGCTGAAAATCTAGAGTAATGGACAGCAGTGCTTTTGACAAGCCAACTTTTAAAAAAGACAAGATTTTCTTCTCTTTTTTTAGATGCAGGGCTATGTTCCAACATAAGAAAGGTCTACTCAAGACAGTAGGGAGAACGGGCTGCAATTTTAAAATTGGTAATTGATTGGTGTCTTAACAAAGTGATTTTCCTAAACAAGGGGGTTATCTGTTTTCTTGGTCAAAATGTTGTAGTTCACCTGGGAATTTTTTTTAAAGCTCTTTGGTGCAAAAGAACCTGGTATCTGGTTCTCCCTGCTCTCTGCTCCATGCATCCATGGAAGGAATTCTCTTCGGAGCAGAGCTAGAGCTCCGAAAGGTCAAGAGTACCCCAGAACAGCTCATGTCAGAAAACAGGAGGAGCCTGGTCCCTCAAGGGAGAGGACCTCGGGTCCATCCCTACAAAGGGCAGGGCACTCTGTCTCTCGGGCAAGGACTGAGCATCCTCAGGATCATCTTCATCCCAGAAGCACTAACCCAGATACATGGAGGACACCTCAATGCTGCCTGAACAGAACGGTTGCCAGAGGGCAATGATGGACTAAAGCCTGGGCAGGACTCAGGAGGCCTGGCCCAGGCACCAGCCCAGTTGATGATGACACAAAGCAGCAGTTGTTGCTCCTGAATTTTGCAACATGGCGCACTCGGTTCTCTGCGTTAGTGACTTTGGAACTCGTGTTATACTCTATTTTTCCTGTTATTTTAACTGTTGACTTGAGATGTGCTTTGATATTGGTTTTTATTATAAAGATTGGTTGCAGTGGTTCAATATGTCATTATTTATTTTGTGCCATAGTTGTTCATTTTGGTTCTATAGATATTCTTGTATAAGTTTTTGGTTATTTGGTATGTTATTTTAAAGTTTAGCTATTTGTAAACCATTCCAACAGCAACGTGCTGAAGAAATATATATATATATATATATATATATATATATATATATAT
>NW_025335761.1:46778449-47128007 GCF_004798865.1 Varanus komodoensis | reverse complement strand
GAGAGAGAGAGAGAGAGAGAGAGAGAGAGAGAGAGAGAGAAAGTTGATTGATATCTTGTGCATTTGACCTTGGCTATATCTGATCTCTTTTAGGAAAATCCACATTTGTTCTGGTGAATTCTAATTGCCTAGCTTTGAAACTTACCCTGCTAAAGCAGAACACTCCAGCTAATTCTCTCTGCTATCTGCCTAAAGCAAAGGGAGATGGTTTGGCCTATAATATCCTTCATCCCTTACTATTGGCTAGGCTGGATATGGTTTTATAGGAGTTGGAGGCCCAACCATCTGAAGGACTACAAGTTGTGCTACACCTGATCTAATGGGTGAGGAACCTGAGGCCTTCCCCAGGTATGGCTGAGCTTTACCTCCTCTTAGACTCATCTAACATGAGTCAGGGATGTTGGGAATTGAACCCCACAATATATGGAAGCCCACATGTTTCCCATATCTGTTGTATCTCCAAGGGTTGATCACAATGCAATAGTGGAACATCTGCTGTAACTCCCCTATGTTCTTCCAACAAGATGTTCCATGATCAGACAGTGGCTGCCACAGGGCAGGTTCACCCACAGATGTCCATCAGTTGAGGGCTGCAGCGTTCTGCATCTTTAAAAGAGCAACCCTAGATATAGCCTGTACCAGCAGAGCTTTTGAATCACTCTGCATTACCTCAAACACCAGTTTTTCAGTGAAGGCAAGACACAGTCTTTCCCCATATGCATCGGCCCATTCACTGTGATCCTCATCTGAAGCCCAGCTCCGTTCTTCCCCATAGTGAAGTGTGGGGGGTGTAGCAAGGGGGAAGGCCTCCTCCCACATAGCACCCCAACTTTGGAATTCAACCCTGCTTGACTCCACTTGGCACCGACTCTTTTGGCTTTTAGCTGCCAACTAAAGACTTATCTGTTTAGCAGTTATTTTGCCAGGTGAATTTTTATGTATCAATAATGTTATTTTGTGTTGCTTCCAATGCAACATGATTTTAAAGGAAGGATTTTTATGGTTCATTTTATATATATATATATATATATATATATATATATATATATATATATATAGTATTTATTAATTCCATTTTTTCTATTTTGGTTTTAATCCTATTGCTTTATTTATGGATGTTATTGCTATTATTACTGTTGCAGTAAATGTTATATTGTGTTTGTATTGTTTTATATGGTTGAATTTTAAACATTGCAAGCTGTCCAGAGGGCCTATGGCTAGTGGGGTGGCATATAAATTGAACAAACAAACAAACAAATTAGATTAAGTTGGGGATAAAGGGTTTAATAATGGGTTATTTTAATTGCATGGATAGCATTAATATATATATTTTAAAATAGCTGGGAGTGGGGCAGGATTAGAATTGGAACTGCAGCATATGAAAAAGGCTGTGGTCTCAATGATTTTTTTTTCATTTCTAGCTAGTATTAGCCACAAGATTGTGAGCCGTCCCTCATGCCATACATAAGGGACGCATAGAAAAGGTTTAAATAAATAAATAAGAGGGAAGCTTTTCTGCAGAGACTCTTAGCAGCACCTTAAGGGGAGAATTTTGTCATGACTAAATGATAAGGGGGTGGGGGAAGGTAAAGGATTAGCCCCCTCCTGCATATGAAATATTCCCAATCCTTCTCTCCATCCTCACAACCATTCTTTAAAATGTTAAAAGCTGTGCATTTTAATTACTTAAATGTTGGGCTTTAATTAAGCGCCTTGATGAAGAACCAGTCCTCTCAGACAGTACAGTTCCCATCTTCCATTAGCCATATGCATTGTATTGTCCAGAACTAGGAGATCAGTCAAAGAAAATGCCTTGGGAAAAGTATTATTTTTCAAGAGCACTCCTGGGAAGAATTGCATATCCGTGTTCCCCTTCATGGCAATTTTGTGTCCACAAGCACGCTGGCTGTGGGTGCAGATCCATTAATTTCTTTTAAAAACCCTTAATTAAAAGTTTTTGATCTTTAAACTTTACAAAGTGGATTTGCTATGGGTGGTCATTTTGCTTATTGATCTTTGGAGCGCTGTATCACATGCATTACAGATCAATTGATTCAAACTTGTTAGACAGAATCAAATGAGCCTTCCTCACCCTCACCCTCCCCTTCCTCTTCTTTTCCTATTGACTCAAGAGAAACAGCGAACGAACATTCAGAGCCGTGATGCCTGTTTCCTGTTTTGCTTAGCCTCTAGTACCCAGAGCTCACTGAAGGAACAAGAGTCATGATTGCAGCAAGCATGAACTAATTAATTAATTTAATTTCTATACTGCGCAACAGCTCTCTCAAATGAATTCTGCCATCACGTATGAAAACCAAGATGGTTAGACTTTAGCATTGCAGGGTCTCCCTTGCCCCATTTTTCTGGACCCAAAAAATTCACCCACTGGAACATGGTGAAAAACACCCACGTTCCCTCTGTACAGATGTTCAGGAGCATATGCGAAGGTTCCAAGTTCATACTGAAATGGGGCCCTGCCCTGTCTCTGAGTTCATTGGGCCCCATCCCTCCTTGTTCACACCTTCCCATGTCACATTCACCCGAATGCACACAGAACTCTGCTCGTGAGCACCTTGCAGCATTTGGGAAGGCGTAGCAACAGCTGTGTGCCCAGAAATGCTGGATGCTCCATTCCTTCTGTCTCCACCACTGTGCTTTCCACCATCCTGGTGGGCTGCTCTACACAGTGGTGAGCCCTCCTGGCACAGGCCCAGGCCCGAGGATGCTGAGTCAGGGCTCCTCGGAAGGACGATACAGACAGATGCAGGGGAAATTCCCCTCCAGGAACACGGAAGTGAAGCATCCACCTGAATTAGGGATGGGGGAGAGAGTCATTCACTTCGTATTTACTGTTAAGTTACCTAATTGCTTGACTGCCGTACCTTGGCTATAGAACCAGCTCCCCGGTGAGGTGTGCCTGGTGCCGACCCTTTGGACATTTTGGCGCCAGGTTAAAACATTTTAATTTCCCCATTATTTTAATTGTTAAATAGGAGGTTTTGATTTTATAATGGTTTTTATTCAGATGACAACTGCTGTGTTGTGGATTAGTTGTAATAAATAAAATAAATAATAAATAAAGTGTATTCATGTCTTTATTTATTTGTTAATTGTTGTTTATTATACGTGAACTTTTATGATTTCTGCACATATGTTAACTGGTGTTATGCTTTATCCTGTTTTAAATTATTCTACACCATTCTGAGAGTGTTTGCTAAGGAACAGTCTATAAAAGCTTTAAATAAATAAATAAATTTGTATTTGCAAATGAAAACTCGGCGATCCTTCAAAACATGCACTTCCCTGGATTTTGCAATAGAGTTTTCCGGTTGTTTTAATAACATGTGCACAAAAGCATGTACATTATTCAGAAAAATAAAAACAAAAAAGATTCTAGGAATATTGTTTGCAAAAGTACATACAAAATGCATCTATTAGGGACACATGTAAAAAACATTTATAAATTTTCATGCAAGCTTTAAAAATAACTCAGTGTTTAGGAAGCCTTGAATGTAAAAGAGGAACACTGCAAAATTCAAGATGAACAACACTTAGGAAAAATAAGCAAATGATGATAAATCAAAATTGTTAAGTCCATCCTTTCCTACCATGGAACAACCCAATTTTCAAATAAGGAGAGATTCTACAGGAAGTAGGTACCTTACTTTAGACTTCAGGACAGAAGGAATGAAGGGGGAAAAAAAACTTTCCACAGTTACTCTGATCCAATCCAATATTAATCCCCCCTTAGTTGATGTAATTTACATTTTAAAAACTCATACATTGGATGCAAATATGCATTTAACATCATACATCATTTGGCCCTTAGTTTCCACCTTGGATGTTTTGATTACTCTTATTAATGGAAAACAAATCTGGATGGGTAACTAGTCATCAATAAAGTTCTAGTGGCTGCTGCCTACTTTCTTCGATCAGAATGCATCATTTTTTTTCTGTTGTGATGGATTTTCCATTAAAGGAAACCCCAGAGTGGTCCAAAAACTGCTCAGGATTTAATTGTAAGATGGAAAGCCCTTGTGCAGATATTCATGGACTTCTGAGTATCTTGGCACTATTCAGCATGAGTTTTTGGGTAATTTGTTCTCCAGAACATTCTGCATGATACAGCAGGCTTGCTTCATGTGTTATTATTCCATATATTTTTTCAATATCACTGCTTTGTTATTTATGGCATTGATTAGTTTGCGTTAGCAGTATATTACATCATGGTTTATGAATTCTGGGCTTTATTTGTATCTTGTGTACTTGTTGTCTCTGTGCCCATCACCAGGTACTTGCCACCTGTTAAATATGGAACTATTTGGCTTTGCAATGTCAGAAGGCATTTTCTTCTCATTCTGAAACAGGCAGGAAAAGATATTTTTTGCTTGGGCTTTTCCTTGAAGGTTGATAGCACTCTGCAGTTCTGTTTCCTATGCAAACGTGCGTGTAATCTCAGGGACGTGTGATGGCCACTTCACTTCAGATTTGAGGATATTTAGGAAGAAGTGAAACTATCTCTGTTAAGGATGACATGCATCGTACTGAATACATTGAGGAAATATGATTGTGGAATATAAAGAGGCTAAAAAGAAGCAAAACACCTTACACTCCCTGTATCTGTGGTTGGATTGGTTCTCTGAATAGACTAGGAGATGTCCCATTTATCAGCTCTTCTCTAACTGAGAACAAAAGACAATGCCCCTTGCCATGGGTTTTATAAAGCTCTAACCCCTTTCGTGAGAGAGCAGGGTAGGCGAGCTGTTTCAGAAAGGCAAACAGTCTTATTCTCACAGCACCACCAGCCCTTTTCTACAGAGTGATCAGGGAATGCAGCATCAAGGCAGTTAACTTTGGTGCTCTTCCCAATACGCTGAAGGCCAGAGAGTCTTGGGCATGGCTCCAAGAAAGTATCCTGGCTTTTGGACACTGGGAAAGTCCACTGGGAAAGTTCCTTTCCATTCTTCTAGTGGAGTCCATCCAAGTCAGAGACTGTACTGCATAATACTTTGAAATGTAATTACAGAATCAAAAAGGGAGATACAGCAAAGTTTATAATGCTGAAGGTAATATTTGGCAAAAACTCTATAAAACACGTGCACAAACAGGTAGCAGATGACAGCATCACTAATCAAAGACCTCAAGGGAGTGTCAAGATATGTGTGTGTTAGAGACATAAACCAAAACCTTTTCCTGCTCTTTCCCAGAGACTTAAGAACTTTGGCATGGGAGTTCAATGTGTCTCTAACAAAATTTTCTCAGCATCCTTACAAAATTGAATTAAGTAGAACCTTGAAAAACAAAGGCTTGGTATGTAAAGATTCATGTTTATGCAGAAATCTGTTTCAAATCTTCAGTAGCTAAATGCAAAAATATTATTTTCCTTTCTATTTGTAGTTTTCAGCTACTTAAGAGCACAAGTTACACATGAAGGAAATAATCTTTGCTTTGGTGCCCTCTAGTGTCTGTTGATTCCTTTCCATTTTATGTTCTTTCACTCTTACCTACAGAATATTATTCTCATAGAAATCTCATGATAATTGCTTTATTATTTCTCATTTGTATGAAATGTAAATGCAGTAACTTATATGCCTGGATGTTTAGAAATAATTACTGTAATCGAAATACAATGCATCTTATCCTGGTAGGGGGGACTGTGACCAGGTGACCTTGTACCTGCTCTGTCAGAGGTTGAGGTGCTACTGCTGAGTGACAACTTTAGCGCCCTTACTGCGCTCCCTTCCAATAGTTCTTGAGCTTTAAATCAGACTTGGACTGGGCAGCCTTTCAAACAGAGGAAAACCTCTATGAACTATTCCATATGGCCATAAGTATTTTATTTCCCCACCCTTTTCCCCACTGTGGAACTCGGAGTGGCTAAAGACAGTTCCCACTTGGTCTCCCCTCCAAGCTGAGGCCAGCCTCAGACTTGCTTGGCTTCAATGTGCTGGATGCCTTATGTGCCTTCAGACCATACAGAAAGGATGAGCAGACTTCAGGCTTTTGGAACTTTTCTTTTTTAACTAAGATGCTGCATCACAGATTCTAACACAACACATCAATACTGACAGGCAGGGCTGAACAAAGGCAAGGACAAAAGCAAACAATTATTATTGCTGTTTACAGATGAAGAACACCAAGCTGGAGAGATTATTTCCAAGAGCAGTCACAGAAGTGATTATGTTTTCCTTGCTATTTTCCTTTCTCTTGTGAAAGTATTGCAAGCCAAAAACCTTTGGAAGGCTACTGAAAATCATGTAGAGGTTTACCACTAGAAACTGATTGATAAACCATCCAATTCTGTTTTATAAAACCTGGCAGACAAAAATCAGGAAATGACAAGCTCCCACGTAACTTACAATTCAGATTTTTCTCCATTGTGATCTTGACTTACCGTGGATTCCTAGCTGTTCCCTGATCCACTAACCAGCCCCAAGTCCATTTACCCACGGTGCAGCTATAATATCTAGCACTAACTAGTCCCAAATCTATTTACCCATTGTACAGCTGCGGTATCCTGTGAGTGCAGACTATGACTCGGAGATGGACATAGAGGTGGTGACAGAGATGGCTGCGGAAACAATAGTAGGGAGAGATGCATGTGAGAAAGATTCATGTTTACATGTGTTTTTATGCAGAAGACTCCTTTCTGTATGTGCTAACAAGCTGTGTCTCGCTAACCATTGACAATTCATAAAGCGAATCTATGGTTTGCCATTGGGTTATGAACTGTGGGTTGTTCACCATGGTTTGCTTTTTCAATTGAGTTTGGACCCCACAATAACCCATGTTTCAATAAGAATCCAATGTTCAATGACAATTCACACGGAACTCCATATTCTGCCCTTGAGCGTCAATGATTGTGCTGTCTGAATGCAGTCCACATTCTTCTACCAAGCTTTGCACGCTTCTCTTCAACTGTCCATAATTTGGTGGTTTGCTGGCTTGTGGAGTGTCCCCTTCCATTCTAGAAAGGTTGGATTTCTTCTTGCAAGGCTTGGTTACTGGCAGTAAGAACTTTATGCTAAAGTATATTGGTTTTTTGGGTCCCATTCCTTCTGGCCTTCAGACTGCCCACCATAGGAATGTGGAACCCAAGAGACTTTCCAAAACAGAATTTAGCCATCAGGTTGAAAGATGTTCAACACCCCTGTTGTAACATATTTTTAAAGAACAGTTGGTTGTTCGTGCTCTCCATCCTCATATAACAGCGGAACTTATAAGGTTAGAGTTTTCTATAAAAGCTGAGAATGTGGTTTGGAATTGTTGAGGGATTTTCCTCTGTTTACAGGTAAACTGGGGCTCTACATTTATGAAACAAGAGAGACCTCTCTGGTTTCTTTCCCAGGAAACTCTTGAATCAAGCAGGAAGGAAAAGGGGGCACTTATGTGTACTTCTGAATTTAACAATTTCATGTTATGCTCTGGGGCTGAGACAGGTTTGTAGCAATTCCTTAGAAAGCTTTTCTGATATTTCCATGTAGATATTCAGTGAAACTAATAAACACACAGTTGTCCTATGTATTGGAACATGGTTCATGTAGACAAGATAGGCACTTAGCAATGTGTAAGTGAATTGTCTAGGTAAACAATGCCTTTCTTCTAAGAAATGTTCTCCCATGGGGTAATGAAATGGAAGAAGAAAATATTACATGTTGAATCTTAGCATGTCATGCTTCCTGGCATGGCCACCATGAACAAACATGAGTTATTCTTGGGATTTATCTCACCGGGGTTTGGCTCAAGGGTTGGAATCATTGGAAGTGGTGGAGGACCATAACCAGTAAGGGGTCTACTGCCAGTCCCTGGAACTTCCTGGCCCTGCTTGCCTTTGCCGCTTCCTTTTCATCTGCCTCCTCTGAGTGAGCAAGCAGTGAGAGGAGGGAGCCAGAAGCCCCGGGTGCTCTCTCTCAGAGGTCTCTCCAGCTGGGCCCAAACACAGAGGCAAGCAAATGGGCGAAAACAACAGAAGGACGAGTACGTGGGTCCATTCAAGCATGGTGGGGGATTTACTTAATTTGTCATATTATATTTATATTCTGCTTTTTCTCTGCAATGGCTTATATAATCCTTCTCCCCTTCTCCATTTTTATTCTCAGAGCAACCCTGTGAGGTAGGCTGGGCTGAGAGTGAGTGACATGCCCAAAGTCACCCAGTGAACTTCATGGCTGAGTGGACACTGGAACCCAGATCCACACGATCCCCAGTGCATCATGCTAATCGCCATGCCACCGTGCTTCCTGACAGGCCAGCTACCATCGCTAAACCTGAAAACTGCCAGTCAGCCTGCTCATGATTGGAGTATTCTCACTTCCACTGCTGGCTCCCATTTCTGCTATGGACAGAATTCCTCTTCTTCTTCAATCGCCCCACTGTGGAAGCTGCTGATTCTTCGTGGCCCGACCAGCCAGCTGTCAAGGGCAGAGGTTTGGTTGGTTCTTTGCTGCCTCCTGAAGAAAGAGCACTTTGGACCCATGCAGGGCTGGCCAAGGGACAGATATGGCTAGTACCTGCCTGTAGCCCACACCACACAGCCCCCCACTCGCAAAAGTCCCCTGGATGTGCCCCTCCTCTTCACCATGGCAACCTTGTTTTCCTGCCTCTCAAGCTAGCCAAGGCAATGGGGATGGGGAGGAGATGGATGTCCTTGCCTACTCGCTCCCCGTCTCACTGCCCAGCAAGCAAATGGTGGCAAGGAAGGGAAAGGATGAGGAGCAGCAAGAGATGGTGACAGTGGTGGAGGGAAGAGGGGTCCACAGAGGTGGACTTGTCCAGAAGACCTCAGTTCCTGGAACTGGCACTGCAGATAGTTCCCATCTGTTTGTTTGATGGACCCGCCATGTAATAATACTGCACTCTGTCTACAATAATTAGGACCATATCTTAGGAAGCAGAAGCTATATATACCTGCATTTTTAAGCTCAGCAGAAGTTTGTCCAATCAAGGCAGCTAAATTAAATATGACAAATGCCATTTTGCCCTGCTTAGTATTGTTAATGCTCCAAGCCCAGAACCAGGAAGGCCTCCTTCATATTGGAAACCTGTAAGCAAGCTTGTGTTTCTAACACTAATTTTCTTCTTCATTTCACAAAGAAAACAATATTGGAGCTTTTTCCTGGAATATTACTTGAGGCCATGCAGTTAAAAAAACAGGAAATTTGGCTCTTTAGAGTTAATAATGGTTTCTTTATTGAGCAGAGACTTGCCCTGCCCCCTCCTTTTTTTGGTAACCAGCTTTTCTTATGAAAAGGGCTGAAAGTGGCTGTGACCAGTCCACATTCATGTGATTTCTTTTGATTTATGCTGACCTTAAGGAGTGGAAAGGTGAGTCTGTTGGCAGGCAATAAGATCTAATCTGCTACTAAGTGAATAATTAAAAGTGAGGTCTTATATATTTTGGTAATGAATTGACAGCTTTTTCCATCCACATGTCATACCCGTGCTCTCTTCAGTACAGCCAAGGTATTTAATGCTGGATGACAAGTTCAGAAAAAATGAAAAAAGCAATTGCCCCCACAAATATGCTCCCGTCACCCCAGATGGTCAGATGAATGGGCAGCTTATCTTGTAAATTGGGGGGGGGGGGTTAGAAAATGACTGTTGAGCAGAGGAAATGTTTTTAAAATGCATTCCTTTGACTTGTATTAGTTTCTACTCTGCTTTATCCAAAGTTTGGATAAAACCACACTTGGGTGAAAGAACACTTAAAACAATAGTCCAGTAAGAGAAACAAGATCACATAGCCATTGCTTGTGCAATCTATGTTTAATCAGAATTAAGCCCCATTGAGTTCAATGGGACTTACTTCCAGGTAAATTTATATACAATCTAGTCTAAGGGACCACATACTGGAGGTCAGGGGTGGACAACTTGTAGTCCTCAAGAGGTAGTTGCACTGCAGTTCCCATTGTGTCCTATCATCATCTATGTTGCCTAGGTTGATGGGAGTTGTAGTCTAGCAGGGCCAGAAGTTGCCACTGTCTGCTGTATGGAAAAGCACTGGTCTTCAAGTGATAGGGCAGGGCTGAAAAGTGAGTTGCATCCTGAGGTACTAACAGTTGCTCCAGCACCGATAACATCATATTCTTTTGGGTTCTTGGTGTTTTTATTTTATCAAGGTATGTGTATGTGTGGTGGGGTTGTTTTGTTTTGAGATTAGGAAATAGTGATGCTGACAAAAGAGAGGAATTGTCAGGGCTGGTTCCCATGTGATGAGAAGCTATGGCAATCTCTTACCTTTGATGTTTTATCTTGTCATCCAGACATGGTTGTGGTGTTTCTATGTGGTAATGTTGGTTTTCCAAATCTACAGAGAGAATCAATGGGCTGCTTTGAGATTTCCATGCTTCACTGCAGCTTCTCTGGTCATCTGGATCCAGAACTGTCATTTTACCATTGTTGATTTGGAAATGCCATAGAGTCCTGTGAAAGAACAACCAATGGAAGGTACTACCCTCAACAGCCAGCAACACTCATGTGATCACCAGCTTTATTTCTATTGGCCAAGCAATGTGCCTGTCTCCCTGTTTACTATCAAAACGGGAGAAAGTGGACTAAATGCATAGACGGAGAAAGGGGGCATCATGGCAAACTTGTTTATTGTGATTTAATTAAAAAAATCCTTTGTGGGCTGGAGTGGCTAGGGAGCGTTACTGAGATGCAGGTACACTGGGGAAGGAGAAGAGGGAGAACCCACCTCAAAACCTCAGTGGACCAATCAGGATGAAGTTTCTGCGGTCCATAGCAAACAACAGTGTTGCCATGTTGCCATGGGAAATATGGGATTGTCTAACTGGTCAATTTGGGCAAAAATCCATGTGGCATGGAAACCATGCAGGAATGTTCACTATAATGTGTGAACCCAGCCAGGATATTGAAAGCCCATTTAGAACAACATGCAGTTGGAGCAGTTTTTTGGCCTTCTGTCACACCCTCTGCACTATGTAGAGCAGAAGCAACTCTAGCACATGGCACCAACGAAGACATCCCATGAGGGACACCTGACTACTCACTGAGAGAATTAGTGATGTGTTTTCTCTAACAATAGTAGGCTTACTGAGTGCTTTTGGGGTGGAGGAGTGGAATTCTGGGAGCAGACCTATTTGTATTCAGTATTATTGATTTCATATGTCGGTATCATGCCTGTCTTCTGTGGTCTTCCATCCCAGCACTCATGTGACTTAGACCTTCTTAGGCTGGTCTTCCCGAAGCTGAAATTTTAATTTCAGGAAAATGAGCTCTACCATTAGGCAGACTGAGGTGGCTACCATAGGCAGCTGATTTTGGAATCATGAATGAACAGTGAAATATTCTTAATCCATTGTTACTACTGTGATTCCAGGGCCAGGGAGCTCACTTAGGAATTTCTTGACTGGCCTTGGAGAGTATGTGCCGAGACTTGCGCAAGTAGCATTATGTGCTGTTCTACTGTCTGAAGCAGCGAAGTGTTGTGGGATCACCCCATGCATCCTAAGATGCCTTGATCCATAGACATATGAAGCCCTTGTCCCATGTTCTCTTAATGCATGGAAAATGAAACACATCCACACTCTGGCTTCCTTCCAGTTTACTGACGTTTCAAATGCAATTTATGCATGTACAATCATATACACAGAGGATGCCCTCTGCGCAGTTGGGAATCTGCTTTTCAGCTTGAAAATCTCCTTAGTAGAAATTTGGTAATACCCCTGAACTCAAAGGATCTTGCCAACTAATTCTGAACTCTCAGCTGGGGATCTCGCAGGATTGCATGCCTGCGTTTTTGTGCTAATATGTGAGTGAAGAAAGATCATGCAGACCCAACGCTGACACAGATGACTGCTGGCATTCAGGAATGCAGCTCTTTTATGTCCTTCATTGCAGGGCTGAGGTCCTCAACAGGATGCGGACGTGATGGTGCCCATCGGTCCCTGCCCCGGCTGATCTCATTTCTTGGCTTTGCTTTTTGTTTTTAACAAACGGCAAGCGCTATGCAAAGGAAAGGGCTTCCTCTTAGTTCCGTCTCTATCTGGGATCAAGGGAGTGCTTTTCGTGTTGCACAGCTCCAACTGCACCTCAGCCTTGTACTTTGGTTCTTGGGCAAGTTGCTTTTCTTTGAGCCCTGGCAAGCTGATTTCCAGGAAACGAGTGTTTTGTGACTGGTCGCACGCATTATGGCAGCTGCATGACTGAGCAAGCCTTCCCGTGTGAGCCAGTTTGTGAGACCCCCCGCAACACTTTCAAAATACCAGATGTGCCCACGATCTAAAAAGGTTGGAGACACCTCACCTAAGAAGTTCCTACTCCATCACAATCATGTCAGTTGAATTGGCCTTTAATATCTACTGAAGTTACCTTTGCTCTCTGGGAATGGGGAAGCCATCAGGAGGGACAAGCCATGCAAATGCATAGGAAAAGGATGGAAAGGGTCGCCAAATTTAACCAGAACTCTCCTGCTACCCCGTGCCACATACACATGCTCTCTTTCCTCCGGTTCAGAGGCTACTTGGAATCCAGCTTAAGCCTGTGCTATGAAGAGGTTCAAGATTATGTTTTGCTATTGCGGGAAGGATTTTATAGTGTGAGGGTGGAGATCAAGAGAGGTGTTGTATTAGGAGTGTGTCCACCACTCCTTTTCATTGGTATTCTGCAGCAGGGCCTTTGGCACTGATCCAGTGCTCCAGAAACCTAGACTTTAGCAGGATTAGGCACACATGATGTAACCAAACCATGTCCTTCTGCGAGCATCACATCCCTGCTGGATGAAGCAGTTAAGCAGTCAAATTACAGAAAATATAGGGGTTTCCCCCTTTTCTTTTCTTGCTTCAGAGGTTTTATTTGTTGTTCCATTTCCTGTTGTATTCCTAGTTAACCTTTGCTCCCATCACCTTGTTCAGAAAATAAATAAAACAAAATTGTATCAAAGTGAATTTGGAAATGAACTTCATCTGGATGAGAATGAATTTCATGGCATGTGTGCCGCTCTCGGGATCTTTATTTTAACCACCACCAACCCCTCCAATATTACTTTTTTTTAATAAGTGGGAGGATTTTCTATTTTTCAAAAATCCAGTGGACCAAATGAACACGAAACAACCTTTAAAAACACAAACAGCTGTTATCTTGGAACAGAAGGCCTGCTTCACATGAAATGACTACTTTGTTTAAAATCAATGCATGAAATTCAATATTACACCTCCATCCCATTTATTTATTCATCTATTTAGGCTTACTTACCTGGGAGAGAGCCCTATTAAATACAGTGGGACTTTCTTATAGGGGGTTTCTCTGTTCTAGGGCACAATTCTTTGCATATAGAAAAAGCATTCTATAATGCCAAGCATTGCTGGCTGGCTCACGGGGAAATTCTGGAAGTTGCAGCATATTTTTCCTGTCTAAACATACATACAACCTTGTCCTTAATATCTTTGTAGCCCACCTTACACCTTCTGGTTAAACCCTCCAGAACCTGTTTGCAAAAGTCAGTAAAACCGAGAGCACTAAAATGAGACCCATAAACTGAGAAGGAAAACAGCAGCTGTTAAATGCGAAGGCAAGCAGAAACCACCCATCAAGGCAAACCATCCTTTTCCGAATGAGCAAACAAATACATAACCCCTCCTTAGAAGGACTTCCTACATTAATGTGGGAACCGTACACACTTTCTGAGAGGGCTCCCAAGATGTGTAACCACCTCAGTGCCCCTCTGCTCTCCCTGCCTGCTTAAGATGAGCAGCTCACAGTGAGCCAATCACACAGTCGTGGCCCGTTCTTTTCTGAGAAGCAAAGCCTACAGTCATTCTCTGGGGCAGTGGCAACACTGTCACACAGAAGCCTCCCCAGCTGCCATTTCCACCTTTTCTCTGCTCTTAGTGCGCTTGCCCTTCCACGTAAATTTGGCCCTATTCAGTGCCTCAGAAAACAAAAGGCTCGAGTTGATAAACCGGGTAGATGTGTATTAATAACCACCTAAAAGGCACAGTTGGCTTCTGTGGTTGCTGTCTGTTGGCTTATTTTTATTCCATAATCCTTCCTACAGTATGCAGGCCATCTGCTGGCTATGGAGATATCTACATGGCCCACAGATGACCAGAAACGCACCACACAGATCGCAAAGGGGGAACTGGTGAGATATTTAAGATGCCAGCCTGCAATTGCAATGATTAAAAAGGCAATCTACCCGTTTCCTTGGAAGTAAATCCTTTTGAAGGCCATGGGACTTACTTCTGAGTAGACACGCCTAGGCTTACACTGCTCAAGACCATCTTCTCAGGCCCTTGCATACTTGCAATTCAGTTACTATGATGGGAGTTTTGGATGCAAGACTATTAAAAAGTTCTACTATCTCAGGGTATTAAAATGAGCAGCTCCACTGAAGCTGATAAGGGGCATTTCCCCAAGAATGTCTGGGAACTCCAGCATAAAGCTCCTCAGGCTGCAATCCCATACAGCAGAAGGAGGGACCTCTTTGTTGGTGGAGGTGCCTTCCCCCGGGAGTAAGCGACAGTGGGTTGTGTGCCCGCAGTGGGTGCGGGCCAAACAGCCATCCAGCAGCTCTGTTTGGAGCTGGAGTTGAGGTGGACATGCGAGATTCAAAACTGTGAGGCAAGATCTGGGCAGGCACAAGCAGCTTTACTGAAGCGTTTGCAAAGGCTGGCTCAGAATCTCAGTTGCCTGAGGAACAAAGAGCAATTTATACAAAGCATACATGAGATTATATACATTTCTTTCCCCCACTTCGCCATTGGCTGGTTACTAAGAAGTCACAATCTTCTCCATCCGCCTACATCATACTGCTCCTCGATATGTTCCCCCTCCCGCTCATACATCCCATGTTCATGCTAATGAGCCTATTACCTATGAGCAGTGTGTCAGTTACTATTCATAAGCCTATTAAGTGTGTGCAGTATTTCCTAAGAGTTCAATAGTCCGGTTTGGCCTTGTAGCTGTCTCGCTTGACGACCATTTATCTTCCAAAACTTGTGGGAGGATGAGACAGGAATAACAACCCTTCTTCCAAGCTCATTCCAGTTTCTGTTCCTTCCTTCAGTTGGATACATGCCCGTATACTTCGTAGCAAATGGCGTCTTACTATGAAATAGCTGTGTGTTTGCTAGGTTTTTTCCCTCTTTTTAAAAAGATACTATCTTGCTCTGTTTCTCACAGACAGAACCAGAGTGGGTTGAGTCTGCAAGGTAGATCAGTCAGAATCCAGAACAAGGGCTCTGTGTTCCCCACCACTGCTAAACACAGTTACCTGGGAGAAAATCCCTTCAGAACTGGACACAGTATTCCAGGTGAGGTCTGACTAGTGAGTGAGAGGCCCAAAGTCAGCTTCATGGCCTGGGTCCCCCGTCCAGTACACTAACCACCATGCCTCACTGGTTCTCATCTGATTTCTTTGGGCCATGTTTACATGTAAAAGTAGCCTTACTCCCACTTTTGAGAAATGTTTGGGAGCGTATGGTTTTCTGGACTGAGACCACGTTGATATGGTTTGAATCCCCACCCCCACCAGGGAAATATTTCTTTTTAGTCTCAGGTGGGCTGGAGTCTTTTCCAAAGAGGGTGAAGGCATTTATTTATTTATTTACTTATTTATAACATTTATATGTCACCTATTCCACCAACAGCATCCCTAGGCAGCATATAAAATACTCCAGCGCGGTACAGTGCTGAAAGTGTTGGATGAGGGCTGGAGAGGCCTGGGTTTGACTCCTTCCTCAGCCATCATGTTATCTGGGTCACCCTGGGTTGGACTCCATCTCCCAGGCTCACCTTTCTCACCAGGTTGCTGTGGGGACATGAGGCAGAAAAGCACCATGTAAACCACCTTGCATGCGGAAACAAAAGGTGCCATGGCACAATAGGAGGCATACAAATGTAATAAATAAATATTTTAAGGGGCTACAAATGAAATGAATAAATTCCAGATTTTTATATCATGATTTCTCCTCTATGAGGAAGTGTTATCATTTGTAAGTGAAAACAGAATGTTGAGGTTCAATGTGGTTTTAGAGAAGTTATTCATCTATTCTGAACACACACACACACAGAGGGAGAGAGCGAGAGAGAGAATATACAGCCTTGAAGTTCTCATGAGGAATAAGTAGTTGACTTATTATTCTGTGTAGGATATCAGCCCAGTTTAATCATATTTTTGAATGACTTATTTGTTTGGGAGAAAGCCTTATTAAGATTGATGACTCTGGGAAGTGAACCTGAAACATCCGTTTCCCTTGTGTACAAGCAGAAGCTAGGTGGAATAATTGTTGATATTCATGACATTAGGCAAAGCATCATGAAGATAGTATACAATGCAATATCCTGCTGGCTTTAAAATTTGTTTTGCACGGGAAAACTCCATGTGTTGCCAAAGTGACTCAGTTGGAAAAGCTGTCAATACAACAGACTGATCGTCTCCATTCAATTTTTGTGTCTTGATTGCTCTATAGCTATGTAAATTCTTTTAGATTTGTAGATATATCTTTCTGGAAACTGTGTGACAATTACCAAATTTCTCCACTTCCCCTAATAAGCATTTGAGGAACCCCAAGGTTCTTTAAAGAAGACTGGAAGGAAACTGCAGCATTTGCCTGGAGATTTAACCCACATAAAGCCAGTGCCCTAGGCTATGGTGAAAGTGCTTTGGTCAGGACTGACGTAACTATCAGACCCAAGCAGCAGTGAAAAAATTTATTTCGATACTTTCATTTTTGAGCTAAGAAATGCATACAGGGAGGAAAAGTTACTGACCTGCATATTACTTTAGGAGTTGTGGATCTCCTAAGTTAGTTCAGACTGTGCAAAGAATAAATTCTTCAAGAGTTCCTAGAACCCATATTTGTCAGAAGACTTCAGGTTGTGGTTGAGTTAGCTGATTTCATGTAACAAGGAGGAGAAAGGACACATCTCTGAGACCTTTTGATAGCTTATACTATTTACTGGAGACTGGGCAGAGGGAGAGATTTCAGGGAAAAGTGACTGGGGGCCACATGTCAGTAGTGGGTGGGGCCAAAATGGAAAGCATGTGAGATCAAAGCATACCCCCATACACCCCTACCTCACCCAGACAGACAGACTCACTCCTTAGTCATGGTCCTCTCTCCCTTTCCCAGTAGACCTTCCAGAACACATACAGAATCAGGTGAAGTAACCAGAGTTCTACATCATTAAGTGGGGTTGTTGTCGTTGCCGCCGCTGCCGCCTTCCCCTTCCCCCTCCTCCTCCTCCTCCTCCTTCTTCATAGTAATTATTTCATTATATTTATAGCCTGCCTTTCTTCCTCTTGCAAGGAACCCAAGGCAACTTACAAGCCTACCAGCTTCTTCTCTCCATCTCAACCTCACAACCATAGGAGAGGTAGGTTAAGCTGAGAGTCCATTACCAGTCCAGAGACATCCAGTGAGCTTCATGGCTGAGTGAGGACAAGAACTCGGACCTCCCGTGTCCCACTCTAACCCTCTAATCACCAGGCCACACTGGCTTTAGGATGAGCTTTATTTGGCAAAGCTGAAGGACATGGAAAAGTGCCTGGCCCGGTTTGCATGGACTGGATCATCAACCCTTCAGCCCCGTAAAAGCTAGCAGTGAGGGAACAGCCAATAGGCCCATGATTAATGCCTCCTTGTGATGGGGGTGGGTTCCAGGTCTTCTGAAAGAGGCAGCAGTGAGCCTGGCCCTGAAAAAAATCCTCTCTAGACTTGGATAAGCTTGCTTATTTATTTATTTATTTATTTATTTATTTATTTATCTATTTAAAACAATTTTATGCTGCCCCCATCGCAACAAAGCCTCGGGCTGGCTCACAGCAAGAGCAAAATTATACAATAAAAATATAATTTTTAATCTTAACTGGATGACAAACATTCCTTTCCTAGGCAAGGACCTTGAGTGGGAGAGTGGCCAACCAGAGGATGGAGCTGATTTTCTGGACACATTTTGTTCATGGTTCAGGCCAGGTTTTGGGCAAACACAGACACACACACACACAGGGTGCTTCCACTGCTCACTCGGCTGGCTGGCTCCAGAAGGTGCTGCCTGAGGGATATTGCTCAGCCTCATCACCTCTTTGCCATGGGGTTCCTCAACGGGTTGTTCCACTTCCCAGGCTATTCAATATCTACATGACACTGCTGAGAAGTCACCCGGAGTTTGGGTGTGCATTTACATCAGGAAGCTGATGACAAGCCATTCTGCTTCTCCTTTGCATCTTCATCTGTGGGGCGGTGGATGTGCCTGACTGTGGCCCCAAATGGCAATGAGAGCAAAGAAACTGAAGCTCAGTCTGGATGAGACTGAGATGCTGTTAATGGATGGTTCTTCTGGGTGCTCAGCTTCTTATAGATGGTGTTGCACTTTCCCTGAAGGAACAGGTTTGTAACGTGGATCCCTGCTGGATCCGTCTTTGTACTTTGAGGTTCAAGGGGCCTTGGCGGCATGGAGGGCCTTCTATCAGATTCACTTGGTGACCCAGCTTTGCCCCGACATGGACAGATATAATCTGGCTTCAGGAATCTATGCACTGGTTTCCTCCAAGTCGGATGCTGTGGGGCTGTTCTATTCTATTTATATATTGTAAGCCATCCTGAGATGTTCTGTAGGGGATGAGATAGAAAAGCTTTTAATAAATAAATAAATACATAAATAAGTTAGATTCTGAATTGCATTCTATGAGGGGCTGCCCTTGAAGACAGTTTAGACACTGCAGCAGCCGGATTGATAAAGACCAGTAGGTTTGAACGTTTAATACCAGTTCTGGCTCCCTTGCACTGGCTGTCTGTATGCTTCTGGGCCCAATTCAAGGTGCTGCTTTAAACCTAGAATACCTTGCACACCTTGTGACCACAATACCTGACAGAATGCCTCTCTCTGAATCTGTCTGGACAATAGAGCGACATCTGAGGCTCTTCTCCAAGGGTCTCTTCCAAGGGATTTGGGGAGGAAGGCAACAAGGACAAGGCCTTCTTTACTGTGAAGTGGTGGAAGGGGCATAAACGTTTTAAATAAATTTTAAAAAGGCCTTATCAGGGTTGGCCCTCCAGTTCTGTGCTGAACTTCCTAGAGAGGCCCTCCTGTCCTCAATATTTATTTATTTATTTATTTATTTATTAAAACATTTCTATGCTGCCCCTTGCCGAAGCCTCGGGGCGGCTCACAACACAAAATAAAATACAATAAAATACAATATTTTCATCTTTTTGACAGCAGGTTAAAGTTGCCATTAACTCTCAGCTATTTAATGGCATTTAACAGCATAAGGTGGGAACATTTATGTCAGCTGCCCTTTTTAACCTTTGCAGTATCTTTACTGGCATCGTTTTTAGCTGCTTAAGCTATTTTAAATTTTGTATATTGAAATTAAAGGTTGTGTTCTACAATCTGTATTTTGAGGGTTGTAATTTTATTCACCATCCAGAGAGCTTGGGCTATTGGGCAGTAAACAAACAAACAAACAAACAAATAAATAAATGCACCCCACCCCCCACTCATTCTCAGACATTTCCTCCCCATCCATCCATTTGTACAGGACCACCAGAGATTTAGAGCAGTAAAGACCATTGGGGAGAGAGGCCTTTATTCTTTCACTTCTGTCCCACCCAATAGCCAAAGCCTGCTTTGGTTCCCCAAAATTACAAAACAAATCATATAATAATAATAATAATAATAATAATAATAATAATAATGCAAAATATTATAAAATTATGAAAATTTCTAATTTCTAATATAAATGTTATACATATTTAATACTACTACTACTAATAATACAAATACAACTGTTTAATAATCATAATACATACAACTTTTAAAAACCATTGAAGACAGCTGAAGCACAGTGCAAGAGCAGTTCCTGTTGGCAAAGTGCTCCCGTCTGGCCCACCGCTCAGGGACCGGTTGCTAAACACGGGCCAAAGGACGCACAGTCAGGAGCGTGGGGACCGAGCTTCAGGTATGAATTTTCTTGCAGCAAGCCTGTCTAGACAGGGGGGCCATGTGGCCTTATCAGCCCTGAATCACAGACAGCAAAGCCGGGGGAGAAGCTGCAGCTCAAGGCTGGCCGGGGCAGCTGCCGCTCAGCACGCTCCAGAGAGCAAGACTGCTGGAGTTTGGATCCAACTCAGCCGGATGAAAATTCACTGGTTCTGCATAATAGCACTTTTCTGTTGGCTAATTAGCAGCCCTTCCTCAGTGTTTTCTTACCTAATTGCTGCCCTTTGCATGTCTGGCGGAAATTCAAGCACGCTTGCCAAGCTGAGATGCCTTTGGCTTTGCCGAAGTCAATGAGGCAATGTGTAACAGTCAACACTTGCAGGACCCAGGCGGACACCGAGAATCCTTGCTTGAACTTAACCAGCTCTGCAGTTTGCATAAGTGATGCCAATGAGCCCCTTTAAAGTACCGACTGAACTTTTTTCCCCTCTTGACTGAATGCACAGCTTTGCCATGTGGGCATTGCATTAAAAGTTACCAATATGGGAAAGGCTAGCCTATGATTTAAACAAGAGCAAGGGAAAGGCATGGGGAAATATCACCAGCAAACTGCAGGCTATGTTGTGAACTAGGTCTGGCAAAGATGGTGTGTGCTGCGCTTGGGTTTCCATTTCCCTGCTCAGGTGCAAATGATGCAAATGGGGAAGGGAAGAATCCACAGCTCAAGGGCAAAACTAGTGCTTTCAGTGCAGAGGGTCCCAAATTCAGTCAAGTGCATTCCAGTTCAAGGATCTCAGGGAGAAGAGCTGGAGAAGACACCTGCTCATGACACATACTTCTGTAAACATCACTCAGGTAGATGGCAACTGGCTTGACTCAGAATTAGATAGGTTCTTGTGTTCAATGGATCTTCCTGCTGTATGTCCACATAAAGAGTTACAGCTATTTAGGGCTGGTACAAGATGCGCAAGATGCAGGCCCTCCTCTTCCTCCCTCTGCATCAGCTCTTTGCTTTTCTGTTGTTGTGGGATCAATGGTGGGTGATTTCATTGATCAACATCCTCCTCTGAGGTGGGGCATCCCCAGAGCAGCACCTTCAGGGACCCACAAAGGTGCTCATGAAGCGTTCCACTCCTTGTCCCCGTCAACATTAACCTCAATCTTAAACACTTGAAAGGGGTTAGAACACCAGCTTCTCCTTTCTCTTCCTGGACCTGCTGCCAATCAGCTGCTCAGGAGGTGTGGGAAAGAGTTGCTTCTTGGTGCCACACGATCTTCTTCGGACCACAGGGAACAGACTGCCTCTCCAGGTCTGGCCTCTTGACTTGGTACTCCCTCCAGCCCAAACCTTCTTGACTTGCTATTTCTCTCCATTCCCTGTCCCAACCCATTTTCTCTCTTCCTAGCTCTAGCCTTGCTCTTTTTCTCCCTCTTCATCTTCCTGCATCTCTTTCCTCCCAGCCTTGCTCTTCATCTCCCCACATCCTTTTGCCTTGCTGGTCCCACCTTTCCCATTCTCTAGCTTCATTCTTTCTCTTGGGATTGTTTACCCTGGAATAAAGACAAATAAGGGGAGACACGGTGGATGTGTGCAGCATTATTTTTCTCCCTCTCACATAATAGCAGAACCTGTTGGGAGCTAGGTTCCCCTTCTCTCTTTCAAACAACAGATAGATTTTTGGCAAAAGCTCTTGATTTCCAAGCCATACCTAGCAAAGAAAGAGCAGTTTGTTGAACCCAGACTAGCAACTATTCCCAAGAACCTTGATTTTGAGTAACCCCGGACCCCACTCCTCAGGCATGATCCTCTGGAGGTGGGCAAGCTTTCTAGCTGTCTACAGGCCCTCCAGATGGCTAGCTCCTCTTTAGCTGCCACATTATAAGGCCAAGGACTGGACAAGCTCCTTGGCGCCTCTCTCATGTCCCCTCCAGGCACTTCCAGAGCCAAAATTTTCCTGAACAGCTTGAGATGGTGGCCTTCAGACAAACTCTCACTCCTCCCTCCTCCTCTCCAAGTGTTTACAGATCTCACTTCCCAGGCCTGACTGGCCTCGTCCAAAGAGTTGGTGCCATCATGGCCCTGGAAAGCATGTCAAGAACAACCAGCTCTTTCATTCCCAACATCACCCAGTTCTACCCTCAAGCAATGGCATCTTCCCTTCCTACTTCCTTCGCAATACTAGATGGCAAAGGGGTTGTCTCGGGAGCTGGATCGTGGAAGATTCAAGCTTAGTGGGGAGGTCCTTGACACAGTACTGATGCAATTCACTTCCACAAGATGTAGTAATGGTCACCAATTTGGATGGCTTTAAAAGGGGATTGGAGGAGAAATCTATCAGTGGTGACTAGACCTGAAGGCTATGTTTCCTCCAGTATCAATACGCACTCCAGTCACTGGAGGAGTTGGTGCGAGAAGGTGCTATTGCACTCCCGCCCTGCTTGTGGGATCTGGTGGGCACCTGGTCGCCCACTGTGTGGGCAGAGTGCTGGAGGAGATGGATGCTTGGCCTGATCCAGCAGGACTCATCTTCTGCCTTATGTCTCCTCACCACTTTATCTTGCTGCGTCTCCCCATTCTCAGCCTTCTCCTTCTCTCTCCTGTGCCCCTTTGTCTTGCTACCCCCTAGCCAGCCTCTAGCTTCACTCGTCCTCTCCCATCCTGCCCAACCAGCCAGTCCCCCCTAGTAGCCTTTCTGGGCTCAGCCACATTCTGCATGGGAGCCATTTCTTGGTAGTGCCCACAGCCGCTTTCCAAATTTTTAAATGGGCTCATGGATCCAGAAAGCTTAGGGATCCCTACACAAATTGGTCCTGCTTCAGAGCAAAAACTGAATTACTAACTCATAGCAATAGCGTGTAGCTACTATAAAACAACTTAAAACACTTTAAAGGTTAAAGCAGCTCGAAATAGCATCCAGTGCTGTTGTGGCAAAGCAGTGCTGCAGGCACCTCCTGGGCCAGCTCACCCACGGGCCTCTCTCCGGGGAAGCATGGTGTTTTTTGTTCCTGTGCTGTGCGTGTTTTCTTTGCTTAAGCCCAGAAAGCTCATAAAACCACAGGGAAAAGCCAGAGAGGAAGGGGGTGTTCCTCTCCCGCTCCTGTCCTGGCTCCCACCAGCCTGGGTCTTCTTCCACAGAACCTCCCCCTCCCTCCCCTCCCCCTGGATCGGATTGCTTTTTCTGAGTGCAAGCAGCATTCAAACGGCTGGTCAAACCGGAAGAGCAAAGACCTTGGGTGTAGATCAACTGGGTAATTAATGCAGGGAGGTATTTAATAGGGGCTGTTTTGCTGGGCTGTGTAGAGATGGAAGCTCCCTTCCCCCTTGATTGTCCCACAGCAGCCACTTGGCTTCCGAGCCCTGAACGTCTTTCTTGGCTGACTCTGTGAAAATGTGCACATCTCCTGAAAGAGTCAAGTCAACAAGCTTTCAAATGGCTTCCAATCTGTCCTCAGTTAAGGTACAGCTCTGGTGTTCTGCAGTAAGTATAAGCATGACGAAAAATGGGATGGGGCCAATAGGCAAATAGAAACCATTTTCTCTGAGAGAACCCTTATTTTTGTACTTCTGATGCACAGATGTACTTTGGCAAGAGAGGCACTTATAAAGTAGCATAAACATCCCAGGCTAATTGGGTTAGCAGTAAATACTGAAGCTGGCAAATTGAAAAGGGCTCAGGGAGCTGGATGTTACAACCAGGAGGCAGGTGGGTGGGGAAGAAAGCCTTGCCCTCTTAGTTGCCAGGCTTCTCTACATGTGGCACGTGCTGAGAGCTCGTGAGCAGTTGCCCAGGGAAGTTTTCAGGACTTTTTCACACTGCCACCATCCTCCAGGGCCACACTTGCGTTTTCCAGGCATTTTTGCAGCTTTTATTTAAGAATGGAGAAAGTCAGCTGTCTTTCTGGATGGCACTACTATTTGCTGCAGAACCCCAGTGTATCTCCTGAATTCCTCCCTGTGCTAGCGCACCACCTTCTGTAGTGGTGCACTAGCCTTTTCACACTCTTTTAGAATCATAGAAGAGTAGAGTTGGAAGGGGCCAGAGGGCCATCAGGCCCTTCCCCCTGCTCAATGCAGGACTGCCTGTTAAGCCATTCCTCTTAGACGGCTGTCCAGCTGTATCTTGAATGCCCTTAGTGTGGGAGAGCCCAAGCTCCCTAGGCCATTGGATCCACTGTCATACTGCTCTAACCGTCAGGAAATTGTTCCTGATATTTAGCCGGCGTCGGCTTTCTGTAACTTGAGCCTGTTATTCCATGTCTGCTCTCTGGGATGCCCAAGAAACGATCCTGTCCGTCCTCTTTTTGACAGCCTTTCTAGTACTTGTCGAGCGCTATCCTATCTCCCCTCAGTTTTCTCCTCTTAGAAACACAGAAACTGAGTCAGAAGGGGCCTCCCAGGCCATCAAGTCTGACCCCTGGATCCAGCCAGCTCCGCTGATGACATGCCTCCCATGTGCATGTCCAGCCTATCCTTAAGCACCCTCAGCAATGGGGCTTCAACCACCTCCCATGGAAGCCCATTCCATACTCTTGGGGTCCTACCTGTAGGCAAGTACTTCCTGCCATCCAAGTTGAACCTTGGTTCCTTGAGCTTGGCTCCATTGGAGCGCAGCCTGCCATCCTCTTCAGGGGAGAAAAGGTCTCTACCCACCTCCGTGTGACACCCCCTCACGTACCTCTTGAGGCTGAACATGCCCAGTTCTCCCAGTCTCGCCTCACAGGGTTTTGTTTCCAGTCCCTGGATCATCCTTTTCTCCCTCCTCTGAACCCTTTCCTAGTTTGTCTGCATCTTTTAAGCTGTGTTGCTCAGAACTGGACACGGTCCTTCAGATGAGGCCAAACCTGTGCTGAGTAGAGGGGAACTACCACTTCATGTGATTTGGAAGCAACACTTCTTTTAAGAATAGCATGTGCCCTTTTTGCAGCCACATCACATTGTGGGCTGATATTTAGCTTGCACTCTATGACAATTCCAGGATCCTTCTCATTGGCAGTATCGTTGAGCCAAGTGTTCCCCACCTTGTAATGATGCATCTTGTCTTCCTTCAGCAACTTGCTCATGTCCCAGTCATTTTTGTGGTGTCATTACAGGTGAGGAAGTTTGGTCTTAAATTTCAGAACAGAACAAACTGGAAGAAAAGTTCTTGAAAAGTCACAAATCTGCTTCCTGTGCAGCTATGCCACAACACCATCTTGTACTTGATTAATGGCCTACCCAGAAAGGTAAAAAAAGCCCCAAGAAAAAATATCTGGACAAAAGGTTCTTTTTTCCTCCTGCAAGAAACTTCAGTAAAGCATCAGGTTAAACATCTCATGCAGAGAAGCCCATGGAAGAGCTGAGAGAAAAACCAGGTTAGATGCCTCATGTATAGAAGCCTGCAGAGACGAGCAATAGGCAAGAAATGAGTGGCGACTATGCAGTTTTGTTTTGTTTTTATCAGAGGGAAGAAGAATGGGAGAGAGCTTCATAACCACTGTCATGGTGACGTGAATGTGGAAAGAGAACCCAAAAGCTTGAAAATGGGCATTAACATGCGATTGGCAATGTTTGCCCTAAAATTGTTGCCTTCTGTTAAAAACACAGCTTCTTGATTTTGACAGGGATTTTGATAATGCTAACATCTGCACACATAAAAACACCCAAAACATAATTATTGATGATCTAAAATTGAAGTATGAAAGATGTTTTAAAAAAAGCCACAAAATGTGCACAGAGGAAAGTGGTTGGGACTGATTTCTATAAAGAGTTAGGGCACATCAAAAACAAATCTAGCAAGACGATTTCATCCAGAATATTATACTTTGTTTGCCACATACGTATGAGCACTATCCAAATTTGTCATCAGCAGAGTCAACTGATGTGGTTTAAGAAGCGCCAACTCATAAGACTTTAAATATATCTTCCAAAGCATTATGCGATGAATGCTTAGTAAAACAAATAAGAACACATGCATGGTTCAGGAAACTAAAAACAGAATTACCCTGAGGACTCTTTTAAGCCTCAGTTTTACTGCCAGCTCACATGGCCATGAGCAAATTTGTGTGGGCTTAACTAGTCAGGACATGCTCAGAGTTTCTTCCTGACACCACTGTGCACATCTGGATGTGGGTGCAAGATTACGGGAAAGAAATCATACAAGAAACAATGATCGGAAGCCATTGTTTCACTTACCAGTTGCTTTTGTGCTACTGAGATTGAGACATGGAGGATCCCAGGGTGTGTGTGAAATTGGTCTCAGAGCCTCCGGAGTTGCCTACCCCTGGTTAAAGAACAGCTTTGCGGGCTTCTGGGAGGGAAGTCTAAGGAAGAAGTAAGGGGCTGAAGCAAGCTGCATCCTGGCTCTTCTTGGGATTGATGACTGTGGGCAAGGATTAGTGGCGTCACCTCTCTGCATCACTCAGGGTGTCCTTGGTGATCTTATTCCTGACCCCAGTGGGTGGCTCTGACCATTGATCTTCCATGGGTGATGCAGCACAATTCCATTATTGTTGTCATTGTTGGTGCAATTGCTGTTGATGTGCTGTTGTGTGTTGATAAGATTTTTTTTAGCTTTCTAAATACAAATAGAAAGAGAAGATCATCACATCAGATTCAAGTCTACAGAGGGTGGTCTTGTTAAGATCGAGGCAGGTGCTGTGCATTTAACAATGCCTGACTGCTTTTGTTAATTAACAAGAGTAGGTAGATGAAAAGATGTGGGTCCAGACTTTGGGACTGCCATTTAGGGGTGTGATCTTCTGCACACTTCTCTGAGCGTAAGACCCATTGTGCACAGTGGGACTTCCCTCTGGGTAAATATTCACATAGAAACACAGAAACATGGAAACAGAGAGAGTCAGAAGGGGCCTCCCGGGCCGACTAGTCTGACCCCTGGATCCAGCCAGCTCCGCTGATGACATGCCTCCCATGTGCATGTCCAGCCTATCCTTGAACACCCGCACCGATGGGGCTTCAACCACCTCCCATGGAAGCCCTTTCCATACCCAGGGGGTCCTGCCCATCAGGAAGTACTTCCTGGCATCCACCTTGAATTTTGGTTCCCTGAGCTTTGCTCCATTGGAATGCGTTCTGTCCTCCATTGCAGGGGGCAAAAAAGGTCACGACTCACCTCTGCATGACAGCCCCTCACATACCTGCTTGTCACTAACAGGTGCCCTCTGAGCCTCTGCTTCTCAAGGCTGAAAAGACCCAGTTCCCTCAGTTTCTTTTCACATTCTATTGGAAGCAAATGAAAAGATCCAGAGTGGCTTTTCTTTTCTGACACCAAATGTCTTTGAGTCCTTTTTCCAAAAATGGATGCACTTCTTATAAATTGAATTTAACTTCATAATTAGAAGCTGGCTATTTCCAGGCTTGCAACAAGACAACCCCTCTCTCTTCAAGGGGTTCCATTCAAGTGAATGGTGCTTGCCTCAGCCCAGCCTTCCCTAAACAGTTTTCCTTCCAGATGTGTTGAACCAGAACTCCCATCATACCAGCTAGCTGATAATGGGAATTTGGATAAGTCTGCACATTCATCTGAAATTTGTGACCTGAGCATATACCTTTGTATATGTATTTGAGTCTGGACTTCCAAGGGATAAATCCCTGAACCTCTGCTCAGCACCAGGAATATGCAAAATAATGGCCATGATGTTTCATCTACACAGAAGCATTGTGGCTTGGTCTATATATAAACTCCCTTTTCTCTCAAATGGAGTAACCACAACACTTCTTTCTCTTATACCTCTGGAGTTTGGGAGAGAAGACTTCCACATCACAGAACAACACAACCACATGAACTTGACTCTGATTCATTTTCATTTTGGATCATGTGTTCCAGGTGATCTTTCCAGCACTATGACCTGAAACTGGACCTTGGGGGTGTGGCATCAGGGTGCTATATGCTAATTGTGAGCTCACTCTCCATCTCAAAGTGACTTAGCCAAAATGGCACTATGCATGCAGGGGTGATGTGGGGCAGGGAAGAGAAGAGTTCAGTAGGCCTGGAAGAAGAGCATGAAAGAGGGTTTAGCAGAGGGTGAGTGCTAAGAGAACCCACCTTCAATAAACTATGTGCCTACAGTCTGTTGGCCATGGAACGACCAGCAACTTCTCTGAAGATTTGGAAGTCTGGCTGGGTATTTATACGTGAAGGCAGTCTGCTAGATATTCTGGTACCAAGTTGTTTTGGGCTTTGATTGTAAAGAATTTAAGATTGAACATGGGTTGGGAGCTGATAGGCAGCCAGTGGAGATAGAACATATAGATGGTACCAGACTGGGGAAGGCTGAACTGACCATATCTATTAATCCATGAATAGGTGCTCATAGTTAACACAACCTCAACAGTTCAATGTTCGGAATGGCACTGCCTCTGGAAAGTCCAGCAAATCTCATAAAGTCTTTGGAGACTGGAACATCTCACATAAGTACATGGGAAATGATGCATAAACATATTCAGCCTGATTTCATGCTAACAGCCTTGCACTCCTGGGCAAGCTTCTTGGATCTCCCAGCTAAAGTAAATTGTCTTCTTTCCACCCCACAAAACCACATTCTTGGGCCCTAGTCTGCATTGATAACCTATATTTAAGTCAGACTTTCCTGGCTTTAAACTGACTCACAGACTGTTTTCTTATATGGCTCGGTATTATTTTTCAGTTAACGCAGAGAACAATGGATAGCGATAAAAGTAAAGATCCCAATGGGAAGGTCTTGTCCTTAAGATGTGTATCATCAGCTATGCCACCAGGTGGCAGTATTTCCACATCTCACCATGGAGCTAACATTTCACATGGATTTGATTTCTAAATATTCCTTTTCATCCTAATCTTCTTCCCCCAGTTCAACAAAATACTTGCAATTACATCATACAATAGCACTTTCTGCTTATGTTGCATACCTAGATGATCCACAGCATCATTATACTTCTTTGAGAGAGAGCAGGGCTGGTGCCAAGAAGGACAGCTGCCAAGGTCCTGATGGCCTTGCTTCTCTTCTGTACATTACAACCAGATTGTTCACCTGCCTCTTGCTCTCATCCAGACAACGACCATGGTGAGAAGGAACAGTAATAGATGCCTCTTTGCTCACCAGCTCTCTGTGTGTCAAGCAAGCAAGTACAGCAAGGAGAAGAAAGGGCAGCTGGTGCAGATGGTGGTGAGAAGATTGGCTCACTGAGGGAAAGCACCAGGGAGGAAATCTTGCCAAATGTCCCACAAAACCAAGAGTCAGCGCCGAGAAATATTCAGAAACTGACATTGCATTTCCACCACCCACCCAACCTTCCACAGCAGTAATCACCTTTTCCTCACCCTGGCCAAATCACACCGTTCCACCAGCTCCATGATGCCCCTAACCTCTAACATCATGTACCATCTGGAGTTACCCAGCCTTTCTGTTTCCACACAACTTCCATTCCTGCTGATACTGGGCAGATCCTGTGAGGCTTCCTCTAGGGAGGAGACCATCATGCTCCTCCAACTCCGCAAATCAAGTGGATGACACATGTCACCCATCTAACTGCAGCTCTGTGAAGGGGAGGAGGCTGAGGTGCCCCCAGGTGGCACTGCTCTCCTCTCTTCCACTCACTGCCTGCTTGCTGGAACACCCACTAAGCACCTTCTCCGAGGACACTCTTACAACCTCAGAGAAGAAGCCAGCATGACTCTTTCTGTGTTGGCTGTTGGCTGATCCCCAGCTAAGGCTGACACCTATGGGCTAGAGCATTGCTCCAGAGTTTGATAGCAATGCAATGCAATATAGTTGCAACATAATAATAAATTGACTGATAGAATAATTTATGGGGATGCAAAGGATGTCTCTGAAGAACTGGCTGTTTTTATTGCCTGCACAGGAGAGACGTTTATATCTGTAAATAAAGCAAGCATTACGATGACATGAATTACCTCCAGTGTTCTGTTGTCATTTTTTATCACCATCACCAGTCCAAATAAATAATTTTGCTGCTTTGACTGTTCAGGGAAAGGGTGTGCATAGTATGATATGACTGGATTGTACTTGAACAGTCTGTGCTATGCCAGCAGGTGGCATAAAACATTCTCATTGCATTTCATATGTACACAGATGTGTCAGACACAGGAAAAATAATCTTTTGAACTTGAAAGCACCAGACAAATTATTTATAAGTAATGTTTCTCATAGTAATCTATCATTGGGTTATATATTAGTACAGTTACTTGTGATGTTGGGTTTTCTTTGTTTTTTGTTCTAGTTAAGGGAGTCTTTTATGATACGATAATAAAAGAGAATGTGCATCTGTCCACTATAGTGCTAAGTTCATGAGACCTAGCCACCTGAAACTTGGCATGCCAAGTTAAGGGGATGTGCCCCTCAAGGTACCCATCTCAGGGTTATTTTATTTTTAAAGACAGAGCTGTCAAAAGGCAAGCTGTGAAGGGAAACCAACAGGCAGGAGTGATCTTTGCTCAGAAAAAAAGGGGGTGGTGGTGTGTTTTATTCTCTATTTGCAGCAAGATCCTCCACTCTGGTTTGACCCCAGCAGCCCTCGTAGCTGCTGCGCATTCTGTGCTTTCTCCTGGGCCTCTGAGTGCTCAGCTCTGGCAGATGCAAAAGCGAACTTGCCCACTGTTCAAAGCCAGCTGTCAAAACTTTGGGGCCTTTTAAAGGGGCAAATAGGACAGGTCAGTAGGTGGTTATTCACTGGGCTATATGGCCATGGAAAAAGCCAGGAATGTCTCACGATCCTGGCAGGTGTGGGGGAAGTCAACTCAGTGTCCCCTGGGATACTGCCGGAGGACTGCAAGGGAGGGAAGGGGCCAGCAGCCCACGTGAGCCCAATCCCCTGGTCCATCCCACTATGATTTACTGGTGAGGTGGGTGCTTGCCCTGCGCAAATACATCCATCAGTTAACTGCACATTAAATGTGGCCATGTGGTTGTTGCAACTGGGGCAGATTTTCCCGGTCAATACGTAGTTTTACTGTGAAAAGATAGAGGCCGGTAGGCTGAGGGGAAGCTTTTTATGCCTGTCCCTCCTCTGGGCTGTTGGGCAGCCCCCTTCAGGGAAAAGGAGTGGGGTGTCCCATCCCCCAGGGGCTTATGACACCCCCCACAGAAGCAGCCAATCCTGAGGGTGCCTACAGGCACGGTGACCCTCAGCCAGGGCATTCTCAGCATGACCAACTCTGACAACTGGCCAAGTTTGCTTGCAGCTTTCCCTACATAAACAAGAGTTATTTACACCCAGGCGTAAAGGAAACTCCAAAGGAAAACTGGAATGCTACCCACACCTGCATGCATGATTTATTCAGAATGGCATCCAGTGGTGTTTACCAGGGCTTATTCCACAGTGATTGTACAGAATATTGCAGGCTTCTTGGGAACCGGAGCGCCATGGAATGAGGCTGCCTGGAATTTGAGGGTTTGGGGCATTGAGTGCATGGAGCAGGAACCACTGAGGCAACGGTTGCCTTTGTGTTAGTTCTGCGGTGCAAAACACTTAGGCTCCAGTTTTGGCTAAGTGTTGGGCCTTCAAAGGAGTGCAGAGGGCTGCCAGGTGGAGCCTGTATCCTCCCCTCCCACCTTGTTCCCACCCCCAGAAGCCCATCTCCAAGGTCCTTCTTGTCACCTCTGCCCCACAGCCATGTGCAAGGGTGGGGTGGGGTTGTTCTGAGTGTGGAGTCCAAGCCCTGATCTCAGAGCAAGTTTCTGAAAAATTGAATCATTCCCCAGTGTGTCTGGCAGCTGAAAGATGACACTGCTGGTCATTTTGAAGCAAGTGCAATTTTGCTTCTGAGATGCAAATGGGCTGAAAAAGCATTAAGGCAGCAAGCTCTTGAAACATAGGGTCCAGCTTGGATTAAGAAATAGGAGAAAGAAAGAAGGAGCCTGTCCTTTAGAGATATAGCTGCCAAAGGTCAGGGAGTAGTTTAGACAAAACATGTTTTTATACATCTTAATCCTCACATTCCAATTGAGGAACTTCACAAAATATTATTTCACACCCTTGCTTCAATTTTGCTTTGTTTTTGCTTGCAGCTGCGGTAGACCTTTGTTTATTTTGCTCCCCAGCATCACAACCCCCATCATCAAACCCTCCAAATGTTCTTCAGTTTTCAATATCATACAACACATTTATCAAAGAACTTGCACCTGTAAAACACTTTTTAATTTGGAATATCATACTCTTGCCTCCACACCCAGCAATTTCGGCAGACAGCACGTGTCTCCCCAAACAAACAACTCTAAGCTCTCCATCGGCATCAGACAAAATATAGCAAAACTCTTCGTTCGATCTCTGTTTCAATTTTGCTCAACATGAGAGGCAAAACCACCTCTTCCAAATCACACTCCAAACAAGGGGGGGCATGTGAAAGTGGGAGGACCTTTGCTGGCAGAATTGCCTCCGCCATTGCAGCGCTGGATTTGCAGCATTAGGTAGCATTTGCATGGTTTGCATTCCTCCCAGTGAACTTGCATCACCCTCCTTCTTGTCACCCCACCCTGCCAATTAGGCCAGGGATGATCAAGTCTTAGGTGTTTTTCTCAGGGCAAACAATGAACAGGTTGGAATTTTCGCTCTGAGCTTTAGGTGCTGATAAGAATGCCCGGGGCAGGAACGAAGGGGTCAGGGCACAGAGCTATTGCTTCCAGCCTCAGTGCATGTGAGCTTCTGAGGTCAGGGGCTTATCTATATCCTCTGTATCTATATCCTATGCACCAAAAATGTGTAGCCCTGCTCTCCACTGAGGTTGCACCTCACCTCTGATTTTCCTGTGGGTGGATGTTTTGACCATCCAGAGCAACCTTCCCCAGCCTTGTGCCTTCCAGACAAGTTTGAACTGCAACACCCAGAATTCCCAATAATGGCCCTGCTGGATGGGAATTCTGGGAACTGCGGTCCAAATGCCTCTGAAGGCCACCAGGTTGAGGACGGCTGATCTAGATGAAGCACTGAGGAAGTGGACGTAAGGAGGCCGGGACGTCCACAGGGATTGGCGAAAATCCTTGGCTGAGCTTCCTTTCCACCCTGCCCTGAGACTTACCCCCCTTTCTCCCCTCTGAGGCGCATTTGCAGCCTCAGGGAAGGCAGCTGGGGCACCCAGCTGTGAGGATCAGGGCAGGGGCTCATCCTCCAGAGTCCCAGCTCTGTGAGTGCAGGCGCTTGGCACTCCTGTGGCCCTCCCAAGCAGTGCCAATTGCACCTCATTCAGTGACGGATGGTTGGTTGGTTGGTTGGTTTAAAGCAGAATTGGCATGAAAATATCAGAATAGCGTATAAACGGAATGTTAAATACATGTTATGACCAACTAGGAAACAATGTCACAATGTAAATATAGAAACAAGAATAAATTGATCTAAGGGACAAGAAGGGGCAGTGGGAATATATAAAGGCAGCAGCAACTCACACATTAGTTCATCAGATAAACAGGAATTTATTTCCAATTGATATAAGAAAAGGAATTCATTCTTCTAATAGAAATACTTGATGATTTAAATGATTCAAGATGCTCAACTGTTATCTCCTTCAGTCTCCCAGAGGCACAGAATGTGCTCCAAAGGTCTAGCTTGATCAAATAAGACCAGTAGCCCAAGGCTCCTTCATTGCCACAATGCACTTGGACATCTGCAGTTTTTAATGAGCAAGATGACAGTCTCCCAGCCAGTTCTCTGCAAAAATAAGTTTGAGGAAAGTATTTCTCCTACTTTCTCCAGAGCGAGGAGGCAAAGCTGACCTTCCCACTCTGGTAGATCAAGGAAAGCTCACTGTTTCTTGGAGAATCAATGGCAGTGACTGACTTGCCACCACTGGCTTCATCTCCCACTGTCCCACTGCCTCCTCTGTGTTCTTAGCTATGGGTCGCTACGTGATGAAAACCATCCAGGAGAAAATTGATGCCTTTGAAACATGGTGCTGGAGGAAAGCTTTGAATATATCCTGGACCAACTGAACGATGAACAAGTGGCTCCTACAACAAATCAAGCCAGAACTCTCCCTGGAAGCAAAAGTGATGAAACTGAAGCTGTCATACTCTGGGAACATCATGAGAAGGCAAGACTCACTGGGGAAGACAATCTTACTAAGGCAAGTTGAGGGCAGAAGACAAAAGGGAAGACCAAATACAATATGATCAACTCCATAAAGAAGACAACGGCCTTAAGTATAAAAGGGCTGAGCAGGGCTGTCAAGGACAAGACATTTGGGGGGGGGGGGCTTCATTCATAGGGTCACCATAAACTGGCGACAACTTGATGGTATGTAATAACAGTCCCCAAACAGGCCTAGCTGGAGTGAGAGTCTAGCTCTGGGATCCTTACTAAGTGCAACCTTCTCACGGGTGCTCCCTATGCAATACCACAGCATGTTTTTCAGATATATCCGATAGTGAAGAAGATGTTTGCAAACTCAGCAGCAGCAACTGTTGTTGCTTAAGGAGGTTACTGTGACCTTTTGACAGAGCTGTAATTTGCCTTCATTTTTCTGAAAACCAGTTTCTCTAAAGGGAATTGGGCCCAGTTGCCATTTAAAAGAGCCAGTTGTTGTTGTTGTTAGTCGTGAAGTCGTGTCTGACCCATTGCGACCCCATGGACAACATTCCTCCAGGCCTTCCTGTCCTCCACCATCCCCCAGAGTCCACTCAAGCTCACACCAACTGCTTCAGTGACTCCATCTAGCCACCTCATTCTCTGCCGTCCCCTTCTTCTTTTGCCATCTATTGTTCCCAGCATTAGGCTCTTCTCCAGGGAGTCCTCCCTTCTCATTAGGTGGCCAAACTATTTGAGTTTCATCTTCACTATCTGGCCTTCTAAAGAGCAGTCAGGGTTGATCTCCTCTAGGACTGACCGGTTTGATCGCCTTGCGGTCCAAGGGACTCGCAGGAGTCTCCTCCAGCACCACAACTCAAAGGCCTCAATCCTTCGGCGCTCAGCCTTCCTTAAGGTCCAACTTTCACAGCCATACATTGCAACTGGGAAAACCATAGACTTGACTATATACACTTTTGTTGGCAGGGTGATGTCTCTGCTTTTTAGTATGCTGTCTAGATTTGCCATAGCTCTCCTCCCCAGGAGCAAGCGTCTTTTAATTTCTTGGCTGCAGTCCCCATCTGTGGTGATCTTGGAGCCCAGGAAAATAAAATCTGTCACTGCCTCGATTTCTTCCCCATCTATTTGCCAGGAAGTGAGAAGACTGGATGCCATGATCTTAGTTTTCTTAATGTTGTGTTTCAGGCCAACTTTTGCCCTTTCCTCCTTCACCCACATCAAGTGACTTTTTAGTTCCTCTTCACTTTCTGCCATGAGAGTGGTATCATCTGCATATCTGAGGTTGTTGATATTTCTCCCAGCAATCTTAATTCCAACTGGTGATTCATCTAGCTCCGCCTTTCTCATGATGTGCTCTGCATATAAGTTAAATAGGCAGGGCAACAGTATACAGCCTTGCTGAACTCCTTTCTCAATTTTGAACCAATCAGTGGTTCCGTGTCCAGTTCTCACTGTTGCTTCTTGACCCGCATATAGGTTTCTCAAGAGAGAAATAAGATGGTCTGGTACTCCCATCTCTTTAAGAATTTGCCACAATTTGTTGTGATCCACACAATCAAAGGCTTTAGTGTAGTCAATGAAGCAGAAGTTGATGTTTTTCTGGAACTCCCTAGCTTTCTCCATGATCCAGCATATGTTGGCAATTTGATCTCTAGTTCCTCTCCCTCTTCAAAATCCTGCCTGTACTTCTCGTAGTTCTCGGTCCACATATTGCTGGAACCTAGCTTGTAGGATTTTGAGCATCACTTTGCTAGCATGTGAAATGAGTGCAATGGTGCGGTAGTTTGAACATTCTTTGGCATTGCCCTTCTTTGGGATCAGAATGTAAAGTGACCTTTTCCAGTCCTGTGGCCACTGTTGAGTTTTCCAAATTTGCTGGCATATTGAGTGTAGCACTTTTACTGCATCATCTTTTAAGATTTTGAATAGCTCAGCTGGAATACTGTCGCCTCCACTAGCTTTGTTGTTGCTCAGACTTCCTAAGGCCCATTTGACTTCACATTCCAGGATGTCTGGCTCGAGGTCAGTGACCACCCCATCATGGTTATCAGGGACGTTAAGCTCTTTCTTGTATAGTTCTTCTGTGTAATCTGTGTAATCTTCTTCATCTCTTCTGCCTCTGTTAGGTCCCTGCCATTTTGGTCCTTTATCATGCCCATCTTTGCATGAAACGTTCCCTTCATATCTCCAATTTTCTTGAAGAGATCTCTGGTCCTCCCTATTGTTTTCTTCTATTTCTTTGCACTGTTCATTTAAGAAGGCATTCTTATCTCTTCTAGCTATTCTTTGGAATGCTGCATTCAATTGGGTGTATCTTTCTCTTTCTCCCTTGCCTTTTGCTTCCCTTCTTTCCTGAGCTATTTGTAAAGCTTCCTCAGTCAGCCATTTTGCTTTCTTGCATTTCTTTTTCTTTGGGATGGTTTTAGTTGCTACCTCTTGTGCAATGTTGCAAACCTCCATCCATAGTTCTTCCGGCACTCTGTCTATCAGATCTAATTCCTTAAATCTATTTGTCACCTCCACTGTATATTCATCAGGAATATGATTTAGGTCATACCTGAGTGGCCTAGTGCTTTTCCCTACTTTCTTCAATTTAAGCCTAAATTTTGCAATGAGAAGCTCATGATCAGAGTCACAGTCAGCTCCTGGTCTAGTTTTTACTGACTGTATAGAGCTTCTCCATCTTTGGTTGCAGAGCACATAGTCAGTCTGATTTCTGTGTTGACTGTCTGGTGATGTCCATGTGTAGAGTCATCCGGAGATGGCCAGCAGTACAGGTGAGCACCAGGGGACCTCTTCTCTCACCCTGCCTGGCTCTGAAGGAGGTCTACATCCAAGCCAGGTATTTGGGCATGGTGGGCTCTCTGAAGACAGAGGGGCAGGCCAGCCACACAGGCAGGGATGTGGGGACTCATGGTGGGTTAGAGAGGAGACAGGCACAGCAGGAAAACTCCTGCACTCCTGAAACATCTTTAAAAGTCATTTTAATATTTATTAGTGGTCACCTGACCCCCCACTTGTATTGTTTTGATTGTATTTTTATCCAGTTTTGTATTAATTTTTGCTATTGTTTTATAGAGTATTTTAATTATCTGTTGTGAACCGTCTAGAGATGCCATGGTGAAATGGGCAGCATATAAATGTTTAAATAAATACGTAAATAAATGAATCCCACTGGAGGGGTCCCGGTGCCTCATTGCCTTCAGTGCATCTCCCAGCCACACCTCTCCAGCCATAACTGCATTTCTGGAGCCCATGGAAAGGCGTTGTTGTCACAGGGCCCTTCCACAAAAGGGGAATCCCAGACCAAGCAGGATCTCCACCCCCCACCCCCCGTGGGGAGGAGCCGTGTGCGCGCCTGCTAGTAGGCGCATGCGTGTGATACCTGTGGAGGACAAATGATGGCGCATGACAGCTTCTTGCCTGGTGGGGTGTGTGGGTCCAGCAGTGCCATTCTGTGACCCTCTCATGTGTTCTTCACATGCAAGGGAGCTTGTCTGGAACCCCCCCCCCCATGAAAACAAGACAAGCATAGGATACAAATGAGCTTCAGATGCCAATGTTCCAAACAATGAACCAGAAGAACAACCTCCACCCAGTGCCTGCGTTATAGAAGGAGGGGAAATCCAGGGTCTCATCTTGCCTGACAGCCCTCTTAACTATTCAGGAAGCAACGAGTGGTCTGGAATTGTCAGTGGGAGAAAATGGCTTTCTCCAGGGGGATCCACCTTTCACCCCCATGACCTGAGAACTGGCCCATCTACCTCATGGATTCCCCATGCAAGCATCCTTCCCTTCCATCTTTGTGCATGACCTATCTGCTTTTATCTCCTAAATGCAGAGTCAATAGAGTCTATCAAGCCTTAATTAGGAACCACTCTTGTTTGTAAGCTGTTCTCACTATTTCCAAGGAAATATTACCTCTCTCAGGCTTTGAATGACGAGAGAGAGAGAGAGAGAGAGAGAGAGAGAGAGAGAGAGAGAGAGAGATATCTCCCAAGATAGTTATCAAAATGACCTGGTGATCATCTCCCTTTTCTTTCATTGGTTGTATGGAAGTATTTAGGACACAACTGCTGGGAGAGGCTTGTTTGAGGGGAAGATTTGAATGGAATGAAAACAGCTGTTTTAGGGAGTTCCGTGCATCAAAGCCTAGAAGCCAGAGCATGAGAAGAGTGGGTGGCAGCAGCCAAGAAGGACAGGATTTCAGAAACAACGAAGGTATAAAGGGAGTGAGAAGAAGGGGAGGAAGAAATGTGACAATCAGGCAAGGAAGCAAAGACAAAGTTGCTTCTTGCCACACTTCTCATGCAAATCCCCGACTCTTGTGGAGCATTAGCACTGCGGTGGCGTTTCAAATCCCTGGTTCTAATTTAGGAGATTAGCTGTACTGTACACATTTCATGGGCAAGGTGCAGTCCTGCCTCTTACTTCATGGTCTTTGCAGCTGGCAACAGGCATTCTGGGAAGGGCGAAAGCCACCAAGTCTGGGTAGCGTGCATCTGGAGCTGACAGTGGAGGCAGGGTCAGTCTTTGAAGCACTGTTTCAAAGACTTGTGCGATCTTTTAATTCTTGAATAAATTAAAATGTGTTGCATTTGTTCTTTTACCTTGACCCTTCTCAAAGGAGCTCAGGGTGGTGTGTATAGTGCATCTTCCCCTTCATTTTATCCTCACAACAACCCTGTGAGGTAGAGCAGATGGAAAGCTAATGGACAGCCAGTACGGGAGGCATGTTGTACTTTCTAAAGGCTTCACTAAGCAGCAAGTGATCTACTTGAAACTGGGGAAGGATGCATTCCCTGGCTGGGTCCCTTTTGCATGTGTTCCTGTGTGAGCCTGTCCCATCTCATCCCTACATGAATTGGAATTGGCACAAATATTTACACCGAAATGTATATTTTTAAATCATTGCCACCAATATTGCAAAGGTATTATCTCTATTTAGCTCCCTGCAGAAATCACCTGCCATCCAGGAACAGCATCACAAAATATGGGGCTGTGCTTTCAAATAGCATGCACACACCCAAGCCTCAGCATCTTTTTCAGTTTGTTTGTTTAGTTGCCAAGTTGTGCCCGACCCATCATAACCCCATGGACAACATTCCTCCAGGCCTTCCTGTCCTCCACCATCCCTCGGAGTCCACTTAAGCTCACACCAACTGCTTCAGTGACTCCATCCAGCCACCTCATTCTCTGCCGTCCCCTTCTTCTTTTGCCGTCAATTGTTCCCAGCATTAGACTCTTCTCCAAGGAGTCCTTCCTTCTCATTAGGTGGCCAAAGTATTTGAGTTTCATCTTCAGTATCTGGCCTTCTAAAGAGCAGTCAGGGTTGATCTCCTCTAGGACTGACCAGTTTGATCTCCTTGCATCAGCATCTTTACTCAGCAGCAAGCATGGATTGCATTCAAACATCAAAAAGTCAAAATACTACCTACCACCTCCAAATCAAACAGATTCACAGAATTTGTTCTTTAAGGGTAGAACCCTATACATGTACAGACAAAAGTCCCAGCATGCCCCAGCCAGCATGGCATGCTGGGAGTGACAGGCCTTTTTCCTGTCTAACCCTGCATAGAACTGTGCCTTAATTGATATAGGGGGCAATTCTACGCCTGTTTAAACAGAAATGGACCAGCACAAAACAGCATGAAACCCAAGAAACTACCAACCATTTGGTGGTCTGGGGAAAGGGCATTGGGCTAGGAGCAGCACGTATATCTGGGAAATCCTGGACACCTGCATGGGATCCCAGGTAGACTGGATCCCATCCCGGGATCCCTGGTCCTACTCCTGCTTCCTACACTCAGTCACTCATACTCTGCTTGCATGCAATTATCCTCCAGGTTACCTACCGCTTCCGTTGTCTTTTAACCTCTTTCTCTATATATGATATTAAGCACACATAGGTCTGCCTACCAGCGCCTTTAAGTATGTATGGAAAAACAAGGGTGTTCTTGCTTGATCTTGCAGATCTATTTTTGTCTGCAAATTGCTGTGAGCTCCTGAGACAAAAAGGGTTTATACAGAAGAGTGTACAGACATGTCTGGTTTTATAGGTCATGGCTAATTACACTATGTAATTCATTTCAAACTGAATTATGAATTGAGTGTTTGGATTCATTAATAAAGATGGGGGGCATAAATCAAACAAAGGTGCTGCCTATAAATTTAAGTAATTTACTTGGAAGCCACCTGAAACATTTTGGGTAGGGCGGAGTGCAAAGCTAAGCACCTTTATATGGCAGAGCATTGCCAAGTAAGTGGAAGCAGACATAGCTTGACCTGCATTCCTATGTCGTGCAACGAGCTCTCAGATTTTATTTGCTTCCTGTTGAATGGCCAGGTTTGGATGCACTTACGGAGACATGTTTATTGTACGTTCAGTTCATATGTCAGATACTGAGATGCATGTTCGGCATGTGGCATGTGGATGGTTCAGGTCCTACTACTTTCAGTTAAAAGAAGAAGAAGAAAAAACATTGTTGTGAACTGCCCAGAAGGCATCAGTTATTCAGCAGTAAAGAAATGAAAATAATCATTATCGTCTTGAGTTGGATGGCTGGGAAATTGCCCCGGTGAGTTGAAGCTTGTCCTTCATTTGAGGCTGTACTGGGCTTCACGGAGCAGTGGAGGCATCACCTGATCCCACTTAGTTCATGGTGTTATTTTGACCTAGAAAAGTCCTAATCAGACAGGGACCAGACTCCAGGATATGTCAGAGACTGCTTACTCCCACGTCCTGTGCAAATGAGGCCTGAACAAATTAGCCTCCAGACACCCTCCTTCCATAATTTGTGAGCCAAGAACCATCCCATGAAACTGAACAGTGGGTGATCCAGGACAGGCAAGAGGAAGACCTTCTTCACACAGCACATAGTTAATCTGTGGGATTGGCTTAGTGGGATTTAAAACCCTAAAACAGAATTAGAGAAAAATATTGGGGTTAGCCCCTTCATGGATCACTGCCTTGCCATGGCAAAGGGGCTTGTGTAGTGCAATGAAACTATGAGCTATGCTGTGCAGGGCCACCCAAGACGGACAGGTCATAGCAGAGAGCTCTGACAAAAGGTGATCCACTGGAGAAGGAAATGGCAACCCACTCCAGTATCCTTGCCATGAAAACCCCATGGACAGTACCAAAAGGCAAAAAGATATGAGGACAGGAGAACCTGGAGGAATGTTGTCCATGGGGTCATGATGGGTTGGGCATGACTTTCGACTAACAACAATTGGGGTTAGACTAGACTAATAGGAATGGAAGGGGGATCACATTGCAGTGATGCAGCTGAACATCACAGGAGTGGGTGAAGCTTTTGTTTTAGGGGGCAGTGTAGGAACGTGTTCTTTGCACCACCTCTCTTCTAGCACTGTGGGTTCTGCTGGGGAGCAGGGAGTGCAAAACAGGCCTGTCCTGCTTCTGAGAAGAACTGGGGTTCAAGACCCATGGGGATGCCTCTCTTCATGCACTCTGTATTGTAGAAGCGGGGAGGAAATGGTATGTGTGGGGGCGAGAGTGCCAGGACGTCCACAGCAGGCCACTCAGGCAGCCTCCAAGGGCTGCATGTGGCCCACAGACATGTGTTCCTCACCCACAGTTTAATCTCTCAGATCAGTTCCGTGCTTCCACAAATGCAAAAGCCATGCATTTCCTGTTCCGGAGACATTTCTTGCAGGAAATGCTGGCCTTGTAATGTTTCACTTGGGGAGCTGTGTAACACTGTGCTGCAATGATATAGCAAATATTTCTTTATCTGAGTTTTGTGAAACTGTGCAGAGGTCTAGCAGGCAAAATCCCCACCATCGATGGCATTGCTAAAGGTTTCTTGAAGACGTTTACCAACAGCATAACTAAGCTTTAAAATATTTTTAAATGATATCATGTAAGGAAGTGTACAGTGGTTGAGGGATTTTTGAGCTGTCACTTATGTGTGTAGATCTATCATGTGTTCATAAGCACATGCATGCATGCGTTATGCACACACACATTTTGATGCAACCCGTAAGGGAGTATTAAGAACTGATTGATAGGAGTAAAAAGGAGATGGAAAGGATAAAGAAAGCAGATTGCCTCCTTGCTTAGTATGATCAGTAAGAGTAAAAGGAGCCATCCCCACATTTGGGGACGTAGATAAGATAGTATAGGATGCAATTCTTAACAAATGTAGGATCAGTAGTCAATAACAGTGTAATGGGATCTTCCACTGTGAAGGGGTAGATTCTTAGATTCTTCCATAGAGGCTAGGGTCCACAACACGTTTTGAATGTTCTGTTCTTTGCTTCTGCCTCTGTCTCCAGTGAAAAGCTTGCTCCAAAGTTTGTCCTCTGGCTGAAGGCATTGGAGAAAGGTCCAATGATCTGGAAAACATTCCAGCCATTCTCTTGTTAAAGGCTCTTTGTGATCCACAATGAAAAAGGTGGCCAAACATACACACACTGTGGCCAGGTTTGCACAATCACCACAGCCTGCCTCAGCTTAAATAAACCATGGTGGTTTGTGACATATGCCAGCAACCATTTCAAATATTTAAGGTATGACATCTAGTTGCTGTGTCTTCTTGTGACATCTGGATCCAGCAAGGGTGGGCTGTTGTAAAGAGACCATGCACAACTCTAGAAACAGTTCATGGATTGTGGCTAGTTTATTAACCATGCCAACAACCATGGTTGTTGAATCCAGATGTCATGACAAGCCATGGGACCCAGCTACTGCAACTTGAATATTCAAAATGTCTGCATGATGGCAAAAGTAGATGTTATGTTCCTCATATGATTAACATGAAACTTTAAGCTTAAGCCTTTCCCCACATGCCTACACACCAATGAGCCTGACTTCATTTTATATTCTATGACATGGTTGGAGGAGGAATGGCATAAATTTGAAGCAAGCCATGGAAAGAGATGATATGGGTGAAGTCTACATCCATCTGTGACCACACACATAATCACAGAAGCCAATGCCTGAGCACAGCCCAAGCCCCCTGCTCCCCTTGCGATAGCTATCGCCACCACAGCCATCCCAATGATGAAAGAGGAGTTACTGGCACTCCAGAGGTGACTACCGAGAAGCAAAAAAGCACAGGGAAAGGGGCCAGATTCCTTGGCGTTCCCTGTAGGAGATACTCATGAAACTCTTGGGAATATGAAGGGGTCACCAAGTTCCTTTGAAGTCACCGTGCCCTCTTTCCCACAGCAGCTGCTCTGGATCAAAGTTGCAGCATATGATGTGGGATGGCTTCCACCCACCCAAATCAATCGCAGAAGTGAGTGGCTGGCTTTTCTTCCAGCAATCAGCAAGCCATGTGGGAGACGTGCCAAACTCAGCATGGGTGTGAAGTCTTCGCAGTGGAAGAACAGTGGAGGAGCTCTGCAAAACAAGGTTTCTTTGTGTCTCCTGTTTGTTTCGCTCTGCTATCATCAAGTATCCAGTAAGGCTGGATGAACTATCCCAAAATCAAGCACGGCATAGCTGGTAGCCGTCATCTTTGTGTCTTGTTTGTATTCAGTGCTTCTGTGGCAATGTCTTTTGCATCCATGACCCATCAGTGTGCATGCACAGACTCCCACTGTGCAAAGCACTCCCTATTTGCCTTTTGCAGGGAGTCGCATTTGTCTGTTGCAGCAAAACCCGGAAAGAGTCTGATAGAACCTAGAAAACTAGCACATTGATGATGACATAAGCTTTCACAGACTAGAGTCCACTTCATTAAATGCATGGAGTATTATTCTAAATGGGCAACTCTGAGCACGCAAATGTTCTCATTGAAATGGTTGGACTAATCCTCTTCAAGTCCAAAGAATTCAAACTCCTGGCAGAAAAAAAACTTATGACAGGTAGTGAGCAATTCAGGGCTGTCGTTTATTTCTATGTGTCCACATACCAGCTGTTGGCCAAGGAAAGCTGGGGCCAGCCATGGATTCTGCACTCCAGGGCAGTGGCGCTCCACTTCTGGCTGCTGCCGTTGATTCACAGTGCATCATTTGCCCTGGCAGGGAAGGTCATTTGCCCTTGAACCTCCAAGCCCCTCCTTGGTCACCAGTCAAGGGAATGGTGGTGGTGAGCGCTGCTCCACTGCTGAGCACAAAGAGGCAGAAAAAGCCCAGGCATATCTGAATGACCAACCCCGGAGCTCATGCTTCCTCTGCAGGGCTGTCCCTACATTACACAGACTGAGGGGCGTACCTCAGGTGGCAGGTGCAGGTGCTGCAGAGAAGGCAGCAGGCCCAGATCATCCCCCCCCCCGTTGGAAGACAGCACTCTTTGCTGCAGGCAGGTTGTACTACAACCCTTGAGTTGTCCGGCTGTAAGGTGGAGAACTCCGTTTCATTACCAATACTGAGGCAAGCTTTAGTCCAGTTGGATTCTGCAGACGGAAGGAGAGGTGCCACCTTGTTCTTTACTCAACAAAAAGTCTCCAGGTCCATCCTGCTGTTCTGCATTGAGTCCTGATACCCTCAACAGAGGAAGCTCTTTCCGCGCTTCCAGAAAAGGTAGTGATGGTCATCAGTGCAGACGGCATCAAAAGGGGACTGGGAAAATTCATGGAGGAGAAGGCTATGAGTGCCTACTGGTCCTAATACTTCTGTTACCTCTAGCAAGGGGCACATGGGGAGCTTGACTTGGAGGTTTCTGTGGTCCCCATGTCCTACATGTGGGTTTCTGTGGGCAGCTACCTGGCTGCTGTGTGAACAGAATGCTGGGCTCAATGGAGTATGGTCTGATCCAGTATGACGCGTCTTATGTTCTTCTACTGGGTGTACCCATACATCCACCTAGTTTGATATAACCTTCTGCATTTGGTAGCATCTTTCCAGGTCGTAGGCCAAGGTCTTTCTCATACACTCATCTCATGCTTTGTGTTATGAAGTTATGAAGGGCTGAGACTTGGATCTTTTGGATGCCAAATCTGTGCTCTAGTCCCAAGCTCTAGTCCCATCCCCCATGAGAAAATTGGGCCCTGCACTTATGTTCTGTGCTAGATTATATAAATGGTCATCTTGCCTGCAGGGCTTACAAACTCTGAACATCTTGCAGACTCCCAACCTGCCACCATTAAGTTGTATGTATTTATGAATATCTATACAATGCATTATCTAGTAAAAGCCATCAAAGCAGTGTAGAACAATATAAAACAATAAAAATAATGGTAAAAGGAATGCAGATGTTAAAAAGATGCATCTGTAAAGGCTGCATCGAAGGCCAAGCGAGCGGGGGCTATCTGTCATTCTGGAGGGAATCTTTTCCACAGTTTGTGGCCAACCAGACCCTTTCATGAGTGCCCCACAAATGAGACTTCGTGGGCAATGGTGTCCTCTCATGCCCAAAAGAGCATCTAAAATGTTTTATGGAATTCTTATACTCAGGCAGGGCATGACTGCTCCCACAAAGCCAAAGGAAAATCACACATTTGTGTTTCTATAGGGTAGTCCATTGCACCACTACAGACTATTTTGCTAGGCCATGACACATCTTGGGCCTTCATAAGCAGCACTGGGTGTGTGCTGTTCCCATTCTCTATGAATTGAGATGACTCAATCCAGGTATCTAGGCAATATTTCATAAAACAACATCGTACCCAACAGGAAAAGAGACTTGAGAAGGTGTTGATTGATACCCAGAAGCCTGTCTGGCCTAGGTAAGGCATAATGCTAAATTAGGTGCTTGCGAAAGTCTCAGCAGAGGATATGGGTATTTAAGAAATGCTTATCTTAAATACTCATTCTCTCAAAATCCGCATTTCTACATTCATTTTATCAAAATATGCATTTTAAAACTTGAATATTTAGATATGCATTTTCTTTATTGTCTGTCTGTCTGTCTGTTTTAGCTGAAAACCGTGTTATGACCAAACTGATGAAAATGGAATCAAATGTTTCCAGCCCCTTCCAGCCATACCAAAGGAGGAGAGGGGTCATTGTCTAATTTTCCAAAGTCAAGTTTGTTCCATCACACTTCATCATTTCCCATTTCATAAAAGTCCATACAAACAATTGTATATATTCACCCGCACATTTTTCAATAGGCATGCATTTGTATGCATTTGGTAGGAATTTTTGTTTGCTTTTCAAATTTATATGCATTTTTTGCAGTGATTAGGAAAAACAGGTTCTTTCCCTTAGGGGAATATAATCTAACATTCAGCAGGGTAAGCAACAGAGGAAGAGCGGGAAGTGGAGGCGGGGCCAGACAGAGAAAGAACATGCAATTATCTGAGTCGTTAATATTTGAGATTGATTACAGCCTTAGTTCAGAAGAGTATGAAATTAGGGGATGGTGGATTATGTCACCAGAATCCTATTCCTTTGCAGATGTGCCTCACAGATAAGAACATGTCCCTGGACAGAACAGCAAGTTAAAGCAAGAGCTGGTAGGCATGCTGGGCAAACACACAGGGCCCACCCTCAGCAAGGGCCACCGAATAGAGCCTCCTGGAGGCACTCCTGATCCTCACCACTGGAATCTGCCTGCTCACCTTGGCCCAGACAACAGTGGAGGTGGTGGTGGTGGTGAGGAGGAGGAGGAGGAGGAGATGCCCTGCCTCTGGGTCCACCAGCTCTCTGCCTAGTGAGCAAGCAAGCTACAGCCATTATGAGAAGGAGGACCAAGAGCAGCTGCTGACAAAGGTATTGAGAAGGAAGATTCAGGAAGGAAGTGTGGCTCATTGAGGCTGTCATGCCCAAAGACCCTCAGAGACCTCACAAAAGCAGTGGCAGGCATACCCAAAACCAGGCCTGGGCCCTCTCCAGTGGTGGGAGCCAGAATTTAGCACAGACGAGTCTGTGGGGCAACAGGTAAAGATTCCATGTTGACCAGCCAAGAGCCGGAGAGCCCAGTCCTGTTCTCAACATGAAGCCTAAGTCAATCCAGAAGCATCCTATTGTGCACACCAATCACAGGATCAGAATTTGCTCAAGCAGATCCTCTCCACACCTTTGGGAAACCTCTGAGGCCTGAGCATCTCACTCCAGCAAGTAGTACACCAGTCTAGCCCAAGGCTTTTGTGGTCCCAAACCTGGATCAAGCCTTGAATCCCCCACATGGAGGCACCCTCAGGATCCTCGCTCTGGAAGACCCCAGCTTGTCCTTGCAGCCGCTGAGGCTGCAAAGCTTCCTGTCAACTCATGAGAAAGACTAATTATACTGAGCTTCTTATTTGCTTCATTAAGAAACACAGGATCTAAATGGTTGTCTCATGTGCCAGGGCAAAGGAGATGCAAGACACAGGTGTGTGTAGGAGGTTTCGGTCTTATTAAGGCCTGGGAAACCACTTGGCTCCATCTGTTATTCCTTTTAAAGCACGCTGGAGTCACGTGGGAATAGCAAAGAACAGAGTGTAGTATAGAAAAAAGCTCCTGCCCAGGAAGTCCTTTGCTGGGCTCTACATTTTGGGTTCACTGGCTGCCTGTGTCCGGCCCTCTCTTTCTTTCATAGGAAAATCTCAGCAGGTAATCATTTCAAATTCTAGTGAAAGGGAGGAAGATTTTTAGTAGGATTTCAAGTAGATCCGCTCTTGTAAATGATAACTGGCAAAGGCCAAGTGACCAAAGAGCTATGCCAGTGAAAATCTATTGTTTTGGTTCATTTTGAATATCTAATCTTAGGGTCTCCAGCTTTGTTTGGGCCTATGTGTACATTTGGATTTTTGGAAATGTGTTATGGACACACTGGGGCAAAATAATGTGGAATGTGGACTCAAAACAGACTACCTCTCTCTCCCTCTCATCTGAATTTCCTAACCTGCTGCTCCCATTTCTCTTCAATCCCTCAGCCTGTCTCTTCCCAGACACATGCAATTTATACGCATCATAAAGGGTGCAATTTTATTGCTCATTATTTGTACTGTCATGTTTTTATTGTTATGGTTATTTATAAGATGCAATGTGGCATAGTAGTTAGGCTGAGTCCTAGTCTCATCATGTTGGAATCAGTCTCTGGAAATCTGGTTTCTAGTCCCACTTGCCGTGACGCTCACTCCACGACTTTGGGCCAGTCACAGATTCTCAGCCTGCTTCACAGGGTTGTTGTAAGGAAAAACAACATCAAAAAGTCACCCTGGGTTCCTTGCAAGAGAAAGAGGAAAGGATATATATGTTTAACAGTAGCAGTAATTCGATGCTATTTATCATGTGTTTACAACTGTCCTACTTTTGTGGAAGTGTAGTTTTCTGCAGGGAATGTGGCACACAAGACGTAAAGAGCTCCCCAAAGGCAAAAACTTTGAAAACAGCCTCTCTCTAAAGTAATTGCTGTGTTGTTGCTCTTGTTGTTAAACAGATTTGAAAATCAGCTTTCAGGAGAGGTCATCCTCTTGCGGTCATTTAGAATAGTCCATAAGGCAATATGATATGATCATGCAACAACAGAACTGAGTATTAAATAACATCAAAACATTAGCGCATATTAAGATCACACTGAAAACCACAATGACAGCACATAAATGAACGGATGAGATAAAACTCCGTGTGGTAAAGATGATTGCTATGCATACACACATCCCAGGTGTGCCTACATGGATGGTTAAAGGCACCTGTCTGTCCTGCACATATTTTAATGAACTACTAATGATTTCATTAAAACATTTAAATCTCCCTTAGCTACATATGTTCCCAAGGCAGCTCACATTTAAAACTAGACATATTAAGAATAATAACAAGGATCCCAGGGCTGGGCTGGGCTGGGAAAGTTATAAATCTCCTAGTCCAGTTTCCTGCTTGACGCAGAAGGCTGTCTAGCCTCCACTTGAGAAACTGCAGAAAGAGAAAAGCACCACCTCCTCAAGTGCTGGGTTCCATTCATTTTGAATGGATTTGGCATTAAAACATTTCTGCTCATGTTTGTCTGATATCCAGTCAATTGCATTTAGTCATGCACTTGGCGTCAGAAATGAACTTTGCCCTCTCCTATATATGTATGTATGTTTGTTAGGTACCTAAAGAGCCTTTATCATAACTTCCACTTCTTATCTTCTTATGTCTTCTTATCTTTATGCTAATGTACCCAGTTCCTCAGCCTTTCTTCATAGGACCTGTTTTCCATAGCCCTGGCTGTCTTTGTTACTCTAATCTGAACCCATCCCAAGTTGTCCATATCCTTGAAGGATGGTGCCTAGAACTGGCACAGTAGCCCTAGTATAGTCTTCTTCAGTTCAATGGGCATGCTCTACATAAAAGTAGATGTAGCAAACATCTTCCAAAGGAGCTGCCTTCAATGCTGAGATCCAGAATATCGTTCAGAAATGCAGGTGCCCCTGAGAAGTGTGTGTGTGTGCATGGGAGACACAGAGGGAGAGGGGGGGAGAGAGAGAGGGAGAGAGTTCTGTTCAGTTCTGTTCTAGGCTTGCTCCAATGAGCAGCCATCGGTATGGGTGTGTACGGAGGACCTACCAGGAGTGCTCCATGAAGTTCAAAGCCCTGCCCAGCTCCTGCCAGCCAGGTGGAAGGAGCCATGTCTGCTGCTCTGCTTCCATTCTTTGTTTTAATCATTCTCTTTTCCTTGCAGACAGCAGGAAGGGAATCCATTAGACCAACTCTAGGGTGGGTGTACATGTTTTTCCTGGCTGCAAACATGGCTGCAGGGTGCAAGAGTTTGGGATCACTGGAATCCAGAGTCTCCCTTGCTCTGACCACACCAAAATCCTGCTCCTTCAGCTTTTCCTCCTGCTTGATATCAGTGCTCCAACAGGAGTTTTTAGCAGAAGGAAGGCCTTTTTAGGGGCAGGGGGATTCCCTGCATTGAGACTGGAGCTCTGTCTCCAACTGGAGGGGGAATTTTGATCTAACCAAAGGACTAAGGATCCCTGTCCCAAGTACCATAGGACTGTCTTGTGAAAGGATTTTTCATGCCATGCCTTCCACAAAATGGACATTAACATTATATATTCTGTTCCATTGCAGTAAAGTCAATGGTGAGACAGAGAAAGAGAAAAAGTCCCGAAATATGTATGTTTGGCACAGATTCTTAATCCAGAGCCCAATCCAACCACTTGTGGCCATGGTTCTTGTAAGCCTCTGAACTCAGAAGCTCGTGATCATCCCATGGAGAGGGAGAGGAGTGGTGGGGCAGCTAGGTGGACAACTCAGCCAACGATCTGCTGTGCTTTGGAGGAGGAGCAAAGGAGGCTCGAGTTCTGTCCAGGTAACTCACCTGTCTCCGAGGCTGATTTTCACCCATTTTTGCAGTGATGGAGTTGGAGCTCTGGTTCCAGCCTTGGATCTGGGAATTTGAAATATCCTAAGCCCCCCTATTCTCCAGGGCTCACAGGATGGCTAGTGGATCCCAATATTCAGAATGGGTGGTGTGGAGAGAAGACCTATTCCATGCATTATCCTATAAGCTCAGGAGCTGGTAGACACACAGGAAAACTTCCCAGTCCTCCCAATTATGAATGGCAAAATGTTGTATACTGTAAAAGGAAAGAGAGCTTTCAGGTGAAGTATATTTGTCTGCATGCTGGCATGCAAGTATTTGAATTAGCAAAACCATCTCCGTGTGTCCCAGCAAGGGAAAAGCTCTCTGGCAGACTGCACATCACTCACACCTCCGACAGCTTTTGAAGGATGGAAAAAGGCAACACAGTAGGAGGGTTTCACTGCAATCTGAAGGCATATCTAACAACTTTAGAAGAATGTAATGATGTCAGAAGTAATCAGGTCCCTTCGCAGGGTGCACAACCATAATCTTTAATGGCATACCTAATCGTAAAGTGTCTCCTTTGTGCTAAAGTGCATTTCAACATGGCAAACATTTATGAGATGAGATTGAGCACTAAGGAGAAAAAGATGAACAAGAAACACAATGAAGAACTATTAAAAACCGGTCTGCCAGGATTTTGTTCACTTTTTCATTATTTGCAGGCTCACAAAATGCCATTTTCATCCTAAGCTTATGGCAAATATCTGAACCTGAAGCTCCTCTCATACCAGGCAGGTTGGTTAGTCCAACAACAATAATTTTGTGTTTGGTGGCTGTGATCAGGAATTCTAGTTCAGAAGTAGGGCATTTGCTTATAATTCCACTATGGCTTTGAAGCTACTAAAGTTTCAGCTGGGAATGGTATTTGAGAAGTTGGGGCAATTATCATGAAAAAAACCAGGTTCCATTCTGTTGGGAGGTGTGTAACAAGCAGATGTTCAGGGGTGATCAGCATCACATATTCATGCACATATGTACTCCATTTATTTATTTATTGTGTTACTGAGGCCCGTTATCAAATCAGTTCTCTAGGCACTACACAATTTTAAAATAGAATAATATTAAAAGCTTTAAAAACACACAAAGTAAAACCAATGCAATAAAATACAAAAACATATAAAGTCAACATGATGCACAATGAAACTTAACTCTGCCATAAAAAGGAGGAGATAAAACCAGCAAAGACTTAAATAGGCATCAAAATCACCAACATATACTGGGGGGAAATTATGCTTTTTGAATGTCTGAAATTAGTTAGTTAAAAATTGCATGTGCCATCAAATCATTACAGAATCTCAAGATGGTTTACACAAAATAACCTTTTGTTCTGATCTCACTGAGGCCTTACACACTGTGGGAGGAACTAAACCTTGAATTTCCCTCCTGATGCTAATCCAAGGGCAGGGCATTCTCCTCCCACCCACACATTTCTGCTGTCTCTGCAGCATGGAATCATAGAATTATAGGATATGGAGTTGGAAGGGGGCAATAAGGCCATTGAGTCTGACCCACAGCTCAGTGCTGGACTCCAAGCAACCCTGATGTTTGTCCAACTCCCTCTTGAATGCCTCCATGCCTCTGAGCCCATGTAGTAGAATAGACTAGCAACTTCTTCCTCTTCCTCTCTGGCCAGTAGTTCTTTAAATCAGCAAGGCATTTTAATCCTGAAAATAACCCAGAGACCACTGAATAGCTTGAGCACATGACACTTCACTGAGCTATCAATAGATTTGCAGGTTTGTCCACCAGGAAACACAGCTTCTGCAAACTGAAACTTAGTGCAAATTGATGTTTCAGAGACTGGTGCCTCCCTCTTTCATCAGAGCTTTGAGGAGATGTTGAGGGATTGGTGGGATGGCATATGATTGGATACCCTCCGCACATGCGAGCACCCTTGGCCCCTGCCGAGGTTTGGCACTCTTAAGGAAGGGGATTGTTCATGAAACAGAATTCTCTTTCCAAGGTTCCCGCAGTGGGGAATTGTGGCCCAGAGCTACCTGGCATAGCATTCCAGTATTCTCCTTCAACAATTTCATTTTCAATATTCCTTCACTGAGTTCTTCCTGCTGTTAAAGCCAATGGCTCTGTTGTTTAAATTATGCTGAGCATCCCACAGGCTTCTAAAACCTAAACCAGTTTGCAGGAATACAAGATTTCCACTTGCAAAGCATACTTTAAAGACCCCCACACACAAGTCATTCTGCTGGCGCAAGATGTTAAACCATCTAACCTATCAGTATTATCACCAAAATCCTTCAGTGTATTTCTCTGTTTTGCCTCCCCACCACTTGTATGTCTTTATTTACAGCATTTCTCTATCACTCACCATCCAAACAAATTCCAGAGAGGTGAACAGGATGAAGTTTAAACATATCAGGCATTTCTCATTCCACATAGGGCAAAATTCTTTGTTACAACACTGTGAGCATCACTTTGCTTTCATGGGAAATTGGTGTAATGGCCCTTTAATGGGCACTAAAACCCAGCCAGTGTTGGTGCCTGCCTTGACAGGGAGCCTCTCTTTGCATTGTCAACATTTTCAGGGAACTCAGAGCACCCAAAACAGAACATAGGAAGATCCCTGCTGGACTTGACCAAAAGCCTCTCCAGTCTAGCATCCCATTTTCCCACAGTAGCCAACCAGTTATCACTGGGAGGTCTGCAAGCAGCCCATGAAGTTCCACAGCAACTGGCAATAGGCAGTGAGCTGCCTTTGATCCTGGACAAAGGGCACAGAATACAGCAATGAAAACCAGTCACCATCGATAGCCTAACCATACAGCTAATGCCACATCTTGTGTTCATGAATTCTGTATTTTAAATATGCACCATTTAAGGAAGTGTCCTCTTTTATCTCTCCTGAATCTCCCTCCATTCAGTTTTGTGGAATGACCCCAATTTCTTGTATTTCAAGAGAGGGAGAACAACATCTTTCTATCTGCTTTCTCCAGACCATACATACTTTTCTACACCTTTATCAAATTCTCTTCTCTTCCTCAACTTGTTTTGTAAACTATCGCCCTCCCACATGGAGTAACCTTTCCTCATAGGGCAGCTGCTCCATCCTGTGATCATTCCAGTTGTCCTTTCCTGTAGCTTTTCCAGCTCTGCAACTGTCACATGGAACAAAACCCCCAGAGAAGAGAATCATGCTTGGGAAAGTCAAAGGCTGAGGAAGAAGAGGGAGAACAAATAAGAGATGAATTGACACCATAAAGGAAGTCATTTGCATGAGCTGAGCAGGGCTGTCATGGATACGACATTTTGGAGGTCTTTCACTCTAAGGGTCACCATAAGTAGGAGATAATTTGGCAGCATATTACAACAAAGTTCTATCCCTCCCTCTTTCCCTGTTCAGCAGACTCAGTTGAGACTTTAAAAGCACAGCACTTTTATTAAACTTAACTGGCTGCAGAAAAGCACAAATCCAAGTAGCATTTGTCTTGCGATATGGCAGAAGCATCAGCAAAGAGTGGACTCAAGCTGGAACTTCTTCCCCTTCCCTCTCCTTCAGAAAAGCTTCTGATTCTTCCGGGTGGCTCCTGCTACTTGAGGGGAAGACGGTAGGAATGCCAGACACTTCTTAATGGGTCTGCTTGCTTCACCTGCCATCTCGTGACTGGTTCAAGGCACTCTCTCTGCATACTCTAGCTCTGAAAAGTCGCCCTCCTTTTCCAAGGTGGACCAGTTCTCATGATCTGCCTTAGAATCTTCAAGAGGTATCTTTGAAACTCCTGCCAAGTCAACTGCCCACCTCTGCCTCCTCTCCCCAGCACTGGACACGTCTAACTGAGCAGACTGTAACATGTAAGAGCTGGGTCACATTCCTACAACGATGTTGCTTCTGTGATGTAGCAACTAGAATAGTGCACTGTATTCCAAGTGTGGTTGCACCACTGATTTATATAAAGGCTTTGCAATATTGGCAGTTGATTGTTCATCCCTTCTCTAAAGACTTAACGAATATGGAATTCACCTTTTCCCACAGCTGCTGCATCCTGGGTTGATATATTTATTAAACAAACCAGCATGTTACCGAGATCCATTTATTGTCAACTTAGTCCTGGTCAGTTGCTGCCAGCTCCGTGTGTGTATCAATGTAAGATGTTTTGCTGTGCTGTCCCACCGTGTTGACTCAATTGCATATTGATAGCATCGTGGTCACTCTTTCCCATTAACATCTCATGGCTCTCATCATGTTGTGAGTGGCAGGTTGAAAAGCTGGCAGGCCTTCCAAAACTTACACCTTCTTCTCTTTGGCCATAATTTATTTATTTATTTACATATATTTATAGGCTGCCTATAATTGCTGAGGCCTTCCTAGGTGGCTTACAATGTAAAACATACCAACAGAGTAAGAACACATTAAAAACCAATTAAAACATAATAAACAGTTAAAAAGAGCCACAGAATACAGGCTAAATGTTAAAAAAATTCCTAAAAGGTTATGTCTTCACCTGGCACCAAAAGGAAAATAGAGATGGCGTCAGGCAAATTTCCCTAGGGAGGGAGTTCCAGAGATGGGGAGCAGCAGCAGAAAAGGCCCTTCACCTCGTTGCCACCCTTCTCATTTCCTTGAGGGGTGGGTTCTTGTAGAAGGGCCTCTCGAACTGAACTAAGGGGGCAGGTAGGTATATATGGGTGCAGACGGTCCTTTAGATAGCCAGGGCCCAAGCCATTTAGGGCTTTATATGTCAAGACAAGCACCTTGAATTGGGCCCAGACCACAACTGGTAGCCAGTGAAGTTCTTTCAGCACTGGTGTTATATGGACCGCTCTGGCAGTACCAGTTACCAACTGAGCAACAGTTGCAATTGCCAGACCGTCTTCAAGGGCAGCCCCACATAGAGCACATTACAATAATCTCTTTTGGAAGTTACCAGAGCATGGATAACTATCTTCAGGTAGTATCTTCATAAGACTCCATCTTCTTCCCAGGCCTTTTCAGATACAGGGGAACAATAGTATAATCATGACATGGAAAGGAGAGTAGGATTGTGGTGGTTGTCCTTGCTCCAGATCTTTACATATTGATTTCATAGAAGAGTAAGCACAACTTACTTTATTCAGACCTTTGGATGACTATAAGGAGGTAAAAGAGTAAACATGATTGCATTCTTCCACATACACTGATTCAGCACATGTACTGGATACTGAACTAAAGCTCCCATTTTAAATTATTAAGAAATGACAAAGGAAGGAAGACAGACAGCCCTACAACCCAGACTTTGTTCCTTACAGGTTGAATGGAATATGCACTGAAAATATTGCTCCAGATCAGGAGCAATGGAGACGATTCTCAGTGTCCTGATTTCCAAACAGGGAATATGCCAAATATTACCTCGAAAGCCAAATGCAACCAAAACTAAGACCACATTCATTCCCCATGGTAGAAATGAAGAAGAGTGACATTAATATGTGACACACAATCCCAAAGCTCAAGGATCAATCTCAGTATGGCACTTTGCTTTCCCTTCACCCATTCTTTGGCCCTGATACTAAAGAGCAGAACCAAAGACACTGCCATGTAGAGAAAGCTTTATAATGACCCTGCTTATAATCCAGTAGTTAGCATCTACTTAAATGCATACTTGTACATCAATTAATCATATATGCAAGTAGTTTTGCAAATACAGGAAACTTTTCGTGCTCATGAATTATCGTTGTACCTAACAATACTATCCATTTTTAAACTTGGCATTCAGAAGTAACTTTCCCTTTTCGAAACAGGGTTACTAGGACTACCAGGTATGCAAGGGTGGAACTAGATACTATTAAAAACATGAGCATGCCATTACCAAAGCTGGAGGTTAATTGTCTTTTTTATGCTTCCTTTTGTTTATAATGACTTGGAAAGTTACGACAATTGAGGTGTGGATTGATTATTTATTTGCACATTTACAAAGGATTTGGTTTGATGAAAATCAGTTCCAAACATCAAGGTGACAGTCCTGTGTCATAAAACAAACAAAATCACGTGTACATTCAGCATAATTAAAAAGTCCAGTAAAACTAGTTCTCTTTCTGGTTATGAGTCAGTACCATTAGAGAAACAAGCCAGTACCAAAAGATGCTCTACTCTTTCCATTGTTGAAAGGGATCAAAGAAGGTCCACTGCAGACAAAGAGAAGAGCTGAAAACTACTGATTGTACAGTAAGTGAATTATCTTGGCATATTGGGATGTGGGTTAATTTTAATCCTTTAGCAAGTTGCTGGATGACTAAGAACCCATAAAATTATCAGAAATGTAGGCTTGTTTTTACATTTTAGACAGCTTTTATAAGCCTGAGTGAGAAAACAAGCTTATCCTAAGAACCTTTCATATAAACTCTATCCTTACTTGTTTAGGGGAGCTAAACAATCTGAGACATCTATTATGTGCTCCTTTTTAAATGTGATGAAATTATGCAGTACAAATAGAAACAGTAAGGGTAGCAAAATGTCAAAATACCGAAAGGTAGAGTGAAAGAAAGAGAAAATGAGAAAAGAATCTTAATGCTTCAGAAAAGACTTGTTTTGTCTTGAGACTTCCTATGGGCTTCTGACATTGTCTGGGACCACAGGATTTGTCCGAGTCAGCCCCACACCCTGGTTTGTAACTGGGCCCCAGAGGGCGACAAAAGGGGTGTGTTGCAAGAGAAGAAGGCTGGGACCATAGAGGTGAACTTATTCCAGTTGGTGTTCCAGCTTTGTTCTCTCCCCCGACTGGCCTTAAATCCATTGTTGTTGATGATGTTATGTGCCAAAAAGTCATCTCTGACTGAAGGTGACCCTCTAAAATGTCTTGTCCTGGACAGCCTTGCTCAGCTCTTGTAAACTCAAGGCTGTGGCTTCCTTTATGGAATTGATCCATCTCTTTCCCTTCTTGCCTCCAACTTTCCCTAGCCTTATTGTCTTTTCCAGGGAGGCCTGCCTTCTCATGATGTGCCTGAAACACAACAGTTCCACTTTTGCTTCTAGGTGAAGTTCTGGCTTGATTTGATCCAGGACCTACATGCTTGTCTTTCTATCAGTCCAGGTATTCGCAAAGCTCTCATCCCGCACCATGTTTCAAATGCATCATTTTCTTCCTGTCTGCTTTCTTCACTGTCCAGCTTTCATACTCATACAAAGTAATCAGGAATAAAATAGTGTGGATGGCCCTGGTCTTGGTCTCCAGTGAAACATCCTTACACTTGATTATCTTTCTTAGTCCGTTCATGGCTGCTCTTCCAAGTCTCTTACAGTCTTCTCGTTTCTTGGCTGTGGTTTTCCTTCAAACTGATGATTGAGCAAAGGTATGCATACTGTTTGCAATTTCAATTTCTTCACTGTTGACAGTAAAGTTCTCTGAATTTTCTGAAGTCTTGATTTTTATTTTCTTACTGTTCAGTTGCATCCCAGCTCTCATATTTTCTTCTTTCACTTTCAGCTGTAATATTTCATTTCATGGCCACTTTCTGCCAGTAATGTGGCCTCATCTGCATATCTTACATTACTGATGTTCCTTCCACCAATTGTCACTCCTCTTTCCTCTATTCCTAACCCAGCTCTCCTTATGAGATGTTCTGCATATAAATGGAACAGCTAAGAAGATAAAATGCACTCTTTTCTGATGCCTATTTCTGCTTCTTTACATTTGGGCAGAACAGTAGCTTCTTGTCCCTAATACAGGTTACATATCAGGACCATCAAGGGCTGAGACACATCCATTTCTTTCAGAGCCACCCAAAGCTTCTCAGGATCCACACAGTCAAAGGCTTTGTTGCAGTCTATGAAGTGTAGCTTGATCTTCTGATGCACTCCAGTAGCTAATGTATATTTGTTATATGATCGTTAGTGCCTCTTCCTTTTTTTGGAATTCAGCTTGAACCACAGGCATTTCTCTCTCCATATAGGGTGAAAATCTTTGTTGCAACGCCTTCAACATCACTGTCCTTTCATTAGAAATTAGTGTAATCGTCCTATAGTTACTGGATGCCTTAGCATCTCCTTTCTTGGGAAATTGAATATTTGCTGATTTTTCCAGTCTGTGGGTCATTGTTTTGTTTTTGATATTAGTTGGCATATTCTTGTTATGATTTGGACTGATTCAGTCTCTGCAGCTTGGAATAGTTATATTGGTTCCCTGTGTACTTTGGGTCTGTATTACTTAGCAGTGCATTCAGAGCAGCTTTCAATTTGCTTTCTAATAAAGCAGACTCTTCCTCATTGGAATCTTAAAGGAGCCTGTCATTCTTATATCTCTTTTGTATATTTCTTCCATATATTGTTTCCACCATCCCTTTATTGCCTTGCTGGGACAGTATGTTCCCCATTTGTCTTTCTGCATTCCTAATCTAGGCCTGAATGTTGTTGTTGCAGTTGTGTATCTTCTGCTGTAACTAGTCTGAAGAGTCTCTAAGCAGATTACAACAATTTGACATAAAATAACATCAAATTTTTAAACACATAAAAGCAGCATACAAACAATAAAACAGAGAATATGCAGATGAGTGCTCAAATAACAATAAATTAAAATATTTTAAGACTAAGCAGTATAAATAACATCATAATTTAAAATCAGTTGTTAAAATATCTGCAGAAGAGGGTTGTTTTCATCTTGTACTGAGAAGATTGTAAAGATGGCTCCAGGCAAACTACTTTTGGAAGGGCAATCCATAATTTTCCTTTGATTTTTTCAATTTTCTGGAAGAGGCCTCTTGTTTTTCCTCTTTTGTTGCTCTCTTCATTTATTTATTTATTTATTTATTTATTAGGGGAACTTCTATGCCACCCCATTCACCGAAGCCTCGGGGTGGCTCACAACCATAAATAAATAGAATCCTATAAAACAATATAAATTAAGTCACCCTGGCCAAAGAATAAAATAAATAAATAATATTAACAATTAAAATAACGTTTGAATAAAAAAGTCTTCGCCTGGCACCGATAACGAATAACGACGCACTGGCCTTTGGCCTTTTCTTTGCACTGGCCTTTGGAATAGTTCCTTTTGTCTTTATGTGAAAAGTTGTATTCATAATTCTGACCCATTTTCTGTCACCTTTTGCTTTTCACTTGTACTTAGCAATTGCGTTTCTTCTATCCTGCTTCCAGGCTCTTTCTTTCTTTTGCTACAGGAATTTGATTTTGGTATCTTCCTCTAATAATGTCTCTAGTTACAGCCCACAGTGCTTCAGATTCACAGTCAGCTGAGTTCAGTAATACAGATCTATTCTTTATGTGGACTTTACATTCCTCAGGAATGTTACTGAAGCTGTACATTCACACTATGCTTCTGTTAGCGATCTTTTCCAGCTTTATTTATTTATTGGACTTTTATCCCACCCCATTAGCCATGAGATTCCCTGGGCAGGTTACAAATTAACTCTTTACTTTAACTGTTGCTATTAATAGCTCTTTACCACAATCTGCTTCTGGTCTTGTTTTGGTATCAAGAATGCAGCTTCTCCAATTACAGAGTCTATTTGATTTCTGTAACGGCCATCTGATTATGTCTATGTATATAGTAATCTGAATGATTGCTTGGAGTATTTATTTGAGATAACCAAATAATTGACTTCACAGAATTCTATGAGTCATTCTCCTGCTTCATTTCTTACCCCTAGGCCAAAATGCCCTACAACATTCAATTTTGCTTCATTTCCTTCTTTTGCACCTGAGTCATCTTATATTAGAAACATGTCTTGTTTTGGTGTGTTATCAGTATCCTCTTGGGAGCTTGCATTAAAAAAAAAACCAATTTCTTATTCAGCATCTGTTCTTGGAGCATAGATTTGAATGATAGTTGTGTTGATAATTGAATACCACACCACGTGTGTGGTATTCAACCATTCCGTTTCTTGCTTTACAATTTCCATTTTGCCTTGATTCATGCTTCTCATATTCCATACCTTTCCATGTTTCAACTGCATGTTGCACAGCATCTGACTTCCTTTTCGCTTTTCATATCAGCCACTAGACTTCCTTCTGGCTTTAATCTAGTGATTCATACTTGTCCTTTGCTCTTTCCAAGTAGCTGGTTGAGTGCCCAATGACTGGGGAATCTCATATTTTGGCATTACCTCTTGTTTTATTTAATTTTGTTTCATCATAGGGTTTTCAAGGTAAAAAAAATATTCAGAAGCGGTTTACCATTGTCTTCTTCTGTGCAGGACTAATCAGAGTTAGCTTGAGGGTCACTGCTGTCATCTATGAAAGATCTTCTGCCTGCGTTGCCTTCAGCTACCAATGCTGCTTGGTAGCTGCTCTTCAGGAGTTTCTCTGCCCCATTACCTTTATTGATAACCACGCTCTTCTTCCAAGGTGACTGCAACTCCTTAAGAGCATGGATGCAACTTAGCCTGGTGCTTCAGCTTTAACTATTGTCTCTCAGATAACTCTACTAGGAGAAGAGACTAGTGACGGACTCTAGATTCCTGGCATGCATTGCTCTTGTCTTCTCTGACACTCTCAAACCTCTCGCCATTTTAAAGTATGACTCCAAGATGGGTGCCCTAAGTTTAGGCAGCTGAAAATGTTTGTCTAGATGAAGAGCTGGGCATGAGAAGTGGCTGCAGGATAGATCACCGGCACTGTGCCTTACAATGCATGCTTCCAAGGCTTATGAGCATCTGCCATGAGGGTGATAGGACTGCACCCTGAGAGAACAAGGGAAGCTGGTTGCCTCACCTGTGAAAGGGCCACATAATGGGAAGGCGGGGAATGCCCCTTCTCTGCCCTGCCATTGCCAGGCAACCCTTGCCCCAAGGCTAAATGCAGCCCCATGGCTCAGGCACCAGAGGTAGCGCCATGACTACCCTAACATCAAATCAGATTAAAGAGATTTTATTAAAGCATTAAGAAGGGGAGAGGGGAGTGGGGTACAGAAAGAAAGGGGAAAGGTGGATAGCAGGAAAATTGTTCAGAATTACTAGAGAACAATTTCTTATCACATGCACACACAAACTTATTGTTGTACCACAGAGAAAAAATAATGAAGGTAGCCCTAAGCTACTCTTTACCTACAAGAAATTCCCCTGCTATGAAGACTTCAGTGCTTGATCAGGGATTTCATAGCATGTCAAAACCCAACATGTTTTCTCCAGCCAGGAGTTTTTGAAGCCCTTGTGCTGGCAGGTGGGATGATGCCAATCCTGCCAATCCAAGAAGCTACAACTTTCTCAGCTGTTAGCAATTCACACCAGTGCTGTCCAAAGCCAATGATACTCAGTCAAGTGTCCTTGGGCCCATCTTCAGTGATAATCTCAGATAACCAGTGATAATTCCCTTGTCTTTGGCAGTTAAAATTAGGTATCACTTGGAATTTAATTTAACCCTTCCTGGGCCTTTTTTCAGGCAGCAGCAGTTAAACAACAAATAGCATATGGAGAGATACTGCAATATACTGTAAATGGAAAAGGATCTGTTTTGGTCAAAATTACCAATTGTTAAAGGAATGTTTGAAGGAGTTAAGATGGATTTTAGAGAAAAGAAGATTAAAGAGGGTACAGATATAGGTTTCTGATATTTAAAAGATAGCCCAAGAAGGGGGAAGACAATTGCCCACTTAATCCACTGATGATAGGACAAGAAGCAATGGGTTTAGAGCTACCATCCAAAATCTGCATTCTAGGGTACATGTAGGACTCTCCTGAGTTAACAAGTGAAGAATTCCTCCATGAGCCAAGGAGAGGTGAATTAAAGGATATACATTAGCACCCCAATGAGTTTTTGCTTAGGCAATTTGGATTTAATGGCACAGCAGCATCTTAAGCAGCATTTTGCAAACTACATTTATAAGAGAAATCAGAGGACATCATTTTTAGTATTGTGAGAGTTCCAAGTGTCTCCAATGCTGTGGAATAGAAATATTGATCAAACCATCTCAGTCTTGCGAATAATAAGTATATCATTGAGAGTAATGGGAATGTACCATGCTTTGTTGGCTCCACATGGTCACTTTTGACAAATGTTCCCAAGAAATCCTAAAAGTCTGACTCATTGATGGAAGCAATAGAACAGGTTTTCTGCTGTGGTTGTTTCTATGTCTGATGGAGTCCTAGGAATCAAGTTTTATGTGAGACTTTGGTGGAGTACGCTGTCTCTAACTCATCAACAATTAATCAGTCAGTCAAATCAACTTCAATGTCACTGGGACAGTGTATCCATTCTGGGTTTTAGCCTGGACTTTAAAGGAGGTAACTGTGGTGTTGAAACATGTCCCATGTCACTCCTTAAAAAATCAGACTAGAGCCTGAAGCGTATGCAGAGGCTCACTGACATGGCAGCTGACAGCATCCACTGCAGATAAACTCACAGTCCTTGGATTTAATTGATGGCTTCTTTTGTTTATAACAAGTTGGGAGATTGCAACACATGAAAAGGTGTGGATGGTTTATTAGTTTTACTGGTATAATTTTTGCATTAAGTGCATACCTTCTTCAAGCTCCTTGGAAAGTCCTTGCAAATGTGCAATTTGAACTAGACTGTGCAACACAAAGGAGCAAAGGTTCACTATTTAAACCTGGAACTGCTGGGAGGATGATTGGGTGTGGTAAGATTGCAGGTGTGAGTGATTTGCAGTCTTCTTCATACCTGCAGATTACCTCTCTACATATATTGATTAAGTTTCTCTGTTCTGTGTTTATAATATCAATGCCGATGCAAAGCCAGAACAGTGTTTTAAAATTAACAAGTGGGGAAATATCCAGAAAAACAAAGTACTGCAAGAGAGGGAGGGAGGGAGAGACTGACTTTCACCTGAAAAATTTTGGAATTCGGATAATAGAAACTTCCCCCAAATTAATTAAAATCAGTTATATCTCCTTGATTAGCATAATGAAAAAGGAGCAAGATCATTGGAGCAAGATCAAAATATCATGGTTGGAAATGTTAGAGGCAATTAAACTATCAATACTATTAAACTATCAACAGTATTTAAATCTTTCTCTAAAGTGATCCCCCAACTGCAAACTGGGCTGTGATACTGGAGAAAATCAGGGTGAGTGTTGATGGATAAGCTGCTGACTGGGAAGAATCAATATCTGTCACTCACACCTCCCTGTTTTTTATCTGTGAACTGAGTACCATCCCAGCGTTCTCGTGGCTGAGCCAGATCCAGGTTTAAACAAAGAGGACTGAAGCTGCCAGCCTGGCAACCATGAAATACTTTAATGTATGACCTTGCTGATGGCTGGTCTTGTTAACAGACCAATTTGAGAAAGTAGTGGGAGGGTAGGAGGTTAAGGCTGTAAGGGCCACCCGTCCAGAGAGACTTGCTGGCAATTCCCTTTGGTGCAGCAGCTGCTCCATACCTTCTTCCATGTCTGGTAGAAATCTAAATTAAACCAAAAAGTGCCACCTGGTGACTCCTAATTTTATTATTGTCTTGAATCAAAGGTGTTTTCCTTGGATGGAGGAAGCTCTTTCCATGGAAGGAAGCAACACATTGTGTCCAACTCAATATTCTTAGCAGCACATCTAAAATAATACTCCCAAACCCAGGGTTGAGCAACTCATGACCCTTCAGATGTTTCGGCCTACAACTCCCATCATACCTAGCTAGTATAGCCAAAGCAAAGGATCATGAAAGCCGTAAACTTTTACTGTACCCCATCTTCATGTCTTCTGCTGGAGATCCAGGTTGAAATAATGAACCTGTCACCATATTGAGTTGGGCCCACACTGTCAAGAATGAGGCCCAGTCTTCCTGGAATTCCTATGGATTTCAATGGAATTTCCACAAGAGAAGATTCTTTACATCATAAATTGGGAGTCAATCATTGCAAAAATAAGTCCAGATTAGGTGAAATGGGGTCACAAGGAACCCACTTTTGTCCTATGCTCTGAAAAAGCACAATTATATGTATAATGGTAGTATACACTCACGTTTCTGCTGCTTTATTTATCCTAAATAAATAAAATGCCCTTGTGTGATTGGAGGCAGGGGTAGCGTGTGCATGTGCTCCTTTTTCATTGTGTCACAATTTCTCTGAAAGCCATGAAAAAGGTATCCTGGGACGTTTTCTCCCTGGCAGGGACAGACTGCTTGCGCACGAGGGAGTTTTCTCTCATGCGTGAGCCACGGGGGCACCAAGCTGGGAGGAGCTGTCCCAGCTGGAAGCACTGCCACCCTACTGATTTCCCCCCGGGTGTGTGAGAGGCATTCCTCTCAGGGAGACATGAGGGAAGCAAGCCGTTGGGCGCTGCCGCCCCGTTGGGTCAGCTACACTGTGCTGATGGCCCAGCCCCTGACCCAAAAGAGTTCTCTGGGGCAGGGAGCAAGAGGAGCTGGGCCTCTTGGGACAGCCGCACCAAACTGGGCAGCCATAGCGGGGTGGCTTAACAGGGAGCCCTGCACGGAGCAGCGGCTTGGGCCCAAAGGCTCTCTGGCCCCTTGCAACACTACTGGAACACGCTGCCCGGGGAGGCTCGCCTGGCGCCGTTGCTCAGTTCTTTTCAGTGTCAGGCAAAGACCTTTCTATTTTCCCAGTATTTTAACAATTAATTGGTTTTATCCTTGTTTTTATCAGTATTTTTAGATGCAGTGTGCTGCGTGGTGTTGTTGTTATGGTTTCTGTTCTTTGGTTTTTGTTTTTTTTGGTTTTTTGTAAGCCACCCAGAGACTTTTTTTAGTAATGGGATGGCATAGAAAACTAAATAAATAAAAACTTTAAATAAAACAAATAAATACTATTCCATGATTCTATTATTCTCTGGCTAGCCACTTGGCAAGGGTGGCAACCATCACTCTTGCCAAGCAGATCTCTTGTTTGGGGCTTTCTGTCATGATGAGATGAATTGCGGTAAGCAGAAACCAGTAGAACAAACCATTGTTTCTCCTTGTACCTTCTAAGGGCAAAACTTGCCACACTGAAATATCACATGAAATACCGTGTGACTGGGTTCGGAAGATACAACAAGATCAATTATAAAGCATTGTAGCTTTTGTGCAAACCAGTCACTGTTTTAGTCTCACAGGAAGATTTATGTGGGGAGATACTGACATCTACTGGTGTGAGCCCATAATAACATGGTGGCTAAGAGTTTGGCTGTTGGAAATCCACATTTCTCACATACATTCAGCATACATTCTTCCAGTCTCACCTCCTCCCTCATCTCTATTATGGGAATAATGATGTCAACCTACATTTAGGTCTTGTAAAAACTATACAAATAATGCATGTAAAGTAGGGGTGAGTAACAGCCCATGCATAGAATCCAGACTTATTGCATAGCATCATAGAAATGTAGAGTAGGAAGGGGCCATGAAGGCCATCAGGTCCAACCCCCGGCTGTTGCAGGACACCACCTTACAGCATCCCACTCACGTGGCTGTCCAGTTTCTTTGTGAATGTCTCTAGTGTGGGAGAGCCCACCACCTCTCTAGACAGCGTACTTCAAGATCTTTTTTCTTTTTTCAGTTCTGTTGGAACGCAACCAAAATTCTTGAAGTGTTCTCATATAGAAGGTCCACTGAGTTGGAACCCAACCAACAGGCTCAGATTATGAGAAAAATATTCTCAACTATATTATAGGGAGAATTATTGAACATATGAGCTGTTCAACATAGAACATGCTACTTCAAGTAACTGACTCTCATTGGCTAGAGAGCTGCAGAACCTCCTAGAAAGCTTTGGTTTTGGGGTGATATAGAAATTATATTCATGATAATGATATTTTTCCAGCAGAGGGTGGGTGGCCATCTACCCACCAGTAGTGGATGTTCTGCACTAGCATGCTGAACTAGATCACCTCTCTTGTCTTTTCCGATTCTATTAGTCTATGAGCAGATTTTCCCATACCACACCAGTATGGTTTCATCTGTTTACCATTCTCTGAAGGCCATTGCTCCTCTTTTTAGATTTAAATAAAGGGATTTATATAATTAAGTCCAAAATCAGAGTATGCCCCATGTGGTTAGTAACTAACTATGAAATCTGATGAGGATAACTTTGTAATTATCTTGATAAAAGGAGTGTTAGACACTAAGGTTAACAGCAAAGGTCACCTAAGTCATGGTGAGTAATTGGCTTCAGGGAGTCAAAAGTTCTGCCTCAAAATAGAGGAATCTTTCAAAGCAGCCATAAATCTATCTATCTATCTATCTATCTATCTATCTATCTATCTATCTATCTATCCTTTATAGCTCACCCTTTTCCCTCTTGCAGGAATACCCAAGGCAACTTCCTCCTCCTCATTTAGTCCTCAGAAGAACCCTGTAAGGTAGGTTAGACTGAAAGTCAGTGTCTGGTCCAAATTCACCAAAGAACTTCATGGCTGACTTGGACTGGAGCACAGATCTCCCAGATCCCATTCCCAATACTCTGTTCCAATAGTCCAATACTCTGTTATACCACACTGGTTTTCCAGTTACAATCTAAACCGGAACTCCCCACCCATCCCTGCTCCATTCCCTCCTGCCCTCATCACCACCCACAAAATGTACTAGCTCTTGCCTCTTAGTAGTAATGCAAGAAGTAGCAGCTGAGAAAGGAAGGGGGTTTTACCTCCCTCTGTTCTCATACTGGGTGAGGGAGCCCTATTGCTCATGGAGATTTACACAAATACAACAGCCTTTGAAAGAGCTAAATGTTCCATGAGCCACCAGGCTCTGCTGCATGACAATGTCATTGTCAGTTTGGCTTGGAAAATTGTCATTTTTGAAAATTGTCAAAAATGTTTCCTGAGTTTTTATAAGAAAATTTGAACAATTATGAGCCAATCCAATCAATGAGTTTTGGGCTGAACACTTCAGAAGCATAAGTCATTGCCTGAATTTGGTAATTTTGCTGAAGCTAAGCAGATCTGATGAAAAGAATGTGCCGATGGAACTAACTGATTTTCTTCCCCTCTTTTGTTCTTTCTGAAGGAGGAAAATGAAGACCATCTTCCTCAACTTCTTTTTGATTGCTGGAATCCTTGCTAACAATCCTTATCCACATAATGCTGGCTATCCCAACAGTAATAACTGTGACAACTACCTGTGTGAACCATATACTCGGGATATGAATCGTCAAAACCAACCCAATCCCAGTCACCACACACCAAGAGAAATCGTAGTCAACAGTAATTCTGACTTTGCATTCAAGTTCTTCAGGGTAGTTTCTTCTAATGGAGCCCAACGGCATCATACAGGCAAGCAGAACATCGTTTTTTCTCCCATGTGCATTTCCTCTTCATTTGCAATGTTGTCCTTGGGTGCCCGGGCCACCACCTTAGATCAGATCCTTAGAGGTCTCAACTTTAGCCCATCAGAGATCCAGGAGAAGATGATACATGAAGGTTTCCATGACCTCATCTATACCTTAAACAATGGAGGGTCTGGCCTCCAGGTGGACATGGGCAGTTGCCTGTTTGTACAAAACAAGCTGCATCCACAACCACAGTTCTTAAGTGGACTTAGAAACATCTATGGAGGAGATATCTACATGGAAAATTTTAAGAACACAATAGAAACTGAACAGCATATCAATAAGTATGTCGAAAGGAAAACCCATGGGAAGATTTCCAAGCTTGTTGATGAAGTCGACCCAATTACTGAAATATTATTGGTTAGTTATATTTACATGAAAGGTAAGACAAGCTAACAGGCTTCTTTCATTTGCTCACACAGCATCCCAATCTGAGAATTTTAGAACATTCCCTGGAGTTTTAAATGGAACTCAGTTCCGCTTAAGTACATGAACCTTCTACTTTTTGCAAAGAAAGCATTGTGTGATCAGATAACCAGTCGCTGCACCACTGTGACCTTACTGGCTGTCTCAAGAAGTATAGTGCTGAATATGCATCGCCTATCATTTCAGAGGAGATGTAAAAGAAACATATATTCTAGGTTTAGGGATACCATTACTCATCTTTAGCAACTGGCATTTAGAGATGTTTAAGGATACTATGTATGCAATGCTTCAGTCCTTGACCAGTATATCTCCAAGACATCAATGTGTGTCTACCTCTCTTTTTTCCTTTATATTGTCTCATGGCAGATGTTCTTCAGATTAATTGTGGTCAGGCTTACATTAATTGAAATATCACTGAGTTCATTAAGAATAAGGAAAAAGCTGAGATTTTGATTTAACTAATCAGCTGAGGTTTGTTGGTGGTTTCAAAATGGCTTGAACCTTCAAAGAAAGAGGGACAGATGGACAGACATGTTTATGTTGTCTGTGATCAGTTGTAATGCAAACTTTTCTTTGGCAGTGTGGGGTAGGCCTCAGTGGACCTCTAAAAAATAACCTGGTGCCCTGACCTTCCTCAGTATGTTTCAGAGAGAGCAGGTCCATGGGAGAGCACCCCAGGGAACATAAGTTGTTTGGATTTTCCCTTCAGGGATTGTAGTCTCTCTTAGGACCTTGTAGGGGTGGGACTTTAAGTTATAATCCCTGCCCTTCACAACCATTTTGGAAAGAACCATGCTGGCTGCTTCTGAAGGTCACAGATGGAATCTCAGCAGGAGGGAAATGGAGCATTCCAGTGGACAGAGAGGGCAGGGAAGGGTAGAGGGCAGAATTGGAGAATCTTCTGGTTTCTCTAATGGCCCAGCCCCCAGTGGGACATCATCTCTAGATCTGTTTAGAGGAACATGTGCTAATAGGAAGACAGAGGGATGAAGACGGCTGCTCTCACTCCTTCCTCTCTCCCTGGATACTAAGAAATCAAGCAGCTCAACACAATGCAAAGCAAGATAGGCCGTGCCCTTCTGCGGGCTAGTTGGATCTGCTGACTTCATGCCATTTCCATCACTAGGAATGCTCAAAGGACTCAGATCATCTCCATGCTTTTCTTATGGGGTGAACCCAGCAAGTGGAAATGCCAGTTTGTGGTACTGCCTTTCCTTCTTCACAGGGCAATTGGAGCCTGTGACTTCTGGGGAGCAAGGGGTTCAGCCCAGAGTTTAACTAAGTTCAACCCCCCTTTTATAACTAAGATTTAACCTTTTTAAAAAATTAATGCTATTAACCCTCTGTTCGACTTGCAGCTAGTTGACAGCCATTTGAATTTACTAGTAGCTCATGTCAGAAGCAGAGAAATATTATTGAGAGTAAGCAACATCTCACCTTTTCTATAAATGTTGGGGAACTGCTTGAATTATCATTGGCCCAGAATTAGGAGTCCTCAGTAAATCAGCTTGGCTATATATACTTTTATCCTCACACCAGCCCTGTGCAGTAAATTAGGCTGAGACTGTGTCACTTTTGAACTCCTCTTTCTTTCAAAGACTTTCACCAAACCTTCTGAACATTTCCATGTATGTATATAAGCCAACACTTCCTTCTGGTACCTGTAAATTTTGGGAAGATTGGTCAAAACCTTTCAATTCTGCAAAGGTCTGAACACTGCTAACATCTCTTACCAGGGCAGAACACTCATTTTACTGACTAGCTCGACCATACACACCAGATTCCGTGCTGCACTTTACTCCCTGCTCAAGGAGTCCTCCCAGCTTCTATCAAGTATTGTTCATTGGGTTGTTTGGTAGACTGGTAGTCCTGGGCTGAATCTTCTGCTTATGAGGAGACTCATGCATGGTGGTGGTCCCCCTTACTTCACCTTTCTCTGGAGATTCAGCCCCCCACTAACCTGCCACTAACAGCATCAGCTTCTGTTTCTCCCTCTCAGCCACTGCTAATACAAAATTATTCTACATCCTCTGTGATGGGGGAAGGAGGAAGCGTATTACTGAACATATGCCTTCTCTGAACACTTTCGAAGAACTAATCATTTTCGGCTTTTGACTCTGGTGCCAAGCAATTTAGATGAAGGCCAATTATGCAATGATTTTTTAAGCTTTGATCAGATGCAGGCCTGAAGACGAGTTCTTGCCTAGCAAATCTTTTGCCATTGACTTTCTTTCTTTCACAACAGTTCACACCATGTAAAAAGCTTATTTGAAAAACTAAATGAAACAGAATTTAGAAAAAGGGGAGTTTCCCACTAACTGCAAAACAAGGAGAATACAAACCCTTTCTGTAGAAATGTCTCCTCAGGATGTGTGAATGGTCACCAATGAATAGTGTTATTTTTTCCTCTTTTGCCTTTAAGTGGTTTTTCTCCTTGAAAGTTTTACCAGTCATCTTGAAATATTCAGGATATAACTGTAAGCTAAGTTTATGGATGGGTATTGCCATTGCCATCACTGCTGTGACAATAGTAATTCTAAATTCATAAACTCTGGCACATAAAAGATCATTGCAGGAACAGATCTGTCTTCAGTAACAAGAGCACCAGCAGCAGCAGCAGCAGCAGCCAGGCCTTCTTCTTAAAAGCCCACTAATGCATTCTTCTTTTTGCAAAGCCAAATGGGAAAAGCCTTTTAATCCAGAATACACGGAGCTGCGTGACTTTTATGTGGATCCGTACACTGTTGTGAAAGTTCCAATGATGATCCAGACGGGTATGTTTGAACACGGCTACGATAAAGAAAGGTCTTGTACTGTTCTGAAACTGCCGTACAAAGGACACGCCTCTGCATATTTTATCCTGCCTGACCAAGGGAAAATGGAGAAGGTGTCCAGGAGTTTGTCATGCGAAGCTTTGCAGACCTGGAAAAGGATACTTTCAAAAGGGTAATAGCTTTCAACTAGCCAAGTTATCGTTTTTCAGACAATTGTGGGGTGATCTTTGTAACGTCATCAGATACAAGCCTGAAAAAAGGCCTTTGCCAAGAAAATGATAAGGTCGCAATTCTATACATGTTTGGACAGAAAAAGGTCCTTTAACTCCAAGCATCCTGCAGCCAAAATGGAATTAAAGGAATTTCACTGGAAATTTTAGGGCTCTTTTCTGTCTAAACATACATGAAATTGTGTCATAAATGTGTTAGTCTTTAAGGTAGCACAAGACAATTTGTTTTGTTTTTATTATAGCAGACAAACTCACCTCTGAAATTTGACTCTGAAAATCCTATTTTCCTGGGAATTAGCACCATTAACCATAACGAGGCAAACATCATAACATGCGAAGGATTATACACATAGGCTGCCTTATAGTACACTTCTGAGTAAACACGTTTAGGATTGTGTTGCTCAGCTTTCAGGCTCAGATTTTGCAAAAGGCTATGGAGTTTGAATGCAAAGGAGCTCACAATTTCAAAGACAAAATTGTGTGGGGGGATAGTTTCCTTTGAAAATTGTAATGAAACAACAAAATAATTTAGAATGATTAAAAACTGGATCTAGACTTGCTTATGAAAATAACAACACAGGGTGGCTATTGAGAATGGGGAAAAAAACAAAACCAACCCCAAATCAAGAAGGATAGTTGACCTAAGACCATTCCCATTGAATCAAACCGACAGCTCATTAGTTCAGCATTCTGTTTCCAGCAGTTTCACGCTGGAAGGTAAAAAGAGTCCTGCTGAATCAGACCCAGGGACCATCTAGCACAGCATTCTGTTCGCCCAGGAAACCCAGAAGCAGGACATGAACACAGCAGCGCCTCCCTACCCATCTTCCACACCAGTTGATATACACCAACTGAATGCCTCTGTTAACAGCCCTCCCTTATGATCGGTGTCCAGCACCTGGTACTCAAAGATATCAGCCTCTGTACATGGAAATAGCATAATGCCAAGTCAGGCCACTGGTCCATCCATCAGAGATGAGGAATTTGTGACCCTCCAGACATCAGAGATGAGGAATTTGTGACCCACTAGAGTTTCCAGTGCCTCTGAGCATTGGCCATGCTGATAGGGGCTGAATGTTGCTGGAGTCCAACAACTTCTGGAGGACCAGTGGTCTGCAACCTTGACCCAAACTGATTGGAAGCACTTGCCATGAGCACAGTCTTACCCCTGCCTTATCTGGAGGTGAGAGAAAAGGAATCTTTTCCCTTTTGAATACAGACATGTGGCTGACCACTTAGCTACAGTCTTTCCCCTTATGCCAAGCCAGCCCACAAGTCCATCATCCATAGATTTCCATTTGCTCTACACAGTTTGGCAGGAGATCTCTAGCATTTCAGATAGGTGCCCTCTTCAGTCATACTGGAGTTGAAAAGCAGTAGACGTGGAATTTCTGCATGTAAAAGATGTGCTCTTCCACTGAATTTTAGTCCTTTTCTCTAGCTATCATGACCACCACTGCTGATAACCTGTCCATCCATCACCACTGAAGTCCACCGCTAGACATGAACCGACAGTGGTCCCATGCATTCCTCCCATAATGGAAGAGTTCCCAGAGTCCCCATTGGGCCTAAGTGTAGTAGACACCTTATCCAACTGGTTTTTGCTGAAAGAGACAATTCAGCAAGTCTTCTTGCTGGGAAGGAGGGGGTGAAATAGCCCAGCCCTCTCCCCCACACACATACACACAGCTGGAAGCTGATTCTTTGGAATGCATAAAGCATCTGGTAGTTGTGGCAGACATTTTGGTTGGAAAGACAGAGGTCAGACTTCCTGCAGAAATGGATCCTCTGGCTGGTTGCTGGAGCCATAGTTAATCATTGCCTTACTACTGGTGGAGCCTTAGAATAAGGCATCTTGTAAACGGAATTTATTTGGGAATTCTCGCTATTTTTTCCCATTGGGATTTTAATTTGTCATGCAAACAGTGAATAAAATCTGACCTCCCTCTCCTGGAGGATTTGAAGAATTCTGAAATCTTTCAGGGAGAAGCAAAGATGTGACGTTGCACTAAGGGCCAGCTGCAAGGACGGGCATGCTGAAGCCCTTGCTCAGGAGTCCACAGACAAGAGTCCTGCTAAAACTGGCCTCTCCTTTTCACCGTTGCAACCTCCTTGTTCACTGGCCTCTTATCTGGCCCAGTGGTGGTGCTCTCCCCTTTCTAATTCTCCTTGCCACAAACAGAACACCAAGCCAGCAGAGAGAATGGTTCTAGCTCAGCTCATGACCAGCTGAGCAATTTTTCTCTTTGCAGGGTGTTCTCAATGAAGGGTAGCCTTCCAAAATGTGATCACCCCCTCTCTGAAGGAAGGGAAGTGCATAGAAACATAGAAACAGAGCGAGTCAGAAGGGGTCTCCCGGGCCATCTAGTCTGACCCCCGGCTCCAGCCAGCTCCGCTCACGACATGCCCACCATGCGTATGTCCAGCCTATCCTTGAACACCCACACCGATGGGGCCTCAACCACCTCTCATGGAAGCCCATTCCACACCCTTGGGGTCCTAACTGTCAGGAAATGCTTCCTGGCATCCAACTGGAACCTTGGCTCCCTGAGCTTTGCTCCGTTGGAGCGCGTCCTGCCTTCCTCTGCAGGGGAGGTCTCTACCCACTTCCACATGACACCCCCTCACATACCTGTATGTTGCCAACAGACCCTTCAGAGTCTCCTCCAGGCTGAAAAGACCCAGTTCCCTCAGTCTCACCGAATATGGCTTTCCCTGCAATTTGGCCACATATCCAACATTTCATGAGAGGGAAGGAAATAAAATCATTCTTGCCCTCTGGCATGTCAATTACTTTAGGCACAATGTTGGAGCCCCAGCATTGCCTGTGGGGCTCTAGGATTATTCAGAGAACCAGCTCTGTGGCTCTTTGACCTTGGATCTGGGACTCCACATGGAGCCACATGTGGCTCCACATGAACAGATCTCTATTTATTTTTATTTATTTATTTATTTATTAAAACATTTTTATGCCGCCCCATTCGCCGAAGCCTCGGGGCGGCTTACAACAATACTACCCATCTCCATGTGACATCCCCTCACATGCATCCCACTCCCTCATTCCCCTGCACGTCTAGGACTTGCTGTGGTTTTTTTCCTTTCATTTGATTGACTAATCCTGCTCTTTCTCTTCTGTTTTCATTCACAAACAGTCCTGTAAATGTGTCGCTTCCCAGATGCGTAGCCAGTGGAGAACTTGAGCTGAAAGACATCATGTACACCATGGGCGTGATTGATGTCTTCACTGACAGAGCAGATCTCTCTGGAATCACAGGGCAGCCTCAACACAGGCTCTCGGGCGTAAGTTAGGAGTTTTTTTTTTTTCCTCTGGGGAAAGGAAAACTCACATGCATTACAAGAAGCCGCCCTGAGGCTTCGGCGAATGGGGCGGCATAGATGCCCCCTACATACATACATACATACATAAAGACGCTCATGGTGATCCTCTCCTTGAAAGCTTGCACAGGTGCATAGCTGCATTGGCAGCTTATGTCAGTTTAAGCATCATTTCTTCCTCCAAATAATCCAGGAAGTTGCAATTTGAGGACAGTGATCAGTGTTCTTGGTTAGCTAATGCTCTTCCTGCTCTTCTGAATGCTTGACTAGTGAACAGATTGAACTAAATCAGAAAACAAAGTTGAAGTATTTATTTATTCTGTAGAAGTTATCTTCAGAAGCTTGGATCAAAGAGTTAGTAGTTGAAGACATCAGGGTAAAAGGTTCTACTTATAGGTTTATCCATGAAGTATTGAGAAATGCAAGAGTTCTTGCACCACACAGCTTAAGATTTAGATTTTTTTAAAAAAGGAGAACTGCTGATAACTTATTTTGGGCCAGTCTTTGATGAAAGTGATAAAAAATAATGGCTTCTTCTGAGGGGATGAAGTTTGGTGGGTTTCAAAAGCACAAGACAAACACATTTTCAGAATGTGCACATACAAACCTTAGTTCGTAGGTGCATATATAAAAAATGTGAATGCTTAAAAATAAACATGCAATACATACAGAATCCACACATTGAGGAAAAAAATGTGTATGGATTGCTGTGTGTGCGCAAACTTGTCTGGAAATGGAACATAACAAGTTTGACCAGAAACAGGAGACTGATTGATCGATCCACTTATCTCTGACTTAGAGTATCTAGAAAAGTTACTTTGGAGGCTTGACTGGGACATGCATTTGCTCAGTCTGTGTGAGAATATTTTAAGCCACTTGTTATTATGGGACTTTCTCCTAAGAAGACAGGACATATTAATGTGGAGCTGGAGACTCTCCCCTCCTACTGTGTCCAAAGAAATATGCAATATTGGTTCCTCTCTTTGAGAGACAACCAAATCCAGAGACAAACTATGTTGAAGCTGAGGGAATTGTTTTTGCACAGCTTTAAAGATCATGACCAGAGTGTCTGTATGTGACACTGCAGGCTGTATAGGAACTGGGCATATAATGCAACTAATTTGCAAGGCATTCCTTGAGATCTAAAACATATATTCAGATCATGCGTGGCCATAGGCAGAATAACATGACTTTTTCCCTCCTGTAGGCTCTTCATAAAGCTATGATGGTGATTGATGAGAGAGGAACAGAAGCTGCAGCAGCCTCTTCTATGGACCTGGTGCCAATGTCTATGCCCACTGTCATTATGTTTAACACTCCTTACTTAGTGTTAATTATGGATGAGAATCACAGTATCCTCTTCATGGCAAAGATCTTAAATCCTGCTGAGAAATAGACAGGAACCTGTCTATTGAACCTGTCTGTTAACTGGAATATGGTCAATAAACATGTTGGTCTGATCAACACTGAAATGACTTTTCTATTGTCTCACCAATTAATCTTGGAACCGTATGGGACTACTGGAGGAACTGAGAAAGGACAGAAGGTTGACCCATGTAAAATCAGCACAGCTTGTCATGTTAGGAACTTCTCACAGTACCTTACCATATGGGGGATTCTGTCCCATTCTGCCATCCCATCAATGTCTCCAGGAAGGTTTGTCCCCAGTGCATGGCTTGTTTCCAAGCAGTGGCCAGTTATTAACTTTTCAATGGCATGAAGAGAAACTATACAGTGGTTATTCAACTTGTGGCAAAGCAGGCCCATGAAAAACATCTTGAACATGGAGCAGCTGTTTGGTGGAGACAGCCAAATTTTCATGTGCCAGAGTATTATGAGAAACAGTCCTGCATTTAAGTCCTGAAAAGGAAACATTGAGATTAGAAACAATGATCAACAACCATGAGCATAGAATGCCACCCTCCCACGATGTACGCAGCAATTAATATTGCATATGGCTATGTGATTGGGGGAGCAGGGCTTTTAATCAGGTTGCAGATCCTCTCCCGGACGGGAATACACAGGCCCCTAAGAGGCCAGAAATGGTAAGATTCACAGTTCAGGCTTATGCACCAAAATTTGGCCTGACTGACCCTTGGAGGAGAATGTATCCAGACAAGAGAGACTACAAATTATTGCTCAGCTTCTCATAAACATTTTAAAGGTGCAACAGATCACTTTAAATGGCAAGTTTAAAACTTCGCTCATGACATGCCTACCATGTGCATGTCCAGCCTATCCTTGAACACCCGCACCGATGGGGCCTCAACCACCTCCCGTGGAAGCCCATTCCACACCCTCAGGGTCCTGACTCTCAGGAAGTGCTTCCTGGCATCCAAATGGAACCTTGGCTCCCTGAGCTTTGCTCCATTGGAGCGTGTCCTGCCTTCCTCTGCAGGGGAGGTCTCTACCCACTTCCACATGACACCCCCTCACATACCTGTATGTTGCCAACAGACCCTTCGGAGTCTCCTCCAGGCTGAAGAGACCCAGTTCCTTCAGTCTCACCGAATATGGCTTTCCCTGCAATTTGGCCACATGATCCAACATTTCATGAGAGGGAAGGAAATAAAATCATTCTTGCCCTCTGGCATGTCAATTACTTTAGGCACAATGTTGGAGCCCCAGCATTGCCTGTGGGGCTCTAGGATTATTCAAAGAACCAGCTCTGTGGCTCTTTGGCCTTGGATCTGGGACTCCACATGGAGCCAACTGCTTGTCCTCCTCACAACTGTTGCAGGAAGAACAACCCCTGGGAGGAGGAAAAGGAGCATGGCAAGAAGGTAGAGGGGAAGAGGCTGGGGCTCATAGTTTACTCTACATTTAACTCTGAAGAACTGAAACTGGCAGATTCAGCCACCCCTAAACTTATCAGAAATGGCCTCTTTAAAACCTCATCAAAGCTGCAGGTTTCATGGGACTCCATCAATTAATGTCCTAGAATCATAGAAATGTGGGAGTTCAGCATCAGCTTGCCATCGCTTTGCTGCTTTTTCAGTGCAGCTTCATTATTATTATTTTCATTTCTATGCCATCCCACAGCCATGGGAGGTTTAGTTTCAGCTGACTTCTGCTACTGTAGCACATTTGCTCTTACTCACCACCAGAGGAACTGCACCTAGGGAAGAGTGGATCAGGGCAGAATCCTGTTCTCTTGTGCCCAGCGGACGTCTTCCCCATGCTTCCCCCAGCCAGGATGTGAGCCAAGCTGAGATCAACCCCACGAACACTTGGGAATCCTAGTGGATTCTTTGTGCAAACAAAGCACCCAAAGGCTGCAAGTCACACGTGTGGAAGCAGAACTCATCTGGAACTCATTTCCTGCTGGATGCCCAGGCAGAGTGAGGTGGACTTCCAGAAGAGAGAACGTGGGCTGGGGTCTGGGAGCAAAGCTGAGGAAAGATGACGGATCACAACCCACTCCCACCTTGCCTCTTGGTTTGGCGAGCTAAACCAAGCTTGCCCTGTTTGCTTGCCCTGCTTCTGCAGTGGCCTCCTTCATCCTCTCCCACAACCTCCCAATTTGCCTACTTCTCTCTGCCCCCCAGCCATGCAGATCCCTTTCTGCTGATACCGTTTTAGTCATTATTCTCTGCCACCATCACTTTCCATTCCTTCTATATGAGCCTATTCCTGATATAGCTGCTAATTGTCTAGCATAGCTATTTTCCATCACTGCCTCTATGGCGTGGAAGCTGCAGCCCCGCCCCACCCCCACGTCTGGCACTTTTAAGGCTCTGTCCTGGGACCAAAGCTTAAGTTCCTAATCGCTGCTCACAGAGAGAGTGAGAAGAATATCTGGTCTCGGTGCAGAGTCTGGAGAGGTGGGAATGCTTTTGCTTTCACGCATTAGTGGCAGTGATAGAAATCAGCAATATCAGACTTTAGAGGCAGGTACACCCTGGCTCAGTGGGACTACTTTCCATGAAAACGTTAATAACCTTTACTTGTTCATAGCCTTCGTTTTCCTGTTTCTCTAGCTATACCTGTTTTGTTCCTACGTTGCTCCATATCCCCCAAGGCCCCTTCCTACTTCCTCTTTTCCTCTATTCTAGAACGTCCTCTTCTTTCCTTGTTTAACTGTCTACAGAAGACTAATTCTGATGACACAGGAACCTGTGGAACCTGCCCCCTATTTTTTTATTTTATTTTATTTTATTTTATTTTATTTTATTTTATTTTGGAGACTTCTATGCCGCCCCATTCGCCGAAGCCTCGGGGCGGCTCGCAACCATAAATAAACTTCAAAATAGAATAATATAAATTAACTATATAAATTAACAATATAAATTAAGTCGCCCTGGCCAAAGAATAAAATGAATAAATAATATTAACAATTAAAATAACGTTTGAATAAAAAGGTCTTCGCCTGGCACCAAAAAACAAATAACGACGGCGCCAGGCGGACCTCTCTGGGGAGCACATTCCATAGATTGGGCGCCACCGCAGAGAAAGCCCTCCTCCGAGTACTCACCCTCCTAATTTCCTTCACGGAGGGTTCCCGTAGAAGGGCCTCTCCCACTGATCTCAAGGGGATCTTGAGATTTCACAAGGATCCGCTGCTGGACATCAATGAAGATGCCGTGCACTTCCTGGCATGCTCCCTAGTCAGGGCTTCAGCCTAAGGCTGCAGTCCCATTCACATTTCCTGGGGGAGAAAGCCCCATGGAAGGCAGCAAGAAGCCAGAGGTGGGAGGGAGCAGGGAGCAGCTGCTGAGAGCGTGGCTGGAGCTGAGGCATCAGGTGCTGGGCAGGCCTGCATAGTGGATGATGCAGACTGAGGTGTCTTCTTCAGCAGCTGCCTCTTCCTCTAGTCCCTATGGTGGCAGTATGGAACCCATGCCTCTGGGTTCACACCATCAAACAAGCCATGCGGAAGCAAGGAAAGCATAGAACAGACTGTAGTTTCTCTCTGTGGTGCAACAGAAACCAAAGATACCAGGCAGTAAACCTCTGATTGGTTCAAACAAGACTAAGTACGTGCACAGGATAGCAGGCATTCGTTAAGATGCCCTCAGGTGCATAAGCTCATCTAGTCTGACAGTTAATTTCTATATCATCCATAGCTATGGCATTTCTGGGCCTAAAAATGGACAAACAGTTTTTCATCTGAGATTTAACTGTGGATGTGGATGGAGAAACAGCTATGCAAGTCCTCAGGAGCAAATGTGTTGATGTGTCAGGTAAAACATGAAATAGGGAATCCAGCTGTGAAGTGAAGTATCTGTATAAGAGCTCTAACTTCTAAAGCATTGGCAAGACTTGCTTTACTCCTATAATATGAGTCTTTAAAATATTTCAGGCTGCCTTTCAAAGGGAATTTGTAAATTTGTAATCCTTTGGGTATGGGGTGGTATAGAAGTGCAAGCAAGCAAGCAATAAATAAAGCAAAAGCCTGAAGTCCTGAACAACCCAAGAACCCCTGGAAATGAATTTCAGCAAACCTTTGATCTGTTATAACTGTCATTTCCAATTTCTTGCTCTCAGAAGACATTTTTTGGAGAAAATATAAGAGATGCTTCTTTCCTTCGTGCTCGCAGAGACTGCTGTCTTAGTATTTTGCACCCCCCATGCCATCGCCTGGAATCATGTCAGTCTGGGGGAGGGGAACTTGTAAAGTATGCAAATTAAGCAAAACCAAGCGTATCTCTATATAAAATGAATGAATTTAGTATAAAGACATATGGGGGCAATAACCATCAAGCTGCACACTCAGCCAATCCATGGAACTTGCACTGGTTTGAAGGCTTACTGGTCGCTAGGAAGGATGCATAAGGAATTGGCTTCGTTGGATTCCCTGGGCCCCACTCCCCGGACTCTGGTCCGCTTTGTCACAACTGTAAGTCTGAGTTCCTGGCAAGAGCACTCAGTGTTCACATGGCACTCACAAGGAATCCAAGCCCACACGACCGCTGCACAAGCACCCTCCCTCTTCTGCACACATGAATTGGAGCCTTTGTTTGCACAATGTGCAATTGTTGCTGGTCGCACAGCTGGAGAGCCAGTGTGGTGTAGTGGTTAAGAGCATGGGACTGGGACTCAGGCGACATGGGTTCGAGTCCCCGCTCAGCCATGGAGCCAACTGGGTGACTTTGGGCCAGTCACAGACTCTCAGCCCAACCTACCTCACAGGGTTGTTGTTGTGGGGATAAGATGGAGGAGGAGATGTAAGCTGCCTTGAGCCCTTTGTAGGAAAAAGGCAGGATATAAATTGAACAATAAATAAATAAAAATAAATTCCCTAAGCATCCATGGACTTCCTCTCACCTCAGCTCACTTTCTAAGCCAAGACCAACATGAGAGGAAGTCCATGAGCACTAGAGCAATGGATTTTGTGTAGTTTCATTGCAATACCAGTTGCCAGACAGCAAACAGAAAATGATTTTGCATACTTTAATGTGCTTGGCCATGTTGTTGTTCAGTTGCAAAGTCGTGCCCAGCTCCTTGCAACCTCATGGACAACATTCCTCCAGGCTCTTCTGTCCTCCACCATCCCCTGGAGTCCACCCAAGCCCACACCCACCTCCCCAGTGACCCCATCCAGCCACCTCAGCCTCTGCCATCCCCTTCTCCTTTTGCCTTCAGTCATTCCCAGCATCAGGGTCTTTTCCAAGGCCATGTCATAGCACTAAAAGCACACTCAGTGTTATGGTCCAGTTCACACAACTGGTGCAAGTAGAGTGCCACTTTGAATTAATAATCTGTGGTGTCCCTATTCATTGGCCTTTGGAGAGACATCAGAACCCAGGGTTATTTAGAGGTTAAACAAGCCAGAGTTAACCCAGCTACAAATCACAATGTAATTGTGGATTGTTTGCAACCCAAAATGTCTGCATTTGGATGTCAATTTAGCAATGTAGGCTGCTGACTAGGAGCAAAAGTGAGAAGAGTTTTAAAGGCAACCTGCTCACTTGCACTCACTTCTACCCAACAACCCATTGTTTAAACAATCTATGGACTGTTGTTACATGCAAACTAGATTTTTCCCCTGTCTGAATTCATATCAGTTTGTTAGCATAAGATCTCCCCTCTTCAGTGCACCATGGAAGTGGCTGCAAACACTTGGGCAGTTTCATCCATCACCTTCTATTCTTTTCTTCCCTTTGTCTTGGCTAGGAAGAGGACTTGGCTAGGAAGAGGACTTGAAACCAAGAGAACTTGGTTTAGCAATCAGGAGAAAGTGTTGCATTTCATTTTCAAAGGTGAACTTCCCCCCCAAGTCGATGTCATGTGTCTGCCTCACACCCAGCCTTTCCTGCTGTGTACCTGGAAAAAAATGTAGATGCGGGCCGTAACCGTTCTAGCAGACAGCTTCAGGAGCATTCATCCTGGCAGGCAGAACCTGCCTAGCTGGGTAAGTTACATTCTTCCTCCACCAACATTACATGGCCTGTCTTGCAGTGGCCCAGCTCCATGGAACCATCCAGGAAAGTGCATATTAAAAAAAATAGGCTCCTGACATCAGGTTGCTTGGATGTCATCACCAGCCAAGGATGTCTACATTCAGCCACAGGCATCAGATTATTGTCAACTTGTAGGTGACAGGTAAAAGTAAGAATGGGTGATGGCACCAGAGTTTGTGAATTTCTTTATATTTGTGCTGGAAAAAACTTGGGATTAAAAACAAAACAAAAACCCTAGATTGTGGAAACCCCCAAACTGACAGATTCATCCATCCATTTGTAAATCAAGGGTTCTCCTAGATCCATCTTTGATGTTGAAGGGGCCTTGTGGCACAGAATGCCTTCTACCAGCTTTGGATGGGGGCCCAGCTGCACCTGTATTGACAGGTTTGGCCTGGTTTCAGTAATTCATGCTTCGATTATCTCCGAGAAGCTGCTAGAGGACTCTAGCATAGTCCATGCTGGGCTGCTGTTGAAGACTGTTCAGAAGCTGCAGCTAGTGCAAGATGCATCAACCAGGCTGATGACTGGGACCAGAAGAAAGTACATGAGATCAGTTCTGCTTGCTTGCATTTCAAAGCCTGCATGCTTTGAAACCTAACGTATTAAGCCTTATATGGCTTGAGACCATAATGTATAGTTCAGGGTCTATCCCCACTGGCATTGACCTGGAAACTATGATCAACATCTGAACCTTCTTCAAAGTGCCTCCAAGAAAGGCTCAGGGAGTGGCAACCATGGATATGGCCTTCTCAGTGGTGGCCCACCAACTGTGAAATGTTTCCCCCATTGAGTTTCACCTGACACACATGCCATCATCAGTTTCTCCAAGGCATTCAGTAGAATGTAATGGCAGGAAATTATGCAATGGGCATAGTGAATGATGTACTGGACAGGGATGCCCCCTCTCTCCAATATTGTTTGCTTTAATTATAGAACTGCTAGCAAACAGTATTAGAAATGATAATTTAATAAGAGGCATTGGTTTGAGAATAAAATTAAGATTAGTTTATTTGCTGATGACACTTTATTCACAATAAAAGATCCGGTTAATGTTATAGATCAGATTAAAACACATTTAGTGGAATTTGGAGAGGCAACAGGTTTACAAGTGAATTGGGACAAATTGGAAATTATGTTGTTTAATTGTAATAAAGTAGAAAAGGATAATATTAGGAGCAAGTTAGAAGTCAAGATATGTAAACCATCAAGTATTTAGGTATAAATATTATCAAAAATGCAAAGTTTAAAGAAAAATAATTGTGATAAATTAAAATATTAAGTGAAAGAGAAAATGAATGAATTTAGGAAGATGGGTTTATTGTAGTTTTGGTAGAATAGCTGGATTTAAAATGAAGATTTTACCTAGATAAATTTCCTGTTTATGACGTTACCAATTAACCAATAGAGAGACATTAAAATATGATTAATACATTTTGTAATGGAGATACAAAGTGAGAATTAACAAAAAAAAAAAAGATGGTATACATCCTAGAAAACAGGAAGTTTAGGCATTCCTAATGTAAAGCTTTATTATATATGATTTGGCATATACCAGCTGTTATACTACAGCCCAGTAAGATTATATGGGGCAAACTAGAATTTCAATATGTTGGGAGATCCCTATTAAATATTTTTCTTCAATGGGATAATAAATATATTATTAAAAAGATAGAAAATCCCCCTTCTATGAACGTGATCTAAATTTAGAATAAATATAGAAAGATATTTGTGCCATCAGTTTCACTGTTAGATACAAATACAGAATTGAAATGATTTCCAGAGAATTGAAGTGTAGTTTATGAAAAATATTGAGAATGCTTGAGTATTATTAAGTTGAAATAATTGAGAATTATTAAGTTGAAAGACTGGTTAGAGAAAATGAAGAGTAAAGAAACAATACAAGCTATGTTAGAAGAGCGAAATTTAACTTGGTGTAATATACTTCAGTTTGATCAATGGACTAAAGATTGGTTGAAGAAAAATGGTAAATGTAGAGAATATACTAAATTTGAAGATATGAAAGAAAGAAAAAGGAAGATGATCTGTGGATGAAAGGAACGACAAGTAAAATTTCTAACACTGTAGTGGAAGGGGAAGACCAATGCAACCCTCTTAAAGAATATTGGGATATAGATTTAAGGAGAAATATTAGTAATGAAGAATGGAAGAATATATGGGATAAGAGAATTTTAAAATGTATGTCAATAAAAATTAAAGAAAACTCTTCCAAATTGGTTTGTAAATGGTATTGAATTCCAGTAAAATTGAATTACACGAATAATAAATATTCCCATTTATGTTGGAGATGTAACTGGGAAGTGGGTATATATTTCCATATGGGTTGGGAGTATGAATATGGAAAATGGTTTTCAAAGAAGTTTGTAAAATATTGAATCTGAATATTGAAGTAGATCCTAGACTAGCATTATTATCATTATTTAGACAACAAGTGGGGGGAAATATTATTTATTTATTTTTAAAAAACTTGTATATGCCGCCCCTTATGCATAGCATCTCAGGACGGCTTACAATCCTTAAAATCAAAATACAATAAAACAATCCATATCTATAAATAAATAACATATTACCAGTAAAAAATTTAAATCAAAAGCGACTATTAAAATACTAATTTCTAAAATAATGATTAAATAAAAAGGTTTTGACCTGGTGCCAAAAAGAATATAAACTTGGTGCCACATGAACCTCTCCAGGGATTGCATTCCACAATCTATTAAAAATAGATTTTAATAAATTTATTAATTTATTTTAAATAAAATATTAATTATTTTAAATATTAAATGTTGATTCTTTAAACATCTTAAAAATATTAAAGAACTGATGACAAATTTAGTAACAACACTAAGATTAATAATAGCAAGAAACTGGAAAGTAAAAGGTGACTGTCAAATAAATGATTGGTATAAAGAAATCTAGAATATAGCTATTTACAATAAATTAACTTGCAAAAAAGGCTTGATAAGTAAAAATAATTTTGAAGATATTTGGAGGCCTTTTATTGAATATATTTTAATAAAGGGAAGGTGGGTCTAACACCGCAAGATTCAATGCATTTTTGGAAGGGAAGTGGGAATGATTTTATACTTAGTGATGTTGGACCTGGTGGAAGGTAGCAGTGTTCGTATTGCATTATTTAGCCATTACTGTTGCAATTAATTTTATTATTTGCATTGTTTTATCCTTGTGTAACGATCAGTTTTGTTTTTATTGTTCATGAACTGCTCTGTTGATGCTGTTCTGGTAGAAGCATCACTCCACTCTGCGAAGTTATGTCTACTTAAGAGGAGCATATGGCTACAGACGCGACATCACCAGCAGGGTACACATCCCGAAAAGCCCCCGTCCCCCAGTCTGCCCCCCACCCTCTACTCTGCTCCCATCATGTCCCTGGCATTTCTCAGGGCTGTCAACAAGCCCCCCACTGTTGCCTTCCCCTCTGAATCCACCCACACCCGCTGCTGCCAAGCACAAGGTGCAGGAGATCCAGTCATGACTTCCCACAGATCTGGGAGGACCACCTGAAGAAGGTTTACTGGTAGATGCTCCATCCTGGCACGGACGCCAGCCTACTTCCCGGGAGTGGACACGTCAGCGTGCCCACTTGGCTCCCTGCCCACCGGTTTGGGTGGTGAACGGGGCCATGGCCTGGAGGCTCCCCCCTGCAGTGCCAGAAGCAATCCTCGTGCCTTGCCGCAAGGTGGCCACGCACGGAGGTGAATAGGAAGAGGTCCGTGCAGCTGGGGAGAGGCAGTGCCAGGCACAGTGAATGGTGGGACTGGGGACCTGCGTCCAGCATCGGCTTGGGTCCTGGTTACCTGAAGGAGCGCTTACATCCATATATGCCCGACCGCCCCTTGAGATCTGCGGGATAGGCCCTTCTCCAGGAACCCTCCGTGAAAGAAATTAGGAGGGTGGGTACTCGGAGGAGGGCTTTCTCTGCGGTGGCGCCCAATCTATGGAATGCACTCCCCAGAGAGGTCCCCCTGGTGCTGTCGTTATTTGTTTTTGGCGCCAGGCAAAGACCTTTTTATTTAAGCGTCATTTTAATTGTTAACAATATTTGCTTATTTATCTGGCCAGGGCGACTTCTTTTATATTGTTTATTTATTTTATATTGTTAATTTTAATTTGTATATTGTTATTTTTGTATTTTATTGTATTTTATTGTGTTGTAAGCCATCCTGAGGCTTCGGCAAGGGGCGGCATAAAAATGTTTTAATAAATAAAATAAATAAATAAATCTGTCAGCAGGGACAGGGTGCTGTGGGGGTCAGGAATAACATGTGTGCATGGCGTTCGGGCAGCAGAGCCCACACGCCAGCAGAAGAGCCCTCGAGCTGCACTCCCCCTCGAGCTGCCTGGGTTGCTCCCTGCCGCAGCCACCCCTTCCCTGCACCCGGGCCCTCCATGACGCTGAAGAAACAAAGCCTTGCTCTGCAGCAGCAAGTGCTTCTTTGAGGAGGCCTAGCCATGGGGCTGGGTGGAGGGGGATGAGGGGCAGCACCGGATGCATTGCTCACAGTGCAGCCCGGCAAGGGAAGGGGCGGGGGCAGGCGACCCTCCTCCACGTGGTGGATGGGGGGTAGGGTTGGGAGTGTGGGCGTGGGGCACTGAACCAGTCTGGATGTGGCCGTGGGTTCGGATGGGGCGCAGGAGGAGGGCACCTGCCCTTCCAGGTCCCTAACGCAGGGGGGAGGCAGCCCCTCCCAGCAGGTGCAAGGCCTGCGCACAGAGGAGCACGGACAGATCCGCAGCAGGGGAGGGGAGAGGTGGAACGGGGAGTGGGAATGAAGCACTGGCACGGAGCATGTCGGCAAAGGGGAGTGCTACTCGAGGGCAACTGTGCTTCTCCAGTTAGTAAATTGTAGCCTTGACTGCCCAGGGCCAAAGGAAGCAGCTGGCTGGAGACACCCCCAGGGAGCATGTGGACCAATGAGGGAGAAGCGGGCAAAGTGGGCAGAAAGAGTGAATTTCAGCTGCGGGGGATGATGGGATGCCTGTCGCTGTTAGGAAGACTCACCGAGGACTGTGGAAACCATGCAAGCATGGCAGCAACCCCGTTGTCTGAGCCCAGCAACCAGGTAAGAAACCACACCGCAGGGTAACTGCACAGCAACCATGTGGCATGGGTTAGTGTTACGTGTGAATGCAGCCACTATGCTCACTTGCTCTCTGAGTGCTTACTTGCTTGTAGTCCCTAGGCTCGCGCTCTCTCTCCCTCTGGTTGTGTAGCCCCTAGACCTGCCAGCAATGCTTCATCTCATCTGCTCCACTCCACTAGGAGTAATGAAACAGAATCTATTCGTTCATGAAATATCCTTTCTAGCAATTGGGTGTGTGATTTCTGGTCATTCATTGCAGCTTGGAGGGGCATGTCATGCACATTGCATTATGCACGTTTCTTGAAATTAGAGAGGGAAATGCAGTTAGACTGGCTGATCGTGGTAACACACTCATCTTAGAGCATTGCAGGAGCTTCCAGTAGATAAAAAGATCTTGAGGATCTTAGCTATGCAAAGCACACGCTCTGTCAATGAGTGATGTCCCTTCCACTGTTGCAATCCCAAGAAAGCTGGAGGGATGGAAAAATGAGCTAGACTGGTTGGTCATGCTAGCTGCCTTTTCTCAGAGATCTCTCCTATGGCGTTGCTGTAGAGAAAATCTTCCAGGAATATGTAGCAATCAGGTTATCTCAAGTGTACATACGCCCATGCTTATATCAAAAAACAATTTTTGCAAGGGTTGCTTGCACAATGCTGCAAAGTATAGCCCAATTGTGCAGAATATGATTGGCTGTTTGGAAACTTGCTGAGGGTGGGATTTGATGACGATTGCACTGGACCATAGTGAAGACTTCTGCATATAGGAGTCCCTTAGCCAAGGTTCAGAGAGTAGGACGCAGGCAGGAGCCGTGTGAACAAACCATCTCAGAAATACCATATGAACTAGGTGAGCAAATATTCATGCCATGTTTTGAAAACTGTGTTTTTCGATGTATGTTACTTGTTGCTAGTGTGTTTTCCTACTACCCTTGAAGGTGAGAAATGAGGATTTCTTGTCCAGTTGAAGAATTTGCAAATTGGGTAAGTTTTCTGATCAAAGAGGAAGTGAATGAGCCTCTGCTGTGAATTACAACAGGGACAGGCAGTGCAGAGTAGAGAGGTCCCTCAAAGCCTAGGTGGATGGAGCTGCCAGCTTTGCTTTCTTATCCCACTGCATTTTTAAATCTTGCAAATTTTGAAACCTTGCAAATCTGGTCCATTCTCATCAAAAAAAAAAAAAAACTGAACAAAATTCTCATCCATCCTCAGTATGTGGCCATTGCCTCTTCCGTGGGCCACAACACTTCCTTAGCCTATGCTCCAGGCAAACATTTTGAATTGACTGGACAAGGTGCTAACTCTCTGCTTGCTTGCCCATCCAAATAATGCAGATAGAGGTATATCAGAAATGGGTTGAGCAACAGTTCCTACTGAAGCCAAATGGGAAAGGATACGGAGACAGATGTGCTGTGGTTACTTTACCCCACCACAGTTTAACACATCAGTGCTTTTCATGTTTCAGCAAGACCTCATTGCTCCCATTCCTGGCGTCAAGAGAATAGCAAGGGTTTGTACCAAACAGTCTGAAAACCTCAGCAAGTTTGATCGTGCAAGTTGTAGCCCTAAATAGAATACTTCCCGTCTTTGCCTTGCAGTGGTACACCTGCAAGGCAAACACTTCAAGACCCCCCTTCTCAACGGGTGGCAGGCAAACATGTCATTAAATCACTGCATTTTGTCCATTTTCTTGCATTCCTTGTGCTGCTGAGTAGAGGATGACGTTGCAGGACACACTGCAGTGTGTGTGTGTTTGGAAGCCTGTTGAGGGAGGTCTATGCCAATAATTCAGGCTGCACTTTAGTCTCCTGGCATCCATGACTCTCGATTCAGAGAGTTAGGAAGGGGAAAATCTCTGTGTGTTGAGGGGTAACACCTACCAAGTATAGGTACTATATTAGGAGTGACGGATGATCTAAGTGACCCAATATGAGAGCCACTATGGATGCTACATTCCAAAAACAGTGTTTTTGTGCGTGTTTCTTGTTGCTCGTGTCTTTTGTTGGTACTCTTCAGAGAAAATGCAATTTTGCTTGGTTGCATTTCACATGAACTGCATTTGCTAAGTTTTTAGAAAATAGAATGCAAGGGAAATTAAACTCACCCCAGTGTGCCCCGTCCAAGTGCAACATGCAGCCGGAGAAGGGAGGAGGCAGTGGCACAAGGGTTCTTCAGGTGAGTCCGTGAAGCGCATCCTGTGGGGACATGCCGGTTCTGGTCCTCCACTGGATGACTCGCATATCCAGGAGTGGCGCATGTAATCAACACCTTGGGGCAGCCCAGCAAGAGCTGGCAGACCTGGGGAGCACAACCTTCCCCACAAGTGGACAGAAGAGCCCCGTGCTGGCTGGCAGTTATACAACCTGTTTGATCTAATCATGTTGAAATTTATGGCGTAAGTCACTGAACTTTTGTAATGCACATGCTGCCGTTTCTTTACAGGTTGCATCCAGAGAAGCACAATGTTTCATTTCAAAGCATGTTTGCTTTTTGCCGGGCTCTTTGTTGTCGCCAGTCCTTCCAGTCATCATGGCACTTTGCCCCAACTGAAGATCACGGAAGGCAATCTTGACTTTGCCTTTAACTTCTACCACAAGATCATTGCAGGGTCTACTGATAGCAACGTTTTCTTTTCTCCTCTGAGTATTTCATTTGCCTTTGCGCTGTTGTTACTGGGGGCCAGATCTACTACGAGGAGTCAGCTTTTGTCAGGGCTTAGCTTGAACCAGATCAGTGAGCAGGAAATACATAGAGATTTTCATCGTCTTCTCATATTTCTAAACCACCCTGATAGTGAAATTGAGCTGAGCATTGGGAATGCTGTTTTCACACTTAAAGAAAAGAAGCTCCTAGATAAATTCTTGAAGGATGTCAAGAAATTTTATGAGGCAGAAATTTTACCTACTGACTTCAAGAACCCTGCGGAAGCCGAGAAGCAGATCAATAGCTACATAGAGGAGAAAACCCACGGAAAATTAGTTAATGTTGTCAAGGATCTAAGCACAGATCTTGTAATGGTTATCGTAAACTATATTTTCTTTAGAGGTAAGGGACTCTTTTCTTTAAAGGTAATAGACTCCATTTTTATTACTACTACTGCAACAGTGTTGTCAAATACCAATTGTATAGCCATAGTTTAAGCTGTGGTTCCAGACACACTCTGTTTTGGCAGATCTGGTGCTCCATTCATCTGGTGCTATTAATGTAATGCCGTAAGTCACTGGAACTGACAGTTCTCAGTCCTTGTCACAGTGAAGTTTCCAGCATCACAAACAAAACTGCCCTTCTACAACATCTTTCCCCAACTTTATCAAGATACTACAGATAACATCCTTTACCATAAGTTCAGTGAAGAAACAGGGCTGCAGAGACTGGTTTTCAGCACTGCATACTAGAACCCAGGGTTATCCCATGAAACTGATGGGTGGAAAGATCAGACAGAGAAAAGGAAGTATTTCTCCACGCAGTACATAGTTAAACTATGGAACTCATTGCCGCAGGGAGTGGTGATAGCCACCAATCTGGATGGCTTTAAAAGAAGATTGGACAGTTTCATGGAGGAGGAAGGGGCTGTGAAAGGCTACCAGCCTTGCTGGCTATGTGCTACCTCTGATTTCAGAGGTATTGGCAGTAAATCTCTTATACCCATCCAGCTTCAGGGAGCCTGTGGGCAGCTGGATTGCCACCATGTGAATGGAGTGCTGTACTACCTTGGTCTGATCTGGCATGGCTTTTCTTATGTTCTTACGAACCTATGTCCTTCCAAAGCAGGAGCTTTTGTCATTGACCCAAAATATGACAAATATACTCTACTGCTGCAGGAAATACAGTTAAGCAGGCTGTGGTCCCACTGAATGAGCAGAAACCAGAAATGTTATAGCAAAGTATCACAGCCCACCAGTACTTGTATATCACACCCAAAAAGACATCCAAAAAGGGAAGGGAGTAACATTGGCTTGCCAAAATGGGGGACCTTTGGAATTCCATATTTCATGCAGCAGAGAAAGAGGTTATCTCCCCAGATAACACCTTGCCCATGGGAGCTCTGATAACAGGGGTACAACTGCTCCTTGTCTACACCTTTATGCTGCCCACTTTTTATCTTCCTCAGGAGCAGCAGTGCTGAAGAGGCCAAGCCTATTTTCAGGTCCAAAAATGCAATGCTCAATTAGAACCCCAAGGTCTACCTGGAGGCACAAACATTCCACTCTCCCCTTTCTTCCAGTTCAAGTGTAGAGTCTGATGAATCCACCTGGGGAAACCGTATTTTGGGAGAAGCAGATCCACTTTCTGCAGCAATGCGAGTTTCATTTGTGTGTGTGACATGAATCATCTAAAATTGTCCCCATGCCACCAGTTCCTTCATAACCCCATAAATGCTCTTTTTGTCATAAAGAACATAAAGATGCACTTTTGAGCAGTTTCTCCCTATAAAAAGCCTTTGTTTGAATGTGTCCCCTAAGAGTTACAATCAGCATAAGAATGGATTTCAGCCTGTAGCCCGAAAAGGTAATTTGAGACTTAACCCTTCCTGTCTCAAAGCACAATCTGGGTACCACCAGTTTGGCCTATTCGTTCCTAACAGCATAAGAAAAAGTCTCAGCCAATTAACTTCATCTGCCAGTGCCACCTTCAGCATAACTGTTTCTCACAACAGATATTTATGTATTTCAAATTAGTCCTTTGCTTCTCTTTCTGGCAGTCAAAGGAGTCTAAAATGATCTGTTGCTCACCTCCATTAGTGCTCCAAAGTATCCGGAGGACAAAAGTACTCCCGCAAGATAATTTATGCTGATTTGGGGGCATAAAATGTCCCGGGCATGTTTGCTCCTTTATACAGTTGTGCTGAAATCTATTGAGTCAATTGAAGGCTAAGATATTGAAAAGTTGTCCTCTTCATGTCATAAGATATTTTCCATCTGGTGTGAACTTCAAAAGGGAAAGCTGAAACTATCCACAATTCTGAAAGGGTGTATTCAAGTCCTGGTAGGCAATTGAATTTGGAAATTGCATGACATTTCTTTTTGCTTCTCACATGAACAAGGCTTATGCAAGTAATAACTTACACTCACATGCCTTTCTCTTCATCAGGTTATTGGAAAAACCCTTTCAATTATGAAAGTACTAGAGATGGAGAATTCTATGTGGATGAGCAAACAACAGTGACAGTTCCTATGATGAACAAAGATGGCGGGTTTCCAAGTTTCTATGATGGGCAATTGGCCTGCCAGGTGGTGCAGCTCCCTTACAAGGGCAATGCTTCGGCCCTGTTCATTCTGCCTGACAAAGGAAAACTGAAGCAGGTGGAAGATGCTCTGGGGAAGCAGGTTTTGCTGAAATGGCTGAAATCTCTGAAAATACAGTAAGGCTGCAGTCCAATGGGAATGCCCATAAGCCTCCACACTGGCAGGCTTATGGGCACCTTACGCAGGGCGGGGGAAGTAGCAGAAGTGACCTTTGCCTCCATGTTTCTCCTACCTTGGGCAGTTTTGGCCATCTTGCTGTGTCACTCTGGACAAGGAGGGAAGGAGCCCGAATGCTGTCATGATATATCAAAACATTTCCAATTCCAGTTCCTGAAAGAACTGTTTTCCTAAACCATTTATACTTCTGCAAGTTTCACTATTCATGACTCCATTCTAAAGAAATACATTCATGGAAGATATATTATGTCTGGGAGAGGCTGGTCTCCTATGCTTCCCTCCCTGCCCCTGGCCTATCCTTTCTCTGAGATGGCTTGCACGCTTGCATTCTTTCTCTCTTTCTATATATAGAAAGATTCTGTGTATATATAGAAAGAGAGAAAGAGTTTCTCTCTTACTGTATATACTGTAAGTCTAACTCATCCTCTTCCTTCTTTCACCCAGAAACCACACAAACCATCCTTCCCCAACCTGTATCCCTCATCAGAGCCAAACAGGTGGAGTGGTCAAGCGCATCATTCTTCAGAATAATATGTGCTGGCAAGAGATTCAGTCTCAGTCCATGTAATTTGCCTTTACCTATGCAATTAAGACGATGTGAGGTAAGGCAGGTAGCAGTGAGCAGAAGCATCACTGGAGGAAGGAGAACTGCTGGGCACACTGGCACAGTGTACCGCTTGCTTTTGGGTACAGAGGCTTGTCACTACCTTAGGAGGTAGAACACCAGCGAGTGAAACCCTGGGGAACCATTGCTCATTGTCGCAGTGCATGTCTTGCCTAGAGGAAGTCCCAGGTTTATTTGGACCAATGCCTGGTCTAAGGCAGGACCTACCAAGTGCTCCTTCTCCTCCCTAAGAGCAGATACTTCCTATGAGTCCATTTTTGGCCATTGAGCTAAAGTGCTTTGGAGAGGAAGGGCGGGAGGTGCCATCCTGTCAGGATAACCTATACGCTGGTGACCCCAGTCTCAGACTTTCCTTTCACCTCTGTGCAGGTCAGCCACTAAACTTCCTTTTGGCTTTGGTCTAGATGTGTCATTCATGACAGCACTATTCGTGCTTGTCCTTGCTCTTGCCCAGTAGCTTGTTGAGCACCTTCCAACCGGAGAGTCTCATCTTCTCTCTCTTGTTTCATTTTGGGTTGTTTCATCATCAGGTCTTCATAATAAGATGCAGAAGTGGTTTAGCACTGTGCCCTTCTAGACAGTACTAACCAGAGTTCCTTTGGACATCATTGCCTTTGTCTGTGAAATATCCTCTGCCAGTGCCACTTCCAGCTACCACTGTTGCCCAGTAGCTGCCCTTCAGTAGGTTCTCCACCCCCGTCTCCATTAGGGATGTCCGTTCTCTTCTGCTGATGTGGCTGTTACTCCTGAAGAGGGCAGATGCACCCTCAGCTCTGACCATTCCACCTTGGGTGACCCTGCTACAAGATCAGCTCAGTCTGGCCTCCTGGTGGCATCGCTCTCTGCTTCTCTGGCACTCTCAAAACCCCTCACTTCCCCTCAAGGAGAGGACTATATGGTATAGTCTTACACTATATAAAGCAGATGATTGGCTCCAATTTTGGAGCACACAGTTGCCATTAGTGCAAAATGAAAGTTGGTAAGCATGTTTTGATCCAAAGTTATTAACAGGAAATGAACTGTGTGACAATTGGACAGCATATCTAAATTGTCAGTGTTACTTTTAAAATTTAGATTCCAACCCTTCTCACACTGATTGAATTGTGAATTACCAGATAGTATGTCTTCTTAGAATGGTATCTCATCAGCCTCTGGTTCTTCTTTCCACAGGAGAAGGGATATCTTCCTTCCAAGGTTTACCCTCACTACTAGTTATGATGTAAAAGAAGTGCTAGAAAAATTGGGAGTTACTGAGTTATTCTCAAACCAAGCAGATCTATCGGGAATTACTGGAAGTCCTGAGCTGAAGGTTTCCAAGGTAAGCTTCTTTAAATGCTTTAAACTACAAGAACTGAATCTTTGTGTGAAGCAGGGTTAGCCAGCTTAGGCAATCATGTTAGGGAACCAAGCCTGGCCTCACAGAAGGAGTTCCTTCTTGGGGCTCTTTTTCAAAAAACACCCAAGGCTCTTTTCCCAAGGCTGTACTGATTCTGCGCAGAAAGGGGTAATTTCTCAGTGGCATCAAGGAGTAACACTCTACACCCTGGTCCTCAACCTGTCTCTTATCCTCTCTCTACCTCTTCCACCTTCCTCAAAGGTGGTGCACCAGGCTTATATGCTCTTTGGAGTCAGAGTTTGGGCATTGTCAACATCTGCTGAAATAAACCCTAGCAAAGGGGTGGTTTTTGTTGTCGTTGTTGAATACATTTACTTCTCATCTTTCAGTGACATTTCTGTGGTTACCTCAGCTGCATTGACAGGTATGATAGGGTAATAATTAAGGAGATCAAAGGAGAACTGGAGTAATCTATGCCTATCAATGCCATTTACAAGTCTTCTCTTTGAATGCTTCAAGATCTTCAAGTGCTTCTGGGTAAAGAAAAAGCAAAAAGGCGACTTAGACAAGTTAACACTTTAAGAGCCTTTAAGAATGAACAAAAGTTCAAGAATAGACTTTTAAAACTTTCTAATAGAAGGTAAGTTTGAGAGAGGAAAATGAGTTCAAGCTAGGTTAATTCATGAGAAATGAATTAGGGTCATGGAAACACATTGTTTGCAATAGTTTTCATTCTCAGCTGCAACGAAGTCTCCTTTTTAAATTATATTTATAAGCCACCTTTTTCCTTTCAAGGAACTCAAGGTCATTGACATAATTCTTCTCCTCTCAGTCTTATCTAACCACAACCTGGAGAAGTACATTAGGCAGAAGGCCAGTGACCAGCCCAAAATCACCCAATGAGCCTTGTAACTGAGCGGAGACTAGAACCTGGATCTCCTGAATCCCAGTCCAACACCAGCTTTTCCATAGACCCACAGAAGCAGGTTCATTCATTCAGAAATCACCCTAGTGTCTCTGAAAAGAATATTATGCTTGTCATACGGTTGTCAGAATAAACATGCACCAAGGCCTATGCTAGATCTTCTTGCCTTTTGCATAGCTGCTGTTGTCAGGAGCAGAGTCATCATCAGGTAATTGTGAAAACAGCCCCTGCAGATCAGGTCTCCATTTGATCTATTCTCATCATGTCCTGTGACTGGACTCTTCTGAAGAAACAGAGAAGATACCAGTTCTCACCTCATGCAGAGGTCAAGGGATCTTTGCAGCATGAAGTTGGGTGGGTGGGCTTTGGGCATTAGGCTGCCCAAGCCGGGGGGTGACATTAAGGATCAATATACATTCAGGGTCAAGCTCAAAAAAGCAATGTTTTGACTAGCAAAAAGGTAGTTTTAACATTTATTAAATGAAAATATTGTGATATGTGCATTTTAAATTCACAATCATGTTGAGTCTTTCAACCAGCTTAGGACCATTATGAAAATGTCCAGAATTCTGAAAGATTTTTTTATCCCCAAATTCTACTGCCATGATTTTTTTTTTTTTTTTTGGCTATACCTAACCCCATTTTTACTAGTTAACATTAAAAGTAGCTGACTGAAAAATTTGACTAGTTAAGTATCAGCCATTTCTTTAATGTTTTAACTAGTTAATTAATGAGGTAGTTGCCATGACGGTCCTCAAGGTAACCTTGAGCATTCTGAAAGGGGCCTTAAAGAGGCAAAATGGTTTGCAAGCCCAGGTGGAAAGGGAAAGGAGGCACAAGTCAGTAAGGACCACTTTGGAAATGGGTCATCCTGACAAAACTCCCCAAGTTCCAAGCTCCCCAAGTTGGTGCAAAAATGTTATGTGCACAACCCACAAGGTCTGAATTGGAGGGTGTGATTAGTCAATCCAACATGGGAGCAAGAAAGAGCCAGATGGCAACATGGATTCTCTTCTTTGAAGGGCCAGGTTTTGCACTCTCCCATTAATTCCTGTTTCCTTGCTTTGCAGGCAATTCACAAAGCTTACCTGAACGTCCGTGAGAATGGCACTGAAGCAGCTGCCGTCACTGTCATTGACATTGTTCCAACTTCCCTTCCTCCCGTGACTAAATTCAACAGACCCTTCTTCATGATACTCTTCGAAGATATCAGCAGATCCATCTTATTTTTAGGAAAAGTTGGAAATCCTAAAACAGAGTAATGTTCTTTTTGCAATCCTTAACTGTTAAGTGATGCTTGAATAGAAAGAACAGCATGCATAACATTCTGTGTCAGAGTTTTATTTTCTAGGAGTGTCACTGTCAAACTAAAAAGCAATGTGAGGATGAAAATCCATAAGAGTCTTTGTATTCTTGCTCTAGGATCATCCTGCAATTCCAGAAATGTGGAATCATGATGGCAATTAAGTAGCGAAGGACACTACTGTCGTGAGATTGTAACTCACGCATCTAATTAACTCACACAGCAGTAGGCAATAAAACTAAAGTCTTTTATTACTACTTACTACAAGGTTTACGATACAACAGATAAGTACTAATGATGGTCTTAATGGGTCAATTGCCTTCCCCTTTGTGAAGACCTTGGGGAGCCCACGTGGTATTAGCTTTTCCTGTCACATCTTTCCGCTCTTGGGCAGGACAAACCTCTGTCTTGTGTAACCTTTTGTTCCAATCATCTTAGGCTACATCTAAGATTAGCATCAACTAAAGGAGGCACGCCCCCTGTATCTCCTGGACCCTGTCCAGGAGTCATAGCATCAGGAGATGGGGGGGGGGCATCTTGCTTGTGCTCTTGAGAGCCAGAATGAGGAGAAACCTCCCGTTCAGAAGCCTCATGATCAGGCCGTGACGGGCTGTTTGTTCAGAGGGTAAAGGGTCAGGATGTGGGGGAGCTATTTGTTCAGCCGTTCCAGAGTCTGGTTGTGGGGGTGGGGGGGCTTTGGCTACTGGGCCCCAAGTATAAGTCATCTTGCTCTAATGTCTGATTCTCATTTCGAACGTTTGACTCTTTCTCGCGAGGTGACGCCTCTGTCGAGCTGTCGGGCATGACAACTACAGAGAGCCCTTCCCTCATTGTTGGAATAAGCTGGCATAGGGGGGTCCTCTCAGCCGCACCCTTCCCTTCCCCTGCTCAGATGAATCATAGAATCATAGAATAGAAGAGTTGGAAGGGGCCATGAATGCCATCGAGTCCAACCCCCTGCTGTTACAGGACACCAGGTCACACCATCCCACTCAGATGGCTGTCCAGTTTCTTCTTGAATGTCTCTAGTGTGGTAGAGCCCACTACCTCTCTGGACAGCTGGTTCCAATGTCGTATTGCTCTGACAGTGAGGAAGCTTTTTCTGATGTCCAGCCTGACTGGGTTGCCACAACTTGAATTGATTATTCCATGTCCTACATTCTGGCATTAATATGATCTTGACCTTCCTGTTTGTGACAGCCTTTGAAGTACTTATAGAGGGATATCATGTCCCTCCCTCAGTCTTCTCTTCTCAAGGCTGAACATGCCCTGTTCCCTCAGTGTCTCCTCATATGGCATTGTTTCCAAAACCTGGATCATTTTGGTTGCTCTCCACTGGATCATTTCTAATTGACCTGCATCATTCTTAAATCTTGGTGCCCAGAACATGAGTTTGTTCTCTTTATCTTACAATAATTCATGCCAGCTGTAATGCTGAAAAAAATTTCCATTCAAAGGAGGATGTAAAAACAAAAAAACAAAGAAAGAACAAATCCTGCATTATGCCAAACACACCTGAGTCAGATGAGGTTTGCCAGTGGTGGAACTGAAGTGACTAAAGCCACAATCACAGGTTGAATATCACAGGCAAATATTGCATATTTCTTGCCTTACCTTAAATACAATAGGCGTAAAGCAAAGCACAATTTATTTATTTATTTATTTATTTATTTATTTATTTATTTATTGAAACATTTCTATGCCGCCCCTTGCCGAAGCCTCGGGGCGGCTCACAACATCAGGGCGATTGCAATTAAAATCAGTGCAGAGGTATAGCAGCAGTACAGAATAAAGTAAAATTAAAACATTTACTGTGAAAATACTGTGAAAATTAAAGCGTTTTCACCTGGTGCTAAAATGAATCGAGGATAAGCAAAAGATGCACCTCTTTGGGGAGCTCATTCCATAACTGGGGTACCATCACTGAAAAGCCCCTTCTCCTGGTAGCCACCCTCTTTTACTTCCTTTGGAGAGGGTTCCCAGAGAAGAATGCCAGAAGATAAGGGATGAAGCATCCCTTCATATAACCTGTCTCCAAGATGTTTGGGGCTTTAAATGTTAATACTAGCACTATGAATTGGGTCCAGACTTCAACTGGGAGCCAGTGCAGCTGAAAGAGGACTGGAGTGAAGTGTTCTCATGAGCTGGTCCCCCTGAACAAACCTGCAGCCCTGTTTTGGATCAGATGAAGTCTCCAGACCATTTTCAAAGGTAGTCCCATGTACAGCACATTGCAGTAGTCCGAGAGCTTACCAAATGAGAGCTTACCAAAACACGGATTGCTGTAGCTGGACTCCGTCAGTCCAGATAGGGTCACAGTTGATGCATCAACCTAAGCTGATACAAGGTGCTCCATGCCACCGAGTCAACTAGTTCTGGGTCCAGGAACACCCCCAAACCATGAACCTTGCCCATCCAGCACCACCCAGAACAGGCTGAATATCACCCAGCTAGACAGATGACTCACCCAGGAGCAGCAACTCCACCTTGTCTGAACTGAGTCTGTGTATTGGCCCTCATCCAGTCCATTAACAAACCCAGACACTGATTCAGAGCAACCACTGCTTCACCTGGGTTTGAGGGAAAGGAGAAGCAGAGCTCAGTGTCATCTGCATATTGATGACTGTCATGAGTTCTCTCCTATAATTTGTTTGGAAATGGAGTGTCTTTGACTTTCTTGATATCTTCCCCTCTTTCTCTGGGTATGTAACACTGCCACTAGGGATTTAATTCCAATCTTATTCATTAACTTCTCGCACAGTATTGTGCCCAAGCTATAACGCTCCTTTGGCAGACTATGTGGTCCTGACGATGAGAAACAGCCTTTGCCTCTGTTTAACAATAAACAAAATAAAACTTTATTTGTACAAGAAGCGTATTGATTTCAAGATGTTCTGTAACTTATTTCCTTAATAAACAAAACAGTGTGTATTAATAACTCCTGACTGGGGTATCACACTCTTTCCCTTCAGAAACATTTCTCATTCTCAGACTCCTTTTAATTCGTTGGCCAGTATTTTTTTTATCTCAGTTTAATCCTTCCCTTCTGAACAATATTAGGTTTTTACTCTCCCCAGTTACAAAGATGTACTCTATACTAATCCCTTCCCTTCCCTTTAGAATTTTAAATGCTTCTAACAGTACTATCTGGGATTCTAATGAAAAGGCTGCCTCTGTAGTCTGCTGACTGACCACAACGACTTCAATTGCTGACTGACAGAAGAGTACTTATTTCTCTCTCTTCACACACTTCCACGTCCTTCCCACCCACTCTCAGTCACCAGCCTGTCGCCCTCTTTTTACCCTCCTTGCTCTTCTGAAACTTAGCAATATTTAACAGGGGTCCTCAAACTTTTTCAACAGGGGTCCAGTCGACAGGTGCCAGCGGTGTGTGCAGGCCACCAAGGTAGTGCCAGTGGGGGGGGGAGCAGTGTGGGGGAGGGGCGTGCGCACGCGAGGTGAGGCGGGACGGGGCGCGCAAGGGACGAGGCTCTGGCTAGCTCTCGAGGAGATGGTTTTCTCCGAGCGAGTCCAAAACGTCCTCCTTGTGAGCAAGCTGCCACCAGGCACGCACATGGCAAGGCGCCAGCTTGCTCATGAGGAGATCGTTTCCTCTGAGTGAGTCCAAAATGACCTCCTCGTGAGCAAGCCATGCACCCGTGCGTGCACTTGGCGAGTGCAAAACCTGTGGGGTGGGCCAGTTACATGGACATGGTGGGCCTTAGTTTGAGGACCCATGATCTGAAGGAAAGTACTCGTAACACTTTAAAACATTGCAATACCAGCTCAGCCCGTAGCTCTGGATAACCATTCCCAGCAGTGTCATGTAGACGTTAAAAAGCGTGGAAGATAAAATAGAGCCCTACAGTACCCCAGGGCAGAACTGCCATAGCACACAGCAATAATCCCCCAGCACTATCTCCTAGAATTGGTTGGTCAAGTAGGAGTGGAACCACCGCAATGCAGTGCCTCCAGCTCCCAACCTTGCCAGCTGTCCAGAAGTCTACCATGGTCAATGGTATGGAAAGCCTCTGAGAGGTCCAGGAGAACCAACAAGGTCATACTCCCCCTTGTCTCTCTTCCTGCAAAGCTTCCCACAGGGTAACCAAGGCAATCTCAATCCCAAAACCAGGCCTGGAACCCAGTTGAAATGGTTCTAGATTAGAGTGCTGGGAGCTGTTCAGCCACTCAACCACCTTGCCCAGGAAGAGAATATTGGCCACATGCTATAGTTGTTGACATCTTTATTGCAATGCATTTTAACGTATTCTCTCTGCAACGCACATTCATATGGTAAGGGACATATACGTACTCATGTTTAGTCATCATGATCACTGTCACCAGCAGCACCACTACCATCTTCACAAGTATCAGTAGAAATGAAATGCCAGGCAGAATTTAGTTCAAAGCAGAAGTTTAGAATCATATTGGACAGCCATGTGAGTGGGATGGTGTAACGTGGTGTCCTGCAACAGCAGGGGGTCAGACCTCATGGTCTTCATGGCCCCTTTCAACTCTATTATTCTACAAATCTATGATTCACACAGAAGTGAATAAAGGACTGGTCTACGGTTTGCTCATCTCATAGAATTACAAGCAGTCCCTGGGCTACAAATGAGTTCCATTCCTGAGGAAAAGGAAAGTCGCCTTTAAGTTTAATTTGTATGCAAATTGGATAGTTGCATACAAATTGTGAAAGTTGAAAAATCACAAATATCTCTTCCCAGCTACCCTCTGCCGAAACTCACCAACGCCTCCACATTGCAACGAGGAAATGCCGGAGGGATTTCCCTCTCCAGATGGGAAGAGCAGGAGGGCGTGCTTGGGAGCCCTCCCTCTCTGCCGCTTTTGCTTGCTCTCTGTCTATGGTGATGACAATTTCTTGCAGTAATTTGCATTTAATTAATAGGATTCATGGCAGTTGGTTCATAAGTACAGACTGTTTGTAACATGGATGTTAATAACTCAGAGATTGCCTGTATACTCAGGCTTCTTTTTTGTGAAGTGCTGCCAAGTCATCTCTGACTTAGGGCAATCCTGTGACTGAAAGCCTTCCTGTCCTTGACAGCCCTGCTCAGCTCTTGTAAACTCAGGGTTGCAGCTTCCTTTGTGGAATTGATCCTCCTCAGCGTTGGTCCTTGCCGTCTTCTTCTCCCTAATCAAACTTGCTTAGTCAAATGCCATTGCTGATTTTCTCCACCACAGTCTGACTTGTGATATACCCATATTTCCCTCCTCTCTTCCCCTCCACAACAAGGAGACCTGCTCACCCATCTTTAGGTAAGACTGAGGGTGTGTGATCAAGTTCTCTTGGTCAGTTTGAATTTGCAGCCTCTCGGAGGGAATCCCTGGTCTCCACAAAAATACCCCTGAGAAGTCTTCCTTTGGTCTGGGCAGTTGCCGAAGGTTCAAGACTAAGCAATGCTTCAGAGTCCCAGGTGGGCCACTTCCAACCCCTACCTGGAAGCTGCTTTGATGAGAATCCAGGTACTAAATGAGTAAAGTTCTGCCTATGTTTTGTTTTGTTTTAAAAAGCACTCTTAAATATTGTTAATAAATAACTCACTCACTCTGATTTTTGTTCTACACTAAGGAAAGTATGTTTAGAGAATGATCCTGTGTTCTCCCAGGGGCCATAGGATTGTACAGGAAACCCACTCTGAGGTAGGAGAGGGTGCTCCAACCTTGGATGGGGGAATCCGAGTTCCAGCCCTCCTGACCCCCCAGAGCACACAAAGGAAGAACTGTGCTGGCTGCCATTGTGATTTAAAAAATCAGTCTGGGAGTAAGAGGAACATGAAGAAAGGGGGTGTTTGTGGGGGGGCAGAGAGGGGAGGTGACTGGAGAGACCAGGGTATGATTTCTCCTGAGCCTCCTGCCTTCTCTCACCAAGACATCCTTGCTAGATGGGCTGAACACCTGTCTAGCCAGACTCACCGAAGGAAGTGGGTGGAGAGGGAAGATTGCCTCTGCTGGCATCAGTCCTGTTTGGACATGCCAGTCTTGGAAGCCTTTGCATTCAACAGTTCCTGAACAGCGAAGATTGCACCATTAGAGTGGCGTTTCTAACTGATTATTTGGCAGGTACATTTGAACGGTTTAGAATGGATAGATTTATTAATTGCAATAGGTAAAATGAGATTAAAGGATCATTATAGTGTCTTAGTCATCATGCTCATTATTTTTTCACACTAAAATTTTTGGCAGTAAAATTGTATCAGCAACAATTCCATGGTGGGGATTTCAAATATTCTCTGTTAACTAAAATCCGCTTACCCCTTTTTTTTAATACAATCAACTAAACTGATGTGACCTTCTCTTTTGTGCAACAAGCTGCAGTCTAGATGCCATTGCTTTTAAACCCTTTAGAAACAAAAAGGTATAAAAACACTGATTTATGTTAAGTGGATCACAAAAGTTCCTGCACTGAAGTCCATCAGCATGACTCAACATTTAAGTATATCTCTATTGTTTGAATCTAGACAGCATACTAAAAAACAGAGACATCACCCTGCCAACAAAAGTGCGTATAGTCAAGGCTATGGTTTTCCCAGTTACAATGTATGGCTGTGAAAGTTGGACCATAAGGAAGGCTGAGTGCCAAAGGATTGAGGTCTTTGAATTGTGGTGCTGGAGGAGACTCCTGCGAGTCCCGTGGACAGCAAGGCGATCAAACCGGTCAGTCCTAGAGGAGATCAACCCTGACTGCTCTTTAGAAGGCCAGATACTGAAGATGAAACTCCAATACTTTGGCCACCTAATGAGATGGAAGGACTCCCTGGAGAAGAGCCTAATGCTGGGAACAATAGATGGCAAAAGAAGGAGGGGATGGCAGAGCAGTCGGCGTGAGCTTAAGTGGACTCTGGGGGTAGGTCAAGGACAGGAAGGCCTGGAGGAACATTGTCCATTGGGTTGCAATGGGTTGGACATGACCTCATGACTAACAACAACTATTGTTTGAAATTGATTTTATAAAAGAAAGAAAAATGGGCAGTGCTTACAATTACAAAAGTTATATTTCAGTCCTAGTGTATTGTTGAAGTTTGAATTATCTTCTGAGTTATTATTTCTTTTGGCACAGTGTATTAACCTGTATACTCTTGTCCTTCTTTTCATAAGATGAGTGGGAACATCCATTCAAATCTAACAATACTCACTTAGACAGTTTCTTTGTGGATGAGCACACCACAGTGGCTGTTCACACAGATGTACACACAGAACATTTTAAAGAGCTACTGCGATGAGGACTTGTCCTGCCAGGTGGTGCAGCTTCCTTTCCAGGGCCATACTCTTGCATTGTTCATTCCATCTGACCAAGGGAAGCTGAAGCAGGTGGAAGATGCTCCAAGAAAGCTGTTCTGTTCCAATGGATGAATTCACTGAGCAAACTGTAAGCTGCAGTGGATGCAGCATTAGATCTGACTTGGGGATATTTTGATTTGGATTCATGCCTATTGGGAAACCTCATATGACTTGCCATTGCTTGCCCCATGGCTGCACGATTACATGATTGAGGGTTAAATTGAATGGGCTGTATTGAGTCTAATACCCTCCACCCCCCCGCAAAACTTGGAGGCTCAAAAGCCTCCAGTGCAGAGCAGGGGGAATGATGGAAATGTTCTCCTCTTCCCTGCTCTCCCTGTTCTGCATTTCAGCTACATAGCTGATTTCAGCCATGTAGCTGAGAGGCATCAGAGGGGGAAGGTGAGCAGCTGCAGGACCATCAGGTACCCCACATCCTGGTGGCCCCAGTCTCCGCTTCTCCTACTCCTGGAACCCTCCTTATACCCTGCTCCTTCCAGCAGATGTCTCCAAGTCTCTAAAGCAGATTTTATGCCTCGGAGCTCCTGTCCCCAGATAGCATAGTTTTGCTCTGAATTTACTTTCAGGGGCGATAAGCCCAATACCATGACTCATTGCCCTCTTTACAGGAGAACCGCACTTACTGCTCAGTCTGAAGCATCTGTCTCAAGAAGATTGCTCAGGTCTCAGCATAGCAACAAGCAGTCAGAAGTGGACAATTTCTTTTAAGTGGGGTCTTAGTGGGGTCTGTGTGAATCCCAGATTCTTTAAACTTCTGAGTAGATCAGTCAGTGAAGTTGTCAAGGATGTTGTTAGCTGGTGGGAATTCACAGTAAAAATTGGCAAAGCTGTGGTGGCACGCACCAGAGCATGGATGCAGCTGCCTTACCGCCGTCATCCACGGCCCTGGCAGTACTTGTTGCCCGTCTGCACAAACCTCTGCCTGCACATCTGTGTGCCATGGCTGGCTTGCAGCAATGTGCAAGGGGCACTGAGAGCTGCCTGCAGGACTGCCCTGGGGAAGCATCCGCACCTTCATCCCATCACTAGCCCTGTTTCTCTCTGCAGGGCAGTTAGGGTTGCTCTCTTCCTTCAGTTCCCAGATGGAACATGGTCTCTGCCTGTTCCCCTTTTGGAGCAGTGGATGCAGCCTTATGCAAAATGATGCCACTGGGCTGTCCAGTTCAGTGTTGCCTTCAACCCTGACTAGCAGGAACTCTCCAGGGTTTCAGTCTGGGAATTTCCCGGCCTTACTAGGATGCGCCAGCAGCTGAGCCTGAGATCCTTAAGTACATAAACTGTGTGAGCTACCACTGGGGTATGGTTCATCCTTCAAGGAAATGTGTCTAAACTGACGCAACCATGTCAAAGCGAGGGTGCTGCAGAAATGGAGTTAGACCAGTTGATCATGCCAGTCCTACCTTCTCAAAAGCATCATCCATGTTCTATCAGTAGATAAGATCTTCAGGGAACTTGTAGCAATTGGATACCTTTGCTTAATGCACACACAAGCCATGTCCTTGTTAAGCCAAGCAAAATACATTTCTTACAAGGGCAGCTTGTACAATGTTGTGCAACTATAGAACAATATGATAAGATATTTGAGAACCCTGTTGAAGGAGGAGCTTGATGACTACTGGAGTTGTGTTGGACTATATGAAGGTCTTTTCCTTGTAAAAATCCACTAGTTACGAAGTAGAACAACTCAGTGAGAAAGACCATTTCTCAAAGTGTAGCAAGTAGTCTGTATACCTTGTTCAGACCCACCTTATGTTCTTTGTCACTACAAAAGCACTGCGGGTACAAGCTTGGTGCCTTGGGCGCCTGGCCATTCCTCATGCTCTGCTACTGAGGTGAAGTCTGGCCATCTGACTATAACTGGAGCATCATATAACCAGGTGAGCAATGCTGGGTTTTGAAAATGGCATGTTGCTCTGTGCTACTTGTTTTGTTTAGGAAGTTCTCTGTGCTACTTGTTTTGTTTAGGAAGTTCTGCTAATATCCTTGGGAAAAAACCACAAACTGGATTTTGTTAGCACGGTGTAATCTGTGTCTATTGGAGGCAGCTACGAGTTCCAAACATGTGGAAACCTGTATGCACTCACACTGGGGGAAACATCTTGCTGGGAGGAGAATAACATGGACAGTGCCAAGAGTTGGGGTCCCATCTCCTCCTCTACAAATAGGGGGCAACATCAGCAAATGTGCACCAAAGCATAGCAACCTGTCCTCGTAATATCTAATTCAATGTTTCTGAGAATGACCTTCTGCACAAAGAAGGTTCTCTTGATGGTGGAAAGGAGGACTTGAATTCCACAGCTGCCTCTTCTCCTGCAGGCCCCCAGTGTTACTTCCCGCATTGTTTCCTTGGGTCCCTACCCACCTGTTCAGGGTTGCTCTTAATGGCCAGAGCAAAGCCTGGATCCAAGCCAGCTTTTAACCCAAAAATGGACAAACCCATCAGTGTTGCTTTCTCCTTCTCCTCCAATCTTAAGTTCTTTCCATCCTGAATGTGAAGAAATTTGGGGATGTTGGTTAATGTTGATAATACATGAACAGAAATGACATTTCCACTCACACCATATTCATTTGGTACATGTATTCCCATCCAAAGAGGACCGTGCTGATCCTCCAAGGTATAAAATGGTTAGAGTTGAGGTGCCTGCCACATAAAAACAAGTGGCAACTCAGATTCATAGAATCGAAGAACAGTACAGTTGGACAGGCTGCTAAGGCCATTGAGTCCAACTCCCTATTTTGAGTACTTGAAGAGGGCAGTCATGCTCTGAGCAGGTCTGTCCTTCCCTCTATTCCACACTAAGAGACACAGCAGATGAAGCACTGTCCTTTAAAAAATAGATTACAAAACACTATAGGTCAATGTAGCATTCTCTTTGAGATGTGAGAGATCGGCCCATGTAAAGACTTAAATCCAGACTGAACATTCTCTTCCTTCTCTCCCTTTCTGAAAAGATTTGGGCTCCACCTTTAGGGTGCCTCTCGCTTTTCAAGGGCTAAAGAGTGGGAATGCCAGAGACTTTGCAATTACTCAGCTTGTTCCACTTGTCACCTCTTGACCAGGTCAAGGAACTACCTCCCAGTATGTCCTTCTTGCTTGTAGTATTGTTGAGCCAATTATCCTCCACTGTGTAACAATGCATTTAGTTTCTTTTCATCAGTGCAACAATTGGCATTGCTACCGTGCTAAATTTCATTTGGTTGTTTTCAGCCCAGAGTGCCAACCTATCGCGATGTCTATAAGTTTGTTTCAGTCTTCCAGGGTATTAACTATCCCACCCAGCTTTCAGTCATCTGCAGGCTATTTGATCAAAAAACAAGGTCAGATTGGTCTGTCAGGATTTGTTCTTGACAAATCCATATAAGCTTATAGTAATCACTGCAGTGTTTTCAACTGACTTTAATGGCCATCCTGAGACTGTGAAGCTGGTGGGCAGTTTTCAGACAAATTCAATATTTATTTATTTGGGATATTTTTAACCTGTCCAATCACTATGCATCTCTGGACAGCTTACAACAATGATTCAATAAATATAACCATGTGAAATATCATATTAATAGATCAAATAGTAATAATATTAATAACATTAATAACCCACGACTGGTATTTAAAAACACAATTAATTTTTTTAAAACTTTAAAAAACTGGGTGAATAAAAAGGCCTTGACCTGGTGCAGAAAGCATATAAATAAACCAACTGTTTTATAACCTGCTCCAGAACTTACCCAGGGACCCATGTCAGAATGGCTGTCCTGTAGTTCCCGGATTCCTCCTTTTCCCCCTTAGAAGGCAGGCACAATATAAGCTGGTACTTCATCCACCCTCCATGTTTTCACAAAGAGAACAGAGAGTGGTCCTGAGGGTTCCTCTGCCACTTCCTTTACCGCAGTTCATCAGGCCCTGGAGATCTGCATTCATGGGCCGTCTTTTGGGAGAAGACTGAGCCAAAGCAGCACTCCTGCATGTCTTTGTCATCTGTTATTTTGACCTTTTGGCCTTAATGGGGACAGTCCTTTTGCCACCCTCCTTAAGTAGCTGACCTGCAATTTCATGATCCATCTTTAAGTGCAACCCTGAAGCCCCTCCTGTTGCTTTTAGAATCCTGTGCCAACTTGAGCTCATGCTCAGCTTTAGCCTTCCTGATGCCACTGCTGCAACTCTGTGCAAATCTGTCCCTCCCGCACTTGTGGACTTCTCCTCAAGGCTGGCCCAGTCCTAGAAAGGGAGCTGAGCCGAGAGCAGTTCTGCCGGCACTCCCAGAATGACGGCTGCACAACCGGTAGCCCCCTTTCCACTCAGATGCAACCGCACGAAGGAGCTGCAGAGGGTGCGGAGGAGGGATGCTGCTTGTGCAGCGGTTGTGTGGGACTCCACTCCTGGCGAGCCCTGTGTGAACCACCTTCTTCTGCAGCAGGTGCAGCAGCAGTGCTGCTGTGAGTTGCGCGGAGGAGGGACGCTCTTGGGCAGTGGTCATGTGGGGTCCCGTTCCTGGGGAGCCGCATGTGAACAAGCTTCTTCCGCACCTGGCGCAGCAGCACTGGGGCATGGCATGGAGGAAAGGTGCTGCTGGGCAGGGGTCACAGCGGGCTCCCTTTCTGCAGCAACAACCTTCTTCTGCATCAGGTCCAGCGACACCAACCTTGCTGAGCCCAGGGAATCCAGCAGATCCCCACGCTCAACATGGATTCCTCCCGCATCCCTGTCTTGGACTCCGTTTCTCCTTCCATTCGCTCACCATGGGAGCTTACTTATCATTGTTCTGAGTTTATTGCAGTTGTCTTTCCTAAAATCCAGAGTATGTATTGCCTATGCTTGGCTTTAGCTTCCCTTAGAATCATGAATGCAAGCTTGGCTTGGACACTTCCCCGCAGAGTTCCCTTACCTGTCTCTTTACGCGCCAAGTCATCTCAGCTGGTTAGAAGCCAGTTCAGGAGAACGGATCCTTTCTTTCCTTCCTCTGCTTTCTGTCAGAAGAACTTATCAGCAACGCAAGTCAGTCACTTCTTGGTGGAATTCGTCTCCCAACAGGCCTCTGGGAAATTGATGTCCCACATCACTACTTTTCAAATGTTTCAGCCTCATTTTCCCCTTTTGGGTGGTCAGTAGTAGAGTCTGACCACACCGTTCCCTTTATTCTTTGCTCTATTAATTTAATTTTAATCTTGACGGTCTGTATGGGTTTGCTACGCTCCTGTGCAGAGATATGTATTTCTGTCATATGGCTGTTCCTTCTATTCTTTCTGAACAAATTCGAAATTCCATGCCCGTCTTGTTTGAACCAATCAGAGATTTACTGCCTGGTATCTTTGGTTTCTGTTCCACCACAGAGAGAAACTACAGTCTGTTCTATGCTTTCCTTGCTTCCGCATGGCTTGTTCGATGGTGTGAACCCGGAGGCATGGGTTCCATACTGCCACCATAGGGACTAGAGGAAGAGGCAGCTGCTGAGGAAGACACCTCAGTCTGCATCATCCACTGTGTAGGCCTGCCCAGCACTTGATGCCTCAGCTCCAGCCACACTCTCAGCAGCTGCTCCCTGCTCCCTCCCACCTCTGGCTTCTTGCTGCCTTCCATGGGGCTTTCTCCCCCAGGAAATGTGAATGGGACTGCAGCCTTAGGCTGAAGCCCTGACTAGGGAGCATGCCAGGAAGTGCACGGCATCTTCATTGATGTCCAGCAGCGGATCCTTGTGAAACAGGGGGCAGGTTCCACAGGTTCCTGTGTCATCAGAATTAGTCTCCCAACAGATCTCCGAGAAATTGGTGCCCCACATGATTACTCCTTCCTGCCACCTTGAACGTTGGCAATTTGCTTTTCAAATGTCTCAGGCTCATGTTCCCCTTGGCTGGGAGATCTTTGCCAGAGTCTGACCACTGTGTTTTTTTAATTCTTCGCCCTGTATTTGTTTTGCAAAACAGTGCTGCCACAGGGCAGGTTTCCTGAGACACAGAGACTGGGTTTGCACAGTTTGTCCTGCCCCTGTGGCTTGAAAGCCGTGGTGACTTAGCATGTTCTTGGAACCCAGGCTGCCCAGTCTCTTCCTCATGGTTATGAAGCCACCCCAAGGGGCCCTGCCTTGTGCTAGGGTTTTATAGCCGCCACTGGACTCTCAGTGTTGTCTGGACATGGATGACACGATAACTCAGTGATGCCTCAATGCCTACAGGGTCACTTGGTAGGAGCAGCAGAAAATCATGCCACAGACAGCTGCCCAAGGTGCCCGAGCAGCAACATGGGGAGCTGCCGCTGACTTCCTGGTCTTTGTGTCATGTGGCTACCTCAAGCCCCGGGGCTTGAGGAGGTGGAGGGAGCAAAGACCAGTGCCACTCCCGGCTGCAACTCCACCTGCTGTTTTGGACCAGCAGCGAGGAAGGGGTAGTTTCAGTCAGGTGGCTGAAACTGAATCCTCTTCCTTGCCAGCCCCAAATGGCAGGCAAAGTTAGAAGGAGCGTGAGCTTTAATTGACTGATAGCACTCCATCTACTGTATTTCCCTGAAAATAAGACTGGGTCTTATATTAATTTTTGCTCCAAAAGATGCATTAGGGCTTATTTTCAGGTGATGTCTTATTTTTCATCTACAACAATCTATATTTATTCATTTAGTCATGTACAAAAATCTACATTTATTCATGTACAAAAATCTACATTTATTCAAATACAGTCATGCTGTCTTCTTCTGGAACATCGCCATAACTCTCCAAACTCCGAATACGTCCATCTGGCTTAACTGGGGCTCATTTTTGGGGTAGGGCTTATATTACAAGCATTCTGAAAAACCATGCTAGAGTTTATTTTCTGGTGAGGTTTTACTTTCGGGGAAACAGGGTACCATTTTGGTACAAGCTGTGTTATGAGCCTCTTCCTGAGGAGACCCTGGAGAATTTCGTTCATGGAAACAAGCGGAGGGGGAAAGGGAGACAAATTTTCCAGTGCCTCATCAGGAGGAGGACGAGGAGAACATGACCTGCCCCGGGTGATCCGCATGGCAGGTGGGGGCAGAGGAGGAGGCAGAGAGGACATGGCTTCCCAGAAGCCCCTCCCTGCCAGGATCAGCAGCAGGAAGCCTCTGACTGCTGCCCTCAAGTGCTCAGTCCCCTTCGGTGCTCCCACAATGCCCCTGGTATGTGAGCTGGAAGCCAAGGGGGAAGGAGGTACTTTGGGATTCCCACTGCTCTTGACCATCCTGACCATCAGGACCATCGGGGCCTCTGTGTCAGGATCCGAAGCCCTGGCACAGTAGCCCTGGTGAGGAGCTGCACGTTTCGCCCTGAAGTGCCTGTAGGGCCATACAATCCTGCGGCTCAGCTGGGACCACTGGAAGGCTGTGTCAAAGGCTGCCCAGTGCTGCTTGGCTTTGCCATAACAGTGCAGGCCTTTGTGGTAGCCACGCTGTGCTTCTGATTCTGCTTCCTACCCTGCCCGGGCCTTTTCTTCTGCCAGTTCTGGCTTCTGGCTTGGCCCTTTCCTTGTTTTTTCTGACACTGCCTTGTTCCTGGCCCAGCTTTGGCTTGTTGGTATCCGAGCTCAGCTTGCCTCTGGACTTGGCCTTGCCTCTGGTCCTGCCAGGCCTTGTTGGCATTTCACCCTTTCTGAGCCCACCTCTCCCTTAACTTCTGGAGCTGCCATGCCTTGTCAGTACCTGACCTCACTCATTCCTGGCTCTGCCTTTGCCTTTGGACCAGCAATCCCTTCCTAGACACCTGACATTCTTTGCTCCTGCTATCACCTCTGCCTCTGGCCCTCCTGGATGCTGTGAATGGCGGAATAGGCAGAGTATTCAAAAATAAAACAATAAAAATTAGAATGTTAACCTTGTTCAGAAACTGGAACACATTAATTCACTCGAAGGGTTTTGCATTACACTAATTTTATTGAGAACTTGGAGGTCCATCAAAAATAGTGCTTCAGGTAAGTGAAACTGCTGTTTATAGTTAAATAGTTAATCTCTCTTTCTCTTTCTTAGAATCTCCTTCTAAAGCATAACTCAGTATAATGTACTCAGCTGCTTGTTGGCTGTTTTTCACAATGCAATCCCTGGCAGGTCTACTCAGAATTATTCGAGCTGTCCAGAGAGCCCTTGGGCTATGGCATGGCGTACAAATGCAGTAAATAAATGTATAAATAAAGGAGGTCTTCTATCCACCTCCACCATGACTGATGCTCGTGTTCCAGCTGCAGACACCTGCTCCCTGGGTCCTGGACCTGACGCCTTGGGCAAACAAGCCACATGTTTTCTATGCTTTGCTGTGCTGTTCACACCTGAGAGAAGTGACCTGCCTAGGGTATCTAGTTCTCTCTTGCTTGCTCTTCTAAAAAATTGTCACGGAGACCAAGTGAAAGATGTCAAGGCAGCCTCTACTCTCTGGGATTACTTGTTTGGGTAGTGAAGGCTTGATGTGGAACATTGGAGATCAGCTGGGAAAACAGTCTCTCTCAGTGTGGTTTATGTGGCTTGAATTCTAGACAAACAAAGATTTAGAGAAAAGAATCAATTCACAGCATCTAAGCTTACTCAGAAACAGGGTAGAGCAGGGGATGCACATGTAGGAGGAGCTTTGGGAGATGTACAGCTTTTCTTGGAATGAAGGAGGTTGTGTGAAATGACCTTTCACTCCTACATCAAACAGATCTTATAGAAGTAGCCTATGTCCTTGTGTTCTTCTCTTCATAAGCCTCCTGGAGAAAGCCTTTCAGTCCTGAAATGACAGAAGAGAATGGCTTCTTTGTGGATGAACAAACTATGTTCCTATGGCAAACAACGATAGCACATTTAAGACTTACTATGAGGAGGAACCTACACTGCCAGGTGGTGCAGCTCCCTTACAAGGGTGGTCCTTCAGCATTGTTTATTCTGCCTGACAATGGGAAAATCAAGCAAGTGGAAGATGCTCTGGGGAAAGATGTTCTGTTAAAATGGACTAATTCCCTCAGAGTAGAGTAAGCCATGTGTCATAAGGAACCGAATGCTGGCAATGAACTGTGAAGAGTTTGATTTTAACCCCTTGAATTAGTTGTCATCCCTCAACCTAACCTTGCAAAATTGATGCTCTCTTGCAAGGTTAAGTAATGGGGAGCAGAGCTGTGTGTGCAGCCCTGACCATCTCAGAGCAAGAGATCTCAATTTGTTGTCTGACCAAGACATTGACTGGCAACACCTGCAAGTAGTTTTCTATAAAACAGATTCTTTATTGTCTAACCAGTGAGCCCATTTCCGGTCAGGACCATCATGCACAGCAAATTTAATCATTTAGCTTTTTGCAATGATTAATAAGAGAAAACATCATAGCAGAAAACATTAAGCACATGGTTATCTTGACCTACACATCTTCTTAGGGCATTTAAAGGTGCCAAAACATCTGCCGCCAAGCTCATCTCCAGGCTGACCTGTGGGTCCATGAAGGGATGCATTTGCTGCATGTACACCTTGCTTTAACCAAGGAGCCCCAGGGCATGTCCATGGTCCTCCTTTCCACAACAACCTTGTGAGGTAGGTTATGCTGAAAGTCAGTGACTGGCCTAAAGTTGCCAAGAGGGGACTAGAATTCAGGTCTCCCGAGTCCCATTCCAAAATCTTAACCACTCTACCAACCCACCCCTGGATTAAGAGGAGAGACACATGTTTCCGGGTTAAACTAGGACCACAGCTGTATTAACATTTACCAGTGAAGACCTGCAATGAATGCCAAAGTGCAAGCCAAGACTTGACCTAAGGAATATGCCTCTAGTAATTTATGTCTCATTTAAGGGCAAGGGTAAACCTGACTCAGAAAATCTGAGGGACAATGCATTTGCCACATCAGACTTGTCCCGGTCACACCGGATGCTACAAGTTCTTGTTGAGGGACACTTGTGGGCATCACCAGTCACCACGTACTGAAGTTCAGGGTATGTATGGTAAAGAGCTACTCCCCAGTTTTGAAAGCTCAGAGCTGTTAGGGGTATAGCATCCCTGTTTATCTTCTTGATGCCCCTGGGTGTTCCCCAGTGTCTTCCTTCCTGTTCTACTTTACCTGGATTCTTCCAGCTGTGAATACTTTCTCAAGTGCTCTCCCTACATTATAGCCCACTGTACACCCAGTAAAGCCCAGTTAGTCCACTGTAGCCTAGGCTCACTCATGAATAGGCAGAGTAGCCCAGCCCAGCCCAAGTCCCAAAGTGATGGATATGGCAGGAGGAAAACAGCAACATGACTACATGTGTTTGTGAACTCCAAACCCTGCCCTGCATGGATGGCTACAGAGAAACTAAAGGCAACATCTCTGTGGAGTGGCCCTTGGATTGAACAGCTTCCTCTTGCCATCCCCTCATATTGGATAAAGCCGCATGATGCACACGCACCTGGCTGTGGACCCATGCTGGCGCTTTGCCCCTCCCTGGAGCGATGCATCGCTCTGTGCCCAGCGCTTGCACAACTGCTGGGAGAAAGATGGGCAGCCACATCTAAAATGCTGTAGTAAACACTGAAATCAACCATACTGACTCCATTTCTTTGACTACACAATTACTATTAGTGCAAAATGAAATCTCATAACAATATTTTATTCCAAGCATACTAAAACTGGGGAAAGCATTTTAATGTAAAACTGTGTTAGGAGGGCAGTTTAAATGGCTAGGTTTGACAAAACCATTCACATCTCAGCGCCTTCCCCATAACCAAATTTTAAATTACTTGCACACTTTGCATTATGTATATATTTTCTTAGCATGATACTTCACTGGGTCTCTTGTTCTTCTCTCCATAGGAGAATCCTTCTCCAGCTTCCAAGGTTTTCCATGTCTGGCAGCTATGATATTAAAACCCACTAAGAAATTTGCGATGTGTTCACAAACCAAGCAGATTTATTTGGAATCACTGGGATATCTAACCTGAAGGTTTCCAAGGTATGTTTATTAAGCTGACCACATTACAAAAATTAAACCAAAACTTCCATGTGAACTTTTAGGCCAAGAACTTTTAGGCCCTGGTGGAGGCACCAAGAGGTCTAGAGTGCTTGTATCTGTCTCTGGGGGTTGCTTCACACATGAACATAGTCTTCGTACAAGCAGAGAGCACATACATACTTCCTTTCAAATGGATGTGCTTGCAATATAATGTGTGTGTATTGCAGTTCGAAAGCATACAAATACAAGTAAATAAAAAGGAACCACTTCAGTGGGAAGGTAACAGCGTTCTGTGCACCTCGGTGTCTAGACATGCCGGCCACATGACCATGGAGACTGTCTGCGGACAAACACTGGCTCCCTTGGCTAGGAAACGGAGATGAGCACCGCCCCCAAGAGTCAGACATGACTGGACTTTAATGTCATGGGGAAACCTTTACCTTTTTATTATAAAAACTGCACTGGATACCCATAAGCCTCTGAGTCTGGAGGCTTACAGGCATCCCAAGAGGATTGCTTCCTACGATGCTTAAAACATTATGGACTAGAAGGACTAGCTCAGCTGGATCTCATACAAGCTTACTCTCTGTTCCGAACTAATTCTTGCCTGCTCTACAAGCTCTCCACAAGGCTTTTCCGGCTGTCAGGGAGAGTGGCACAGAAGCTGCAGCTGCAAGTGTCCTTGGTATTGTTCCTGAATCCCTTCCAGTAAATATGGCGTTCAACAAGCCCTTCATACTCCTAATCGCAGCTCCCAATTCCACCATCCTTTTCATGGGAAAAACAGTAAACCCTGTGAAGAAGTAACGTCCAACAGCATACTTATTGCCCCGGCTTCACCCCTGTTGCGGCTTAATGGAGAGTGTGCATGAAATTATTCTTATGCCAATTGCCCTCATAGGAGTGACCCACCTTAATAAATGATTTAAACCCTGACCCTTCCTCTTTCAAAACTATACATTCGGGCTATTTGTTGGGACCCTTGGGGAGGGCGCTGGGGGTTATCCTTCCTCTGGGAATGTAGCAGACACAGCTAAGTTCTCATTCCAAAATTGTTCATTCGATTGCGCTCTCTCTCCCTCCCTCCCTCCCTCCCTCCCCCTCTCTCTCTCTCTCTCTCTCTCTCTCTCTCACACACACACACACACACACACACACACACAGTTTTTTCCCCTGGCTTTTCAGTACCACAGTGGCTTGTTGTGCCATCTGAATCCAGAAAGCACGACCCAGCATGGAACCAAGGCCACAACCAGAAGCTGCGTGGCAAGCCTGCCCTGCTGCCGCCCTTGCCACTGACTAGCCAAAGAGCAACCCCAACACCTGCCCCTATGCACGGCTGCCAGAGGTGCCCTTCCTCCTGCCCGAAAGATCTGCAGAAAAGAGGAGAGGAGCACCATTCCACTGATTCCCCCACTGGACCTGAAGGGTGACCATCAGCTGGGCAGTGGAGCTGATTCCCTGCTGCTCCCTGTTCTTGCTCCTGCGTGGCAGAGAGACATCTCCAACCTGGCACCCACCTGAACACCTTTCTTTGGGTGACAGCAGCAAGCAGGGGGAAGCGTCACCTTCCTTCTCTCTCCCAGTTCTGGAAGAACCCCACTCCACCCGAGTGCCTTTCTTGCAAACTTCAGCAATGACAAAGAGGCTGCACCACCACCACCACCACCGCTGCTCTGGCTGGTCAGAGAGGAGACACACTTGCTTTGTAGCAGCTGAGGGAACCAGCTGAGTGCTGCTCAGCTGATTCTCCCCACTCCCAGGCATGCAAGAAGGGCTTCCCTCCTGCGCCTGTGTGTGTGTGGAGAGGGGGGGAAGGTGGAGAATCAGCTGAGCAATGCTGTGTCTTTCGATAGCTAAGCCCATCCCTTTCCTGCTGAGCATGGATCAGGCACCCCCTCCTGCGCCACCAGTCCCCTCTGAGCAGGAGCCAATCAGCTCCCTTGTCCTCTTGGCTGCACTGCAGGGCATGGATGCTGTTCGCACAACACAAACTGCTTGACAGCCATGACAAGCCCAACCCAGCACACAGTCACGGCTGCTAAAGAGAGGAGCCTGTTCCTCCCGGCAATGTCTCGGGATGCCTCCTGGAAGACTGATGTGGAACAGGGTGGCAGGCAGGCGGAGATTTACCACCATGAGACTGATTGTTTGCCAGGCACACCCAGGCAGAAAAATGCAAACCATGGTAACTATCCAGGGTTGATTATCATGATGTGCAAACCCAGCCAAAGTCTTTAAATACCTTGAAGTGTTTTTTCAGTCAATAGGGTCAGCCCACCAAAACGATGTGCTGGAAAAGGCATACCATAAGTCCATTTTTTTCTGCACAAAAAGGAGCATTTAATTGTGGGATCTGGCTGTATTTAGCCCCAACTGGTTTATTTTCCTGCAGGATCCCCATGGTAGACCTTGGATGAAATGTCTCATTCCAAAGCTCCTTTCCTCTGGTCTAACACTGCAAACAACCGTTAACATTAAAGATTCACCAAAGCCACAGACTTAATTAGGCAGCACTTATATGATATTGAATGAGATAATAATTTGGCTATTCTAAGACAATCTGCCTCTGGTATCTGTCTTAAAATATTGACAAACTTTGACTTCTGCAAGACTGAATATATTATCATCAGCCATACAAGAGTGCTGATGTAAAATAATTTCTTTGGAAAACTGTCCACGTGGGAATGGCAGTATTGATATAGTTGTTCTATTATTATTATTATTATTACAATGTATTATATTAATATTATATTATTACCATATATATTATATTAATAATATTTGTACTTAAGGAAGAGGTGATTAGGGTGGTTGGTTTCTGCTCCTCTTTTCTTCTTTCTTGCAGATTAAAATAAGCAGCACAAATTGCAAGCATTTTAGCTGGTGATATTAAAATAAGAGCTCTATTTCTATTTTACCAGAGCTCTATTTCTTGGACCAGGTAGAACAGAAGTTTTATTTATGTGAAATCCATTATGTATTCCCTTTGGCACTTGTTTGTTTTTTGTTGATTAATATCCTGCCCGATAGCCAAAATTCTCTGGGCAGTTCACACAACACATAAAAAACCAATAAAAGATACATTGTATAAAAACAGATTAAAATGTCATTAAAAGTTTACAATACAAAATTTAATACCACATATTAAATAGGTTTCTATTCCCGTGTGTGTGTGTGTGTCTTAAAGAAAAAGAAAAAAGATGAAAGCATTCAGTCCTGTCAGCAGCTAGCAGGCACCAGAAGCTCCTTGAATGCCATGTCATAGAGGAGAGTCTTTACCTGGTGCTGAAAAGATAGTAAGGTCGGGCTAGTGCCCGGCAGACCTCTTTGGGGAGATGCTGTTGTGCTCAATAGAACATCTGGAGTGTAAGTGACACGAGGTGCAGTCCTTCTCCTGAGTGAACACGCTGCTTCTGAGCTCCTTCTCTCAATGCTCTATTGTTACATGTCCTTTTTGTCAAACATCTCTAAGCCCAGGATAAAGTGTTGGATCCTCTCTGAACCCTCCCTTAATTGTCATCCTGTTGAAGAGACCACCTCCGTCACCGGCTCGGGGGGGGGGGCACTGCCATCCCTCACCTGCCTCCCCCCTCCCCGAGTGGGTCCAACAATGGAATCTCCCACCTGTGTTGCCTCCTAGCAACCAGCAACACCTCCTCAGGGGGAGGGGGCTCTACATCTGACAGCTCCTTCATTGGTGCACACCCTGGGCAGACCCTGAACCCGCCTCCTGTTCTCCCATTGGCAGGTTGGGGCTCTTGTCATCTTCCACCCCAGGTCTCCCTGCTATCTCTTCATTCCCACAGGATGATTGGCTGCCACCCCCATCCGGGGGGGGGCAATGGTGCTTCCACTGCAGACATTCCCTGACCCCAACCCTGACCTTGATCTGATAACTGTCAATTTGCTCACATTCCAAAACTGCTTTGTCTTCATTTTCTGAACTCCATTTCCCATCAGATCTCTCAACAGACCTTGGCCCTTCTGGCCACTTTTCCCCATGTGCACACAGCAGTAAATAGGGCAATTTTAGTTAAGTACACATTGGTTTTTAGTTTTATATATTTTATTTTGTATGCTGAGGCCAGTGGCCAATGTAAATAAAGGTTCAGATTCAGGTGTTCTAATGCAATTTGTGCAAATTTGATTCAAGCCACTGTTCTTGTTCCAATTGCAGCATTTCACATGAGACATAAGGAAGCATCCCCCTCACTACATATACACAACCTGTACCTTAACCACTTGAATGCCACCCTAACAGTTAATTCCAGATTTCAGCAAACTTACACTAAGATCCAAATTTTGCTAGCTTATAAAAGTTTAAGCAAATGGCAGCCTGCTTTAAAAATGCAAGCCTGCATTCTGGTTTGACTTGTGTCAGATTAAAGTGGTGTCAACAGACAGAATCTGGGGCCCCAAGTTGAGAAAATCCATAGGATGTCATCCCCTATCAGATTTCTGCTCCCTCACTGCTGTCATTTGTGTCAGCTCTGGGGCCTTTGGGTCAGACATCCTCAGCTGGAACACCAGGGCTAGAGTGGTGTAGGTGGAAGGGGAACCAAGGTTTGCTCAGGTAAGGGTCAGGCACCTGGTGAGGCATAGCAGGGCCAGGGGGAAGTCAAAGGCATGGGTCAGATACAGAGGCATGGCAGCACCAGGGGCAAAAGCAGAGTCAGAAATAGGGAGAATCTCTCCCTCCAGAATGCATGGGCTGTGCTCAGCTCAGTCTTGCAAACCAAGCTGAGCTGATGGGAAGTCCATGAGCACTTGCAGAATAAACAACGTACAGTCTTGAATCCAAATCAGGTGAAGCAGCCCAAACAGGGGCTGCAGACACTGCTCGCACAATGGCCAAGCGGGGCTCCTTTCCTGGCAAGACTCTCGCAACCAGCCCGCTTCAGCCTGGTGCAGGTCCCAAGCAGCAACTGCGCCGCACACAGGAGAGGGATGCCACTTGTGCAGCGTGTGGGACTCAGTTCCTAGCAACCATCCTGTGAATGCTGGATGCACTTGCGAGGAATCTGGACTCAGGGACTGCAACATGATCCAGGGTTTGGGTGACTGAGCCCAGGAAATCCAATGGATTCCCACCCTCACATATCCCTGGTCAAGAATAGTCAATGCCCAATGTAATGCAGACGCTGAAGGACTAGAGGCAGGCACTAAGCTAGGAGCAAGGTTCCCACTCTTCGAAGGGCCTTCTCTCTAGCAAGATAGTGAGTTCTCCCCTCTGTGGTCTTGGAGGAGAAATACTGCAAGACACCAATGGCGGAGAGGTTGAAACAATTGAACATGTTATTTTTTTACAGTCGGTTTTATCAAGAAATATGGGCCAAGTTTATTTCTCATCTGCTTTAGAAGGTGATCAGGCAGGTCTGATGCTGAGGTTGCCAGGAAGCTCCTCGTAAACACCAATGTCCAGTTAACAGCTTGTTGTGCTAGGATTTTTGCAGCTACCTGCAAAATCTGCAAAGATATTGTATGCAATGTTTTAATTTTTTAATTAGAAATTGCAACAGGTAATTTTAAACAACTTGATATCATTGTTTTATTGTTATTTTGTCTTTTAACAGTTGGAATACTTTAACCTATGTTGTTATTTGTACATTGTTTATTAAGGACAAGCTAGTCACTGACCATAATCAAATGCAGCTGCTGCTAGTCAGGAACAAAAGGCAGTCACCACAAAGACTCCTGTTATTGCATCAAAGCTGAATGGGCCATAGGATACCTTTCACAGGTCTTCCTATGGCTCCCAGTTGGCCTGCATGAATGCACGAATCCTGCAAGCCCTTCGAGATTGGAGGCTAATGAAGCAAGGTGAGCCATCCTGCATTCTTGATCAGGCCACAAGGGGGAGATGAAGCACCGTGCAGATCCAGATACTGGCTGATATTCCATAGGGTGTAGAACGATATTAATGTCTAAGATGATGTCAGGTAGATTTTATTATAAAGTTAGTGTCAATGTGGAGATTTAGGAGAAGTGCCACCTCTGCGTCGCCTCCTAAAGTCTACCTTAAGATTTACACAGAACACATTACAAGTATTGGTGATCTAGGCATGAATAATCAGTGTTCAGGTTTATGCTCAAAGGGAGGGTTTTACCCATCCCATCACTTTGTTCATCGTTATTGCATGGGTGATTACAAAGTGCTATTGCACTATGTAGCTTTAAAGGACCAACTCTTAAATTGCTCTGTTGGGATTCTGGGAGGGGGACTCTCAAGCAGGAATGTGTGAGAATTTGATTTCAATTCAGTGTTAAAGAATTTATCCAAATTCTCAAAAAACTCCATATACTTGAGGTTTGTTTGCTTCCTTGTTTTAATGAATATGGCAGAAACAAAAGAGGACAGATTTGTCTGTCTAGGCCCGGGACTGTGAGTGCCAAGGTCCTGAAACTCTGAATTTGAATCTCTGTATTTTTAGCCATGGAAGTCTTCTATTAAGTTTGCCAGGTCTTTTTCTCATACTCTCCTCACCTACAACAGTGATACAGCAAGCAGCTATGCAGCAGTCCTTCCCATACTGGGAACAGCAAAACATATTGAAATTGGCTGGTGCAAATTGGTGAGAATTTAATTTCAGTTTGTTTTTCATAAGAATCCACCAAAGTTTAGAATTTCTTCATATTTTGGATGGAAAGAGCTTAAGATTTTTTAAAATTTAAATACTAAGGTAGTGACCGATTTGTCCAGCACTAGTCACAAGGTTCTCCTAGTTGAAATTTATTTACAAATTTTTAATTGATACAGTTTTCTAGTTCAGCAATCCTGGCTCTCGATGCCCTTATATTTAATGCTTTTTCAAACAAACAGATGTACAAATATTATGACACATCAATCATGTTTGTGCACTGAAATCCATCAAAACCAGTTACAATTCAAGTGCACTTCTGCTACTCAAAACTGAATTTGGGAAAGGACAATTGACAGTCCTAAAGAGTCAGAATCTGGGAAGCTTCAGGGCTCCTCCTGGTGGCTAAGCATCAGAAGAACAGCCATGGAGGTTGCAGGATCTGACCCACACTCTGCTGCAGCTGCCAGGGCCCTCATGAGCACCACCTGGCAGCACCATCAAGAGCTATTCAAGAGCTGTCTCTTCCCCTCTAGGAGCTGCCTTAGCAACATTGCTCGCAAGTATACTGAAGCTGTTGCTGTGTTTGGTTTCAGCTCCAAGGTACACACTCCTTTGTGCTGTCTTTTTTTTCTTTTTTTTTCGTGCGGTGAAGGGGAGGAATGGATGGATCGATCTTGGCAGCAGAGGCTGGAAAGAGTGACCAGGGAACTGGCCAAGGCAAGGTAGGAGCTTAGGTAGAGGATTGGGTTTGGGGTGGAGAGGCAGGAGAAATGGAGAGGAAGAGAGGTGGGGCTAGAGAGGCCCAAGGGGCAGCAGAGGGGGTGGGGCCAGCAGCCTCTGAGGCTTGTAAAGCTGCACTCAGCCACTGGAGATGCCAGGAGACATGACACCAACAGCTGACATCCTTCAGTTGCGGCAGGGGTTGTCCAGGGACTCTCTTCCCCAGGGACTTTGGGTTCGCCAAGGGAGCACTGTTCCCAGCCTCAGTTGAGGGAAGCATAGTGCAGGTGAGAGAAGAGTGCGGAGGACAAGCAGAGGCATGGCTTTCTCAGGGGTGGCCTGTTCCAGGCCAGGAGAAGGCCCTGGAAGGAGCAACCATGTGATGGTTGGCTGAACCTCCTGTGGAATGTCATCTTCCTCCCCCAGGAGGAGCCAGGGTGCACTCACGCTGAGTGCAAGCTGGTGCCCAAGCACTAAAGGTGAAGGGTCAAGAGCAGAGGTGGTGAACTTCTGGCACACGGGCCACAGTGGGCATGCAGAGCCTTCACTGTCGGCATACGAGCCAAGTTGCCCCAGCATCGCCCCAGCGGCCGACCGTTGGATAACAGCGCATATAGGGGCCATGCGCATGCTCGGAAGGGAGTAGCGGCGCCAGGCGATGATGTCACGTTCTGTGACTCATTAGCTGAGACTCGTCCAAGCTTTTGCATGGTCAGTCAGTGCACTCCCAAGGGTATATGTATATTTATGTGGACTGGCTGTGAGTTGTTTTTTCTAAACTAAAACATTAGTTTTCAGATTTTATTGCAGTGTTGGCACTTTGGGATAAATAAGAGGGTTTCAGGTTGCTATTCAGGCACTCGGTCACTAAACGGTTCACCATCACTGTGTTAGGGTTGCACAAACAAGGTGTTCTTGCATGATTTTGATGCTTGGAATGTGTTTAGATGGGGCAGAAATGATGAACTGTGCAGGAAAAGCTACACAAGAAGGCTTTTTCATACTTGTCCTATTTTCAATGGAAATTTAGCCCTATATTAGGGTTATGGGTGAGCACCAGGGTAGGGTTAGGGTTAGAAAAACGAGGTGTCCTGGTAAGATTTTGATGGTTGAAATGCATTAAGAATGGGCAGAAATGAAGAGCTGTGCAGGAAAAGCTACTCAAGGAAGGCTCGTTCAAAATCACCCTATATTCAATGGAACTTTAGCACCATATTAGGGTTAGGGTGTGCACCAGCGTGGGGTTAGGGTTAGAAAAATGAGGTGTCCTGGCATGATTTCAAAGCTTGGAATGTGTTTAGAATGGGCAGAAATGATGAGCTGTGCAGATGAAGCTACTCAAGAAGGCTTTTTCATGATCAGCATATTTTCAATGGAACTTTAGCCCTATATTACGGTTATGGGAGAGCAACAGAGCAGGAATAGGGTTAGAAAACCGAGGTGTCCTGGTGTGATTTTGGTGGTTGGAAGGTGTTTAAATGAGGCAGAAATGATGAGCTGCGCAGAAAAACCAACTCAAGATGGCTTTTCAAAATAGCTCTCTGTTCAGTTCCCTCAGTCTCGCCTCATATGGCTTTCCCTGCAAACCGGCCACCAACCTTGTGGCCCTGTGCTGCACTGACTCCAACCTGGCTATATCCTTCCTGTAATGAGGGGCCCAAAACTGAGCACAATACTCCAGCTGCAGGCTCACAGAGTCGTATAGAGTGATAGTAATACCTCTCTCGATCTAGAAGCCATGCTTCTGGCTATGCAACCAAGGGTGGCATTCGCCCTCTTGACCACCGCATCACACTGCTGACTCATGTTTAGCCTGCAGTCAACCAGCACCCCGAGGTCCCTTTCACAAGTGCTGCTCTCCAGCCACTTGTCACCTAACCTGTACGTAGGACACCCACTCCTATGCCCCAAGTGCAAGACCTTGCACTTATCCACATTGAACGCCAACCTGTTGTCTCCTGTAAGTTTGTTACAGGAGTAAGTAGATTGTTGTCTAAGGGCAACATGGTACTGACAGGTTTATTTTCAATTCTTTTCCTAATCATGCTATGGAGTTTGCCTGTTTCACAGCAGCCATGCACTGGCTTGACATTTTCTTTGTGCTACTCACCACAGCTCCAGGATCGCTCTGTTACTTCTAGCTCGGCTCCCATCAGCTTATATTTAAAGTTGGGGTGTTCTAGACTTGCCTGCATTGAATCACACTTGCATTTGGTTCATCATTCTCCTAGTTTGGAAAAATGTTTTTGGAGTTCCTCAGGCCCTTTTCGTTTTATACACCCTAAAAGTCTGGTTCATCAGCAGACTCGGTCACTTCACTGCTCACTCCCAATTCCAGATCATTCATAAATATTAGAATGTTTGTCCTAATAAACAGATTCCTGTGGGATTCTTTACGTTGAGCCTTTAGATTTGCTCAACTCTTTCTGTTGCTTTCAAGGCAAGATGCTCTCTATCTGAACACAACAGACTCTTATTGAATAAGATTCAATAAGGACCGGTGCCAAGACCTCCACCTAGGAAAAAGAAACCAAATGCATCAACACAAGACGAGGAGTACGTGACTCAAGAGAACTGAACAAGAAAAAGGTCTTGGAATAATTGTGGACAATAGGGTAACATGTTACATGGTGTCCGGCAACAGCAGGGGGTTAGATTCAACGGCCTTCATGGCCCCTTCCAACTCTGCTGTTCTATGATTCTATGATTATTCTCTAATTAATTTATTTTTATTGCAAATTTCTAAATCAAAACAGAAACCAAAAATAATGCAGAACTAAAATAAAGATTGCCGTTTTTACCTGAAATGTAAGTACATTTTGTGCAATAAATTGAACACAAACATAAAGTACTTCTATATATTTTATGCATAGCAAAATGTACTACTATTATTAGGAATAATTATGCATAGACTTCAACAAAGGCAGCCCAGATATCCATTCATTGATCAATTTGTAAATTACTTATTAAAACCAATCATTCAGAAATCCACAGACATAGGTCTGCCACTCCACAGGTGTTCCCTCCATCCTGTCAATAGATCCTTTTCTCCTGCCTGGAAGAGGTACCATATTTTTCGCTCTATAAGACGCACCTGACCATAAGACGCACCTAGTTTTTAGAGGAGGAAAACAAGAAAAAAATATTCTGAATCAAATGGTTTAAACTATTTAATAAACTATAACAGAATACAGTAATACCATATTTCAACCTTGTAAAGTGAACAGCAGTCAACAGCGGCATTAAGAACCATCATCACTGTCATTAACAGAAGAGAGACTTTAAAGTTCGAGTACTCTTCTAGCTTTCGTTGAACCCATAGAACTCATCATCGCTAGAGTCAGAATTTATGAAGCTCTGTTGCTCACAATCACTGACATCACTTTCTTCACTATCTTCATATAAGATACCATCTTCAGTTCCATCCAAAACATTGCTAATTTCACATTTTTTGAATGACTGTACAACGATTTCCTCCTTCAGTGAGTGCCATGATGTTTTCACCCATTCGCAGACTTGAGTGATAGTGGGCCTCTTCATTCGTCCAGTAGGTGTCAGATCACGATTACCAGCAGCCATCCATTTGTTCCACTCTCCTCGCATAAAGACCTTGAATGGTTTGTTGATGGAAACGTCGAGAGGTTGCAACTGGCTGGTAAGACCTCCAGGAATGACAGCTAGATGAGTCTTCACTTCTTTAAAGCACTTTTTTGTAGTTTTGCTAATATGTGCTCTAAACTGGTCAAGCACTAATAAGGCAGGTTTTTTCAGAAGCCCTCCAGGACGTTTGGACCACACTTTTTCAACCCATACTCTCATTCCATTTTCGTCCATCCATCCTTTCTCATGAACATGTACAACAACTCCTCTTGGAATCACTTCTTTTGGAAATGTTTTCCTTTTGAAAATTAACATGGGTGGCAATTTGGTGCCATCTGCACAGCAAGACAACACAACCGTGTAGTGGGTTTTCTCATGTCCAGAGGTTTTCACAGTGATAGTTTTGGCAACAGTCCTATTTCAAATCAACAGTCCTATTAGATGGCACATCAAAGGTTAGTGGGACTTCATCCATATTCCCAATCTGGCCGATTTCAACCCCATTTTTCTTCCTAGCATCAATTACAAATTTCTGAAAAGACAGAATCTTAGATTCATATTCTTTTGGCATTTTTTGCGCAATTCTAGCTTTGGTGTGCATAGCAAGGCCATATCGCCTCATAAATCTGTAGCACCACGATGGTGATCCAGTAAAATCGTGAATGCCTTTCTCTACAGCAATGCGTTTGGCTTCATGTATTATCATTTTTGTAGAGACTGAGAAGCCATTATTCCGGTGATGTGTGATCCATTCTTTCATGGCCACCTCTAACTGTGGCCACTTTGCAGAATTCCCATGAAAAGTGTGCTTACTTTTATTCACTTTTTGCAGCTGATCCTCCTATTTCCTCCACTCTCTTATTATTTTTTCAGTTGGAGGTGGCCCAAAATGTCTCTCCACTGCTCTGTTTCCATGCTCCTTAGCATAGTCTACTACCTCTAGTTTAAAAGGAATCTTATATGCTAGTCTTTTCTGCTTTATCATCCTTGTATGTGGAATGGGGGAGGTTTTCTACAAGAAGGTACAGTGATGAAGGAACTGTCAGTAATGCACCAGAAAACCTCAGTGCAAAATGGTCAAATGATGCAGTATACCGTATTCACTCTGTACAAGGACTATACATGTACAAGGACTATACATAACAGCTATATAGTAATATACGGTATGACATTTCCCAGTGACAATCTATTGGCCAGATGATGACACACAGAACATTCCAAATGACATTTATTACCATACTCAGCAGACACATTTTATCTAGAATAATATGCCATTACTATCTGCATTGCTGAATCTCAAAAAATTTGCAGTCAGTAGTGGAATTATTGAAGGAATCCACAATCTACACCAGTTATACAAGAGCTGCTGCAGACAATTCAATAACAAATCTAAAAAAGCCAGTAATGTCCACGCTGCCCTACTAGTAAATAATAAAAAAAACCTTCTGACAAAAAATGAGATATTGTACGGTAAATCAAACACGCAGCGGACTAAGTAGCATTTGAAGAATAAACTTCATATACGAAGGTAATGCTGTTCAAATATCCACTGATCCTAAAAAAAATGTGTCTGATCAACTAACAGATATTGGTCCTTCTGTAAAGCAGGCACCGTTCTGATCCATGGAAAGCTTCCTGATAATCACAGGCACATTCCCCATCACTTCCCCATGGGCTTCATTAAAAGACGGGCTTTTTTTTTTTTTAATTTTGTGATTTATATCCTGCCTTTTTCCTCAAAGGGCCCAAGGCAGCTTACATCATTCTCCTCTTCCATCTTATCCCCACAACAACAACCCTGTGAGGTAGGTTGGGCTGAGAGTCTGTGACTGGTCCAAAGTCACCCAGTTGGCTCCATGGCCGAGCGGGGACTAGAACCCAGGTCGTCTGAGTCCCAGTCCCACGCTCTTCACCACTACCATTTGAAAACACACACCGACTTGTGGGCAGTGGGGGTGGGCAGTCCATCGCAGTCCGTCTCTCCGTGGTGGCCGGCAGGTTAAAGCCCACGGCTCCTCCTGCTCCGCACCCCTCCCCCTGAGCGGCACAGCTCTCATGTGCGCCGGGGGGGGCGGAGCAGGACACGCCGAGAGCGTGCCGGCCAGGTGGTGCCATGTGGTGCAGGCGGGCCTACAGCGTCCCGGTGGTGGTCTTATATGTCCCAGGTGTCGGGCACACCATGCAGCACATCTGACAGACTTACTGCACACACATATTCGCTCTATAAGACGCACAGACATTTCCCCTTACTTTTGAGGGGGAAAAAAGTGCATCTTATAGAGCGAAAAATACAGTATGTCTCTACCACAACTCTCCTCCTTTAAGCATCACATCCTACTATTAGGATTCATTGCCCTGACAGTATATTCCTTATGCAACACTTCTATAATACTAGAGATCTCCAGAATTCTGGTCCAGTATTCAAACCACTACACTACACTCCCTTTATTAAATTTATATCCTTTATTAAATGTATATCCTTTGTGCAAAAAAGACACTTAAAGCTGCTATTTGTCCTTGCCTTTGGAAGCAGTGGAGGAGGGGCACATGAATGGGGTGGGGGGAGGAAGAAGTAACAAAATCCCCCCCCCCCCCCGTTTTCCTTCCCCAACCAAGCAGGGTTGCTCTGTTTGATCAGTAAATTATTTTACTGTGCCATTGATTTTTCTCCTCCACAGGACAGAATCCACAATTTGCAACACAAGCTCGGCTCAGCTACAAAGCAGGATGCAGCAAAACCTTCCTCACAAATGTTGATCCTGGATAAATAACCTCCTGATAAGGCAGAGACCCTCTGGGCTGCAGTTTCCAGCTCTGGGAACTGAGCCTTTTCCGGGTGGGCTTGCATGCGCTCCGATGAGTTGCTGTGCAGCCTGGGAATTTTCCTGAATCCATCTTTCACATGAGGCCCAGCTTCAGTTGGTGTGCCAATTAGACCCATATCTGGGTGGGGACAGCCTAGCCATGGGGTCCATGTCCTGGTAACCCCATGATGAAAGTATTGCAATACACTCCCTGTGGGGCTGTTCTTGAACTTTGTATGTGCTCTTGTATGTGGTTCAGAAACCTCAGCTAGTGCAGAATACAGTAGCTGGGGACACCCGGTTGTGTTCACAGAAGAGCCATGTTAAAGGAACTTGCACTGGTTGCAAATTAACTACAGGGCTGTGTCCAAGGCCATATTCTTGCCATGCAAGCCCAAGAAACAGCTTGGGGCCATCATATCTGACCAGCCAAGTTAAAGAATTTATAACCAGCCAAGTTAAAGATTTTCAAAGGCGGCTCCACTAGTTGTTCTAAAACGAACAGAATGTCACCATGTAATATTTCCACAGCAAACCTTGCCACCTCTTGGGAGTGGTGCCAAACTTACAGGTAGTTTTGGAAACAAAAATTGTGGCATGTCTGAAACACCTCTGGAAAATACACATGAGCAACATGACTTCAAATTAAGTTAATGATGCTGTTCCATCTTAGTGATGCTTGTATTGCTCTGTACCAGCCTTTCTCAACCAGAGTTCCAAGAAATGTCACTTGGGGTTCCACAAGAGGTCAACAATATGTACAGGGTGGTGCAGGGAAACGGGAAATTTTGAAGCTAGGAGTTGGCGACCCTACGGCGTCAGCAATTGTTTGGAACTGGTGCGACCTTGACTAGAACACCTTGCCATTAGTTGTAATGGAGCAGTGGAGTGGTGCACATCAAGCGTTTGCTGTAAAAGTCTGTTATAAGAATTGTGATAGTGTGACTGCTGTGCAAAGGGAATTTCGGTGCCATTACCAGTTCGGACATCATGATCATGTCCCATCTGCTCATGTGATTACAACAAGGGTGCCTAATTTTGAAGAAACAGATTCAGCCTTAAAAAAGAAGTCCTCAGGTGGTGTTCAACAGTGGCATCCCATGGGCTCTGAGATCCTCAGATCTCACTGTCTGTGATTTTTTTCTGTAGGGACATCTTAAAAGCCAAGTGTACAGCGCACGCCCTGCAACCAGAAGGAAGACTGAAGAGGAAAATCTTGACTTGTTGCATCGAGCAATACAGAATTTCCACAACGGGCTATCAGGATGTGTACAGAGAGATAGACAACCCTTCATGATGTTATCTTCAAGACATAAAATGAATATTGATTACCATCATTCATTGCATATCCTGTACAATAAATTCCTTCATAAAATGTACTTTGTAATGTGTTTATTCGTGCATTGAATGTCAGTTGAAAATTTCCCCTTTCCCTGCACCACCCTGTATAAACATCACGTTTTCACATTCGCAGATGTGTGTTTCTAACATGTAATCACACACAGGTTATTGCCTGAGGGGCCTTTCCACTCACCCCAGTTGCCTAGGAGATGGAGGGGGGCAAGGAAAGTCCCTGTCCATGAGAGAAGGGGCTGGGGTGGGAAGCATGTCCACCTCAGTCTTGTAGGGAGCAGCACAGCAGCTGTTCGGTGTGCCTGGCATTAAGCAGCCAATCTTAGCACAGGTGTTGTACAAAGCCAGCATTCTGCACTCAGCAGCAAGCAGAGCAAGCGGCATTCAGCAGCCCCACTGCAAATCATTCTGCTGCACAGGGGCCTCCAGTGCCGCAGCGAATTGGTGCTCCCTGAAGCCAGCCCAGAAAAGAGTGGCGCCGTCAGCATGGCAGGTCAGCAGAGGTCCCTTCTGCAAGATCCGCCTGCTGCCCCCTTCTGGAAATGAAGCATTTCCAGCTCCATTGAGAACTGCTAGCCTTCCATTGCACTGGCTGTGGGTCCCTCTGATGAATGGATGGCACAGAGCACTGCCTGGTGGCTGATCCAGTAACATTCACCCTTCCGTTGGGTCCACAACCTTTGCCATAAAGACAAAGTTATTTGTTTCCAGTTCAACAATGACCATCAGGAAGGTCCTGTTAAATTTGAGGGTAGGAGGCGGAGAAACTGGAGGAAATGTTTTTTTGCTCCATACAGTAGTGACAACCGATGTCTCAGTGCCGCTCTCCCGAAGATGCAGAACTGCATGGTGGATGACCTGCAAGGAGAGAACGATACTTCACTGATGACATAGAAAGGCAGGTTCAAGAATGCTTTTCTTATGCCAAGGAGCCTTGCTTGAGGCCTCTGCTTATATTAGCATATATTCTGGTGGTTGCAACAGACTCTGTCAGAGCGTTTGGAAACTATGCCTGCTACAGAATGATGCTGTTAGGTTTGGGGGCGGGGGGGGGGTCCTTCCAAGAGTACATCACCATGATTCAGTTTCCAGTTTGCTTCCAAGCACAATTTGCGGTATTGGTCATCACCTTTATAGCTCTGAACAGGACTTGCATCCAGGCTATCAAAGACTGCTACCACTGCTCAACAATTCCTACTTGTGTTAATCTCTGTCAGGAGCAATGGCCCTACCCACCATTTCTTGAGATTAGACCATAAACCAGGGGTAAGAACCCTTTTGGGTACACAGGAATAGTTGTCTTTTTTCCCAGAACACTTGTCGTTTTTCTCAAGAGGGGCTCACATTTTCTTTTACCTTGCTTCTCACCTTTCTCTATGTCTACAAGAATTTGTTAAAGGAAAAGCCAGGACCATATATCCCAGTCCTACCCACATACTTACTTTGGGAGCCTTCAGATTGTGCTCTCCAGTAATCCCAGACAGATCAGCTCTGTCATTAAAAGCATCAGTCATACCCATTCCCTGGAAAACGTCCTTCACATCATAGGATGCAGAAATGGAAAATTTCGGAATGTATAGATGGAGCTCACTGTGTAGGTAAAAATCAAAACGTTCCAAGTTTTAAATGACTGCCCACCTGTGATTGTATCGGACAACCAACACTGAGCTACCACCCAAATATTACATAAAAAGGTACACATGGTATTGTTCAACCAATGTTCAGAAACATGTGCTGTGTTTGTGATGTCCGAAAGCATCTCTGCATGGAGCTTTTAACTCACCACTTCATCTGCATTTGGATTCTTAGTGGGAATAAGACTGGCTCCTGTACATGTTTCCCCTCACCAGGGCTTTTCTTTTCTTTCTCTGCCTTTCCATGTGCTCCGTTATGCTACCACAAGGTTTCTCACTTGTTCTTTGATCACCTGATGTTTTGTTTCCCCACTGCCTCTGTGGGATTATGGACTGATGCTGCTAAAGTACAGCTGGTGCAAAAGGAACCCTGCCGGTTGCTTCTCCAAGGCTTTGGAAAAGCAGGTAGAGAAGGGAATGGGAGGGATGGACATATCATGCTGGCATGTCAGCTCTTCCTTATTACACTGAAGCACCATAGTTAGCTAAAATCAGTGATCTCTGCACTTTGCAGAGTGAAAAGAGCCAGAGTGGCGTTGTGGTTAAGAGCAGGGACTGGGACTCAGGCGATCTGGGTTCTAGTCCCCGCTCAGCCATGGAGCCAACTGGGTGACTTTGGGCCACTCACAGACTCTCAGCCCAATCTACCTCACAGGGTTGTTGTTGAGGGAATAAGATGGAGGAGGAGAATGATGTAAGCTGCCTTGAGCCCTTTGTAGGAAAAAGGCAGGATAGATAGATAGATAGATAGATAGATAGATAGATAGATAGATAGAGATAGATAGATAGATAGATAGATAGATAAGAGGTGGATGCAATCTTCACCACTGTGCTTCTCCCAGCCTTCCCCATGATCTTCCATGTTTGGTGGGCTATGGGTGGGGATCTATGGGATTCTCTAGGATCAGTTCCCCAGGTTCCAGTCCGCTTTGCAGCAGCCCTGAGTCCAAGTTCCCAACAACTTCTCCCAACACTTGCAGGGCGCTTGCCAGCAGCTGGGCCCCGCCTGGTGCTCCTCCTGCTGGCTGCATTGAGCAAGAAAGCGGCCAGTTGCTGGGTCACTGGAATGGCATCTGGCGTGACCATAACAGTGCCCCTCTTTCCATGGCAGATGCACTGGGAGGGAAAGAAGGCTGGTCTCCAGACGTCATCCCTGGCATGATTGCCAGCAGTGTCCCTGCTCTGCATGTGACTGGGAAGGCTGCCAGTTGTGCCGCTGGGGCCTAGGAGCTTTCATGGACATCTGCTGGGCTCAGCTCACTTTGCAGGACTAGGCACAGCACAGAGGAAGCCCACAGATGCTAGAAGAGGGATTCTGACAGGGTTCGTCCTGACCCTAGTTGGGCGTCTCTCCATAGGATTGTGCCCATATCTGTGTAAGCTGTAAATATCGTAAAATATTAAAATGCTTGTTAAAATTAGGCTCTCTTCGATCTTTTCTACACTATCTGCATATAACTGCTTTTTGTCCAGGCTGAGAAACTAGGAGAGAATTTATGCTCTTTCTCCCACATCTTCCAAAGAGAGCCAAGCTGAGATGGAGCCTGCAGAGGCTCACCAAGCCCCAGGCGCACAAGCAGCAACCTTCTCCTGCATCAGCTGTAGCAGCCCAAGTGCCTGCTGCAGGCGGTGCAGAAGAGGAGTGCTCTTTGCACAGAGGTCCTGAGGTCCGCTTTCCTGGCAAGCCCCTCACAACATTTATGAATGCTGTGAGCCACCCCGAGGCTTTGTTGCGATGGGGGTGGCATAGAAATGTTTTAAATAAATAAACCAGCCTTCTTGGGCATCAGCTGCAGCTACGTGGGCTCAATTTCTGGCATGCGCCATACAAATACTACTGCAAAACAGACCAAAGTCCGGGGAGCAGAGCTCAGGGAATCCAGTGGGAACCCTAACAGATCCCCCACACATCCCTAGTGTTAATGTCAAATATGAAGCATATATAAAGGAAATATTGACACTTCACAAAATATCCAGTTAATATTCAACTTCACAGATGAAATGTTCTTGAAGAGGACATCTGTAGTACATTTCTGAGCTCTAGGAAATTGCCTTCAGCCTTAAATGGTCACCCCATCCATTCTATTTAAAGTGTTATCCGTTTGCTATTTCATTTCCATCCATAACTTGAACTGCTGATTGTTGCCAGTAAATTGCTTTGGGTTCGACAACTAGAAAACTTGCTTCTTCATCATGAGCCTACTGTGTTTATCCCAGGAGACCTTTGACCAGAAGTTCAGCTGGCTGTGATACACAGCCAGGGTTTTTCAACAGCAGGACCAAGGCTGCAAAATTCCCTTCGGGTAGCTATGTGATTTCATTGTATTTTTAACTTAAGCTGTCTTTTCCATCTTTTTTAGAGAAGCAAGGTATTACTTTTAGACGAATGCACCGAAAACCGCTTCCTCTTTACCTAACTGAAGCTACAATTCATATACACCCCAAAGCATCCTTTTGAGGCACCCCATTAATTTTGCACCATGCTATATGAAATAATCATTTAAAGGAAACAGGATGCATGAGCAGGACTGACAAGACTTACTCATATGCAGAACTTGCAAAAGATGATGTCCACTTAGTGATAGCCTCTTCTGTCAAAGCACCTTCCAAATGCTTCAGTTTTCCTTCATCTGGCAGAATAAACAATGCTACTATGCTGTCTCCTTTGTAAGTTTCTGCTATGCCATCTCCTCTGAAGGGAATTTCTACTACCCAGCAGGAAAGAACTTCATCATGGAGAAATTTGTAATAGCTTTCTTGGTGCATTAGGTTGACTTTCACAGTTTTGCTTTCATTTACAAAAAAATCTTCTTCCCTGATTGAGGCTGTGTCAAAAGCCAGTTTCCACTCAGCTTTGGAAATAAAGATTAGATAATATAGTGTGAAAATTGATTCCAAATAGTCAAATTTAGGCATAAAATTTGCATGGTTAATTATGGGAATCAAGTAGATATGGGGTCCTAGAACTTGTGTGATATTAACCACAAGTTGAACTGTGCAAGCTGCTTCCACATCGATCAGGATAGCAGAAGCAGTAACAAGTAAAGCCAGACACTAAAACAAGTATGCCCTGAGTACAGCTTCATGCCTTCTAGAAGTACCCCTTATTTCATGGTTCTTTTCCGCTTTAAACTAGAAGCTAAACTGAAAGTTCCAAAATGTTTTATCAAGGTTCAAGAGTGCCTGTGTGGTTTTCATGCTTTGCATGCAGAAGTTTGCAGGGTCGGCTCCAGGCATCTCCAGGTAAGACTAGGAAACCCCCCCCCCCCCCCCGTCCGACATCTTGGAAAGTATCTGCCAGTTAGTGTCAACAATAATGGATTCCTTGGACCAATGTTCATATGAACAAGGTTGGAAGTTCAAGGTTGGGATCAGTGCAGGGAAGGACCACAAGGATGGTGGCTGGTTTGCAGGGAAAGCCGTATGAGGAGGGACTGAACGAGCTGGGTCTTTTCAGCCTTGAGAGGTGGAGTCTCAGAGGGGACCTGTTAGCGCCATACAGGTATGTGAGGGGGTGCCACCCAGAGGTGGGTCATGACCTTTTTTCCCCTGCAGTGGAGGGCAGGGCGCATTCCAATGCAGCAAAGATCAGGGAACAAAATTTAAGGTGGATGCCAGGAAGTACTTCCTAATGGTTAGGACCCCCCTAAGGTATGGAATGGGCTTCCATGGGAGGTGGTTAAAGCCCCATGAGTGATGGTGTTTAAGGATAGGCTGGATATGCACATGGTAGGCATGCCATGAATGGAGACAGCTGGAGCCAGGGGTCAGACTAGATGGCCCTAATTCACCCTGTTTCTATGTTTCTAAACTTGTCATTTGTGGGGAGTAGCAGAGGGTAGGACTGTGTGGGTTTTAATCTGAGTCAGCTAAGAATTTGGGGCTTTTGCTACATTTCAAAACATATAAACACTTAAACATTTCTCTTGAAAAATCCCAGAATTATTTCTTACCCTGCAGACACAAAATTATGATGAAGAAATTGCCATTTAAAAAAAATAAATAAGAAAGGCACCTATTAAATTCTGCCACATTTCTTGCCAAACTCCAACCATGCATTTGGACTCCCCACCATGCCTTCATAGTTTATACTACTGCTACAATAGCCTGCAAGACCATTTAAGTTGAAGCAAGACAATCCTCTTGCTGTGCCTCATTGGCAAAATATTTCCCGCTGCCTTAAATATCTAATATTCCTCAACATACCTGTGAAGGTGATAAAGTTCAGAAAAACAAGTGTGGTCTTTGGTTCAAGCCCCTCAACTACCCGTGCTATTTCCCCGTCAGTTTTATTGTGTACATAATCATTCATTTGCTTGAGAGCTGCTGTGGAATTGTCGAAGTTGCAATACAAGACTTCAGCATCATATCGCTTTTTGATATCTTCCGAAAACTTGGGTAGAACCTTCAAGGACTCTTCTATAAACAAGGCATTCCCTATTTTTACCTCTGCTTCAGTCCATATGGTTTCATTTGGTTTGATATATGGACGATTGTGGAGGAGATGTTGAAATCCTTTCTGTATCTCAGATTCCTCAAACTCAGACAGGTTGAAGCCAAGTCCTTTGTAAATGTGGCTCTTTGTTTCAGATTCAGCACCCAGGGCAAGCATTGCAAATGCTGTGGAGAGGCCCACAGGAGAAAAGAAGACATTTCTGTCAGCCACATCTGCGGCGATGTGCTTGTAGAATCTAAATGCAAAGGCAGCATTGATGGAAGCCATCTTATGAGAGTCTGTGGTCTTCTTTGCCCAGTTGTCCAAAATGGAGGGTTGATCTCCTTGGAGTTGAAAACCATTGGCATGAAAACCAAGCAGCAAGGAAAGGTAAATTATGAACTTCATTGGGATTTGCAATGGTTCTGCCCAGTAAATCCTGTGGAAGACACTGAAGGATGAAATTACAATGAGACATTTGGGAATGGTAGATCGTTATTTGATCTGCTTAGTTCCACACCATAATTAATTGATCTTTCTTGTACAGGTAATTTTGGAATTTAGTTTCAGTATATTTTATATGGGAATGTACTTTTAATCTACCATTGTTTTTCAAACTGTTTTTCTTTTCAATATTATCATCATTTTAAAATAATTATTCATGCACTCCATAGCAAATAGATGCTTGGGTTTATTTTAATTTTAGTTTCCAAACTTCCTACCATATATTCTGAAAAATGCATAATGTCTATGAGCAACATTTTCATTTAAAAAGAATTATTTATTTATTTATTTATTTTATTTATTAAAACATTTGTATGCCGCCCCATTCGCCGAAGCCTCGGGGCGGCTCACAACATTAAATTAAAATACAAACATTAAGTTATAACATTAAGTTTAAATGTTTGTAAGATGCAAACATTAAGTTAAAATATAAAAAATAACAATATAAAATAAGTCGCCCTGGCCAGATAAAATCCAATAATATTAACAGTTAAAATGACACTTAAATAAAAAGGTCTTCGCCTGGCACCAAAAAACAAATAATGACGGCACCAGGTGGACCTCTCCGGGGAGCGTATTCCATAGGTTAGGTGCCACTGCAGAGAAAGCCCTCCTCCGAGTACCCACCCTCCTGATTTCTTTCACGAAGGGTTCCCGGAGAAGGGCCTCTCCCGCAGATCTCAAGGGGCGGGTGGGCATATATGGACATAAGCGCTCCTTCAGGTAACCAGGCCCCAAGCCGTTTAGGGCTTTATCGGTCATCACCAACACCTTGAATTGGGCCCGGACTTCAATGGGAAGCCAGTGAAGCTGACGGAGAACTGGAGTCATGTGAACAAAATGCCCAGTCCCCGTCAGCAGCCTGGCAGCTCTATTTTGAACCAATTGAAGTATCCGGACCGTCTTCAAGGGTAGCCCCATGTAGAGCGCGTTGCAGAAGTCAAGATGGGAAGTCACCAGCGCATGTGTCACTGTCGCCAGGCAGTCGTACTCCAGGTAGGGGCGCAGCTGATGAATCAGCCAAAGCTGGAGGAAAGCGCTCCTTGCCACTGCTGTCACCTGAGCTTCCAGTGAAAGCTGCGGGTCGAGGAGTACTCCCAAGCTGCGGACCTTGTCCCTAAGAGGGAGTGCAACCCCATTCAGGACTAGGTTCAATTCACCCTCTCCGAAGCCCGATCCGCCAACCAACAGGACCTCCGTCTTGTCTGGATTGAGCTTCAGTTTATTTTCCCTCATCCAGCCCATTACCTCGGCCAGGCACCGGTTCAGTACAGCCACTGCCTCACCCGGATTGGTGGACAACGAGAGGTAGAGCTTGGTATCATCAGCGTACTGATGATTCTGCAGCCCACACCTCCTGATGACCTCTCCCAGCGGTTTCATGTAGATGTTGAACAGCAAAGGGGACAAAATGGACCCCTGCGGTACTCCATGGCATAGCTGCCATGGTGCAGAGCCATAGTCCCCCAGCACCACCTTCTGGAACCGGCCATTGAGATAGGAGCGGAACCACTGCAAAGCAGTGCCTCCTACCCCCAATCCCGCTAGCCTATCCAGAAGGATACCATGGTCGATGGTATCGAAAGCCGCTGAGAGGTCCAGGAGAACCAACAGGGACGCACTCCCCATGTCCTTCTCCCTGCACAGGTCATCGTACAGGGCGACCAAGGCAGATTCAGTACTGTACCTGGGTCTGAAGCCGGACTGAAATGGGTCCAGATAATCAGTTTCATACAAGAGTGCTTGGAGTTGTCCCGCCACTACCCTTGCTCTAACACCTTGCCCAGAAACAGGATGTTGGCCACTGGTCTATAGTTAGTGGCCATCTCTGGATCTAGTGATGCCTTCTTCAGGACCAGTCGGACTACCGCCTCCTTTAAAGGGGCAGGTACCCAACCCTCCCTCAGAGAAGCGTTAACCACTTCCAAGATCCAGATCCCAATCCCGTGCTTGGAATTATCATCTCATTTTCAAGATTAGGTAATTATGTGCATCTTTCTCACTGAATTAAGTGCTTTTATTTTTTTTTTTGCAAATGTATGCACTTTCTCAGGCACTTTTTGGCAAATCAGACTTGATCTCAGAAACATATGAACTTCACCTACAGATTGTGTTTGGACTCACATTCAGTTCCTGGGTAAACTGGGTAGCTTCTTGTGAAAATGAATAAAAATCCATTTTTTATGCATCCCCTATTTCAGATTTGTATGACAAGCCTGTCTATTTGTCTTCAGGCAGCTCCAGAGTGGACACCTTGTACATTTTGATACACTAAGTACACATTTTATACACTAAGAGGAATGAAGGGCATCTCAGTTCTATTAGAATATCAGTGGGGGTTTGCCATTTACCTCAGTAGAATTTGATTGCCCCACTAATGCATCTCAGTGTTTAGCCATTTAGCCCTATACATGACCGAGCAAGAATTTCAAATGATTATTTATTAAGAATTTTAGCAGTCAGCTGGGTGTGGGGAGATGTACGAGGTACTCAGTATGCATCAGTAATAATAATGGCAATATTATGCTATTGCTTTTCACAGCAGAATAGAACAGAACAGAATCATACAGTTGAAGGAGGCCTGGAAGGCCATAGGGTCCAATCCCCTACTTCATGCAGAACTTAATTCTCCCATCCAAATACTCAACATACCTGGCTATGTTCTGTTTTAAGATTAGGCAGGATCAAACACTTGAGGCTATATGGAAACTACAGAAGAGAAACTCAGTGTCGGCCTCTGCCATGACCAAGTGCAAACTGGATCCCTATTGGCACTGGTCCATGCCGAACACCTTTTCTGAAATACCCAAGCTTCCCATTTGGTTTTAAAATGATTTACTGGGAATAGAATATATTCTGAGATTTAGGATTATATCACAATGAAGAATGCAAAAATAAAAATATAAATACCATAATATATTATCACAATGAAACCTTCCATTTTAAAAACGTAAAAAAAAAAAAAAAAAACCCCAACGGCATTAAAAGATTTTGAGAGCTGCAACAATAAACTATTCTCATAAGCAAGCATGGTGCAGCATTCACGTTGCCCCACTTTAGAGGCTTTTTCTGGAATATCCAAGCTTTTCATTTGCTTTTGAAGTGTTTTACTGGAGTAGAAGTTATTCCCTGCAACTATGTTCTGAGATTCTGCATCCTAAATTCTGACCTTCGCTGCATGTAGCTGTGCGCCCTGCCTAACAGATAAATACCAAAGTAAAGAAGAATGTATATCATACTTACAGAATCTCTGAAATTTCCCTGAGATAATCAGCTGGTCAATGCTGTTGCTTCCCCAAACAATTATGGACAAAATAATTTATGCACCAGAATGGTAATATGCCCAGTCGTCATTGCTGACCATTAAAGAAAGTAAATATATGCTATTGCAGGGGAGCAGAGAGTAAAATGTGATGCAACAAATTTTGAACTTTGCTCCTGAGAGGTTCACTTGCAATTTTAGAACTAAGCAAAGATTCCTCCACCCTCTCCAAATGCTTTTGGATGCAGTGTTAATCCCACTGACTGTTTTTGTACTGCTTTTGTCATTTTACTTGCTGTATTATACGTATTTGCAATTTATTATAGTTTTGTAAACCATCCCAGAAGTATGATTGCAAGGAATATTAATAATTTGATCCTGCAAGTAAGCTAAGGGTCCATTTGAGTGACTCTTTTTCTTCATGGCATGAGTAAACCATATTGAACTAGTGGGACTACACTCAAGCCCTCCAACAATTCACAAATGATAAGAGGGCCAGCAGAGGGAGTATGATCTGTGTTTAGTTAGTTGGTTGGCTGGTTGGTTATATTTAAATATGTAGAAGCTACCTTTATGGAGCTCATCCAGCAATGAAGACCTAGAAGCATAAAAATATTGTTGTTAGTCGCGAAGTCGTGTCAGACCCATCGCAAGCCCATGGACAACATTCCTCCAGGCCTTCCTGTCCTCCACCATCCCCCGGAGTCCAGTCAAGCTCACACCAACTACTTCAGTGACTCCATCTAGCCATCTCATCCTCTGCTGTCCCCTTCTTCTTTTGCCATCTATTGTTCCCAGCATTAGGCTCTTCTCCAGTGAGTCCTTCCTTCTCATTAGGTGGCCAAAGTATTTGAGTTTCATCTTCAGTATCAGGCCTTCTAAAGAGCAGTCAGGGTTGATCTCCTCTAGGACTGACTGGTTTGATCGCCTTGCAGTCCAAGGGACTCGCAGGAGTCTCCTCCAGCACCACAATTCAAAGACCTCAATTCTTGGCGCTCAGCCTTCCTTATGGTCCAGCTTTCACAGCCATACATGGCAACTGGGAAAAACATAGCCTTGACTATATGCACTTTTGTCGGCAGGTTGATGTCTCTGCTTTTTAGTATGCTGTATAGATGTGCCATAGCTCTCCTCCCCAGGAGCAAGCATCTTTTAATTTCTTGGCTGCAGTCCCCGTCTGCAGTGATCTTGGAGCCCAGGAAAATAAAATCTGTCACTACCTCCATTTCTTCCCTATCTATTTGCCAGGAAGTGAGAGGACCAGATGCCATGATCTTCATTTTCTTAATGTTGAGTTTCAAGCCAACTTTTGCACTCTCCTCCTTCACCCACATCAAAAGACTCTTTAGTTTCTCCTCTCTTTCTGCCATTAGCATAAAAATAAGGCTACACTAATATTAAAAGGAAAGCTCCCATTTTAAAAAAAAGTATAAAAAGGATTTGAAGAAGCACCACGATAAAGCAACAGCAAAACATCAAACGCATAACTGTGGTATTCTTCTCAGATGACAGCCTAAGCTAGGAATGGGAGGAGGTATTACATTGCGTTGGTTCTACTGCCATTTGGATGCTTCGTGGTGCTTGGAGAACATTTTTCGGCCCAGGGGTAGTTCCCATCCCACAAGTCATTTAAGTATTTCCCTTACTAGAAGAGGTGTCCTTCTGTACATCAAAGAGAGCTGAGCATTGAGCACTAGAAAACCTAGAGGAGAGTTGTCATTCCAGAATGTGCTTGTATCTTATCTCCATCCTTTTAAAAAGAAGCTGTGGTTATCCATCAATTTCTTTTACCAACTGGCTCTGTCCAAACTAGATACGAATTGATAGGTCTGGTTCATTTGCCAGCTTCTTTTCCTTGGCAAAACAGCCTCAGAAAGGTGTGGTTTGCAGAGGACAAACTGGTGGAGGAGATGCCTACGTTCCCCATCGGCCATTTTTCAGTTAAGTCTACCCTCCCCCAAGTGCATTTTCTGTCCTGTGTGCTTAAAGATACGTGGCTGTGTTTCTGAGGTAAGCGTGGACCTGGAGCCCTGGGGAGGCACGTGTCTGTGTGCAGAAAGACTGTTCAGTGGAACAACAAGGGAAAAACCATTTGTGAGGGATGGGATACACAAAGTTCTGTGATTGCAAAGTTAGCTTTACTTGCCACTCTAAGATAACATCTCCTTTGACCCTCTGCTACTCACCCAAAAGAAAAGAAAAGAAAAGAAAAGAAAAGAAAAGAAAAGAAAAGAAAAGAAAAGAAAAGAAAAGAGCCATACCTAACAAGGATTGCTTCCTTTAAATTATTTTGCCTTATTATTTTCAGTCTCAGGTATATTATTATATTTTTATGAGTATTTATTCCAATTTCTTCTTTTTCTTCATTTTAATTTTAATAGGTTATAGGTTAACTTAGCCCAACAAAAAAGGTAATTTGCTCATCAATTTACAAATTTCTCCATCCAGTCTCAGATGGATGTTTATCTTGTTGTGTCTATTTACACAATATAAGTGCGGCATTATGCTGTGCTGATTGCTAAACCTGCTACACTCCTTATCCCCTACTAAGTTATTTCTCTGCTTGCTTTTGCCAGGTGACCTTCCAGTTACCCCACATTCAATAGGGCTTTGCTGCATTTATGGATAGGAGTAGTGGAAGCGGCACCCCCATCAGTGAAGACCAAACCTGTTGCTCATCCACCTGCCACCTGGGCTGCACTTCTCCTCTCCCAACTTCTTTGGGTTCTTTTTAGTATCCCCACAAAGCCCCAGAGTCTAACATAAGTGTCTGCTTACCAAGATGAAAAGACGACCAATACCAGAGAGAAATGCCTTGTTTATAGAAGAGAAAGGAAGACAAACCATGCATGAAAAATGAACACGTAAAGGCAGTCGCTTATTCCCCCACTGATACTTTCCTGCCCCACTTATTCCCTTCCTCAAGCAGTGGGTCCTGCTGATTGCATTGCACAAGTGGGACCCAATTCTTATGCATAGGAAATGTAGGACTTCCTAGAGAAAACCTTGAAATGACCAGAAATATTTGTTTCTGGAAAGAGATTGGTCTATGGAGCTTTCTTTTCAGAGCACTGCTGGCCTGCTTCCTTCCAGAAGGGAGTTTTCCATTTTGGCTTACCCCAGAAGTGCTAAATCAGCAAAGTGCAAGCAGTGGGTGCAACACAACCAGCAGCCTAGAACTGAATTGGCAGGAGCACAAGTCCCCCACTGGATTCTGCCTTATGGCAGGGCTGCTAACCTGCGTCTTCAAACATAACTGGTTATTGAAGGATTTCAAAAGTTTATTTATTTATTTATTTATTTTTATTTTTCAATTTATATCCTGCCTTTTTCCTACAAAGGGCTCAAGGCAGCTTACATCTCTTCCTCCATCTTATCCCCACAACAACAACCCTGTGAGGTAGGTTGGGCTGAGAGTCTGTGACTGGCCCAAAGTCACCCAGTTGGCTCCATGGCTGAGCGGGGACTAGGACCCAGGTCGTCTGAGTCCCAGTCCCATGCTCTTAACCACTACACCACATTGGCTCAACCTTTACACTGATAGGTTTGGAAAGCTGTAACTAAAGGGTTAAGTTGCATAGATTCAAGAGCATGAACATTCCAAAATGGGCATTTACATTTCCTTTAGAATGTTGAGGGTTAAGCCAACTACTATCAGGGCATGCAGATAAATGAAGAACTTGCATTCTTTCATCATGCAGACCAAACAGGTGCCCATAATCAGTCGCTTTAATAACAAAAACACTTAATTTTTTTAGCGAGTCACACAAATGTGAAACACATTGGCATTATGAACATAATAGATTGTATCAACAAACCACCTAATCGTGAGTTTTGGTAAGATCCTGTTATTTTCAAATAAAAGCCAATGGTCATGAAGAAAGCAAATATGTTGAAAGAGCAGTACCTGAGGGCCAATGTCCCAGTGTCAGGGACTTTAACCCCAGCTGGCCTAAATGTTTGCTTGTCTAACTGCAAGAGATAACCATCCACCAGCAAGATCAAAAGCATGTGCCAACAACGAGCAACCTGCTCTTCCTTTACAAGGGACCAGCACCAGCAATTAACAATCCAAATGTTTTTATTTCTTTAAGAGCAAGCTCAATTTGTCCAGTTCCCATCTGTGCCTTGATCCCTCCTTCTGTACTCTGCTAGCTACAGGAAGGAGACCACTTTCCACACTTGTCTTAACAGTGGACAGTTAAGCAGAAAGTTGGGTACCAGCAATTGTCTTCTCAGCATTATCACAATGAAGGATGCTGTTTCAGCGAACGATTTATGTTAGGTTAGTCTCGCATTCAAACACACAAAATAACTGAATTTCTGCACAACTTGAGGGGCACTCTTTGTTTGAGGCCAAAGAGTTCAAGCACAGGGAATCAGAAATTGAAATCAACATGATCTCCTAGTCCCCAGGAAGGGCCCTCATATTAGTAGAGCTTCTGGTTTGGTGCTCATGGAAAGTTGGAGACAACAAAGCACCTTCCCTAACACAGAGTATTATTCCCATCAGCCTTGGCTTGCTTGCCGACTGTCAGGAGATGATGCGAGTTATAGGCCAGAGCATCTGGAGGGCACCAGGAACACTGTCTTAGGGAATTTAACCCAACCTCCTGCACATGTTGAAGAAGGGACATGTGTCCTCCAGTGATTGGGTGCATGCTGGTTATCATCATGAGCAAGTTGCACGTTCAGCAACCACTTTTAGGATGTACTTGGATCCTGCACTCAGCAAGCATGCATAGAGTTGTCGTGCTTGTAGCCTGCACTCATGTCATCAAAGAAAGGTATAGCTCTAATGCACCCTTACACATGTTCCAGACATAAGAGGGGGTTGTAGCAATGTCTCCTAGTCCATAATAGGAGAAGTGGTCTGGATCTGAACTTCTGGATTCCGTACTTCCTACTTCCTTGCCTATTCTAGCCTGCTGCAGCTTGAAGAATCTCAGTGCCTAAAACAGAAGAGCATAGAAGCATCATTTGACAAGATACTCTGAATTTTGTTACTGTCCCTGCAAAACTGCTTTGTTTAGGGGGTAATAGTCAATTAACCTCTCCCACCAACAGAATGGCTTCATCAACAGAACAGGAATGGGGAACCTGTCTACCCACAATCCTTCAGTGTCCACCCTGATGCTCGGGACTCCCTCCAGGGCAACTTTTGGGCTCACAAGGGAAAGCAGGGAAGAGACGGTGCTCCTGTTGCAACAACAGACATCTGTGCACACAAAGCCAGACCACCTATTTAGTCTCCACTGTCTTCCTGGATGCCAGACTGGGAATACATGTCCGCCTATACTTAAATAAACTTCTGTTCAGTTCCCTGGAAGGTGAATGAAACTGATGGCATTGAACACCAAGGCACCTGGCACGGAGATTTTGTTTGTCTCAAAGGTTTCTCTGTGAGCTAAAGAGTTCAATGAAACATAGAGTGATAGCAAGCAGTACCTGAAAGAAAGGGCTTTGCTTATGCTGTCAGTCACATGTGGATGCTCCTTAAGCTTGTTTAAGCACATTCAAAGGTGCACTTCTTTCCCAACCAATGGGTTAGGAAAATTTAGGTTTACCAACTGTTCCCTAAAGCCTCAAAATGATGCACCTTGATAACATTTGCACAGGCACGTGTGAGCAATAGCTGGCATCCAGTGTTTGGGATAAAATATACTCCTATTTCAAAACATAGAAACATAGAAACAAAGCGAGTCAGAAGAGGCCTCCCGGGCCATCTAGTCTGACCTCCGGCACCAGCCGGTTCCGCTCAAGACATGCCCACCATGTGGACGTCCAGCCTATCCTTGAACACCTGCACCGATGGGGCCTCAACGACAACAAAACAATATCAAAATATTTGTAAAAGTTATTTGCATTAGAACTTAGAGAGAAATACTGTTGACTCTCAATAGTAATTTTACTAATGGATGACCCTTGTGTGTGTGTGTGGAGGGGAGCACTCTGTGCATAAAAGAGAAAGTGTGTATTCTGCATAATTATATGCATTCAGTTGCGTGAATAAAAGAGAGAAGGTGAGAAGATGTATAAGTTTATTGAGTTCTCTGTAGATGATATATGCATAGAAAAACATATACATATATAAAATATGATGAATGCATTCCTCATTGCCTTTGCTCCCTGGAAGAGTCACCAACTCGGTATCCTTTATTTTTCCTCCTTTATTCTTTCCTTCCTTCTGTTCAAAGAACTCATATCATCTGAAATGATTAGGCCCTGCTCACAGGGTCTTGAGGCTGAACACCCTCCTAGAGATTTTCAGGAGTGCTCCATTTATTTTTATCCTGACTTTTTACTAAAACTGTCCCTCCAGGTACTGTTTGTTTACCTGTGAAGTAAAAAGTACGAACCCTCTGTTTCAAAATGACCTTCCTACAAATGAGGCCGGCAGCCAGAGAAGCAGGATGACTCTTTACCTTGACCATTTCTGCCATTGTGTAAAGTACAGAGACAAGTTGTAAATTTGTTGCATCATATTCTGCTCTGCACCCCCCCCCCGTGATCAATATTTGTACAGTTAATGTTTAATACTAAATTCTAGCCATTATATAAGTCTGGTAGGCAAATCAAGCAAGGACCCACATCAACAGGTTGAATGACAGTATTTCTCTTTTGGAGATTTTGTAAGTACAGCAAAGCTGTTTTTCACCTTGGACTTTATCAGTTTGGCTGGATAAATGCACTGCCCTCTTCTGCAGGAGCCAAGAATATCATTTTCAGTGCAGCATCTCAGATACTGCTGACGCCGCTCCCGCGGCCATCGCTCGGCCACCCCGGGCACAGAGGACGCCAGGGCCACGCCAGGCCCGCCGCCGACGGCGCAGAGGAGGGCGCCGCCATCTTGCCACTGGACGGGTTTCCGCGCCCCTCCCTGCTCCCTCCACCCGCCGGTGCCGGTGAAAGCAACGCCGGATTGGGGCGGGGCGCACGGGCAGGCGCCAGCTTAACCCGCTGCATGTGGCCTGGAGCTGGGCGGGCTTGGAGCTCCCCCCCCCCCGAACATCTGCCGCCACTGCCGGACTGGGGCGCACCAGTTTTATTGTATTTTAATTTGTTTTTATGGAGTCGTCCCTGGCCATGTCGACATTTGTGTTTCCTGGGAAGCGCATGGGCGCCACCATAGGGTTGGTTATGGGCAATGGATGTTACTGCGGTGGGGGCTTAATGTGTCTGCGTAGAAGAAGGAGGAACAGATGGCTGACACCTGTCCCTTCTTCTGGTTTTGCCCCCAGCCAGAGGGTGCCAGATAGCCTTGTCAACCGCCCCTCAGGCCTGATGGTGCTGCTGCTCAATGTCAGGTCAGTCCACAATAAATCTTCCCTCATCCATGACTTGATTGTGGATGAGGGGGCCGACCTGGCTTGCATAACAGAGACCTGAGCGGGAGGGGGGGATGTCGCCCTCTCTCAAATGTGCCCGCCCAGGTATCTGGTTCAGCACCATTCACACCTGGAGCGGAGGGGAGTGGGGGTCGCTTTGGTTTACCGAGCCTCCATCTCCCTTGCGGGACTTCCGGTCCCTTCGAGGTCAGGGTTGGAGTGCCTCTACTTGGTGTTGGGCAACCAAGACAGATTTGGAATTCTGTTGGTGTACACTGCACCCTTCTGCCCAACAGTCTCCCTGCCTGAGCTGACAGAGATCGTCTCGGACCTGGTGTTGAGAACCCCCAGGATGTTGGTCCTGGGGGACTTCAATCTCCACACTGAGACTGGTCTGACCGGGGCAGCTCAGGACTTCATGGCCTCCATGACGGCCATGGGGCTGTCTCAACATGTCACCGGCCCAACCCATGAACGTGGACACACTCTGGACCTGGTTTTCTCGACGGGGCAGGAAGAGGGTGGTCTGAGGGTGAGGAATTTATGTCTGACACCCCTGTCATGGTCAGATCACTTCCTGGTGAGGTTTGAGCTCGAGAGCGGCCTCTCCCTCTGTAAGGGTGTGGACCTGATCATGTGGGTCCGCCCCCAGAGGCGGGTGGATCCGGATGGATTACTGAAGGCCCTGGGGGAGTTTCCAGCTGACAAGACTGGTGCTCATGTCAAGGCTCTGGTCGAACTGTGGAACAGGGAGATGACCAGGGCTGTTGACACGATCGCTCCTAAGCGTCCTCTCCCGCCGGGCAGAGCCCACTCTTCCCCTTGGTATACACCTGAATTGTGGGCGATGAAGCAGGCTGGGAGACGGCTAGAGCGTAGGTGGAGGAAATCACGGGATGAATCTGACCGAACACACTTAAGAACCCATTATCGGGCCTATGCTGTGGCGGTGAGGGCGGCAAAAAAGAAATTCTTTTCTGTTTCCATTGCCTCCTCAAAATGCCATCTGGCGGAGCTTTTTCATGTGGTGCAAGGCCTGGTTCATCCAGGTCCTAAGAAAGATCTGGTTCCACCCTCGAAGGCCCTCTGTGATGACTTTGCCAAGCATTTCAGGGAGAAAATCGCTCAGATTCGTCACGAGCTAGACTCTACTAGTGACTCAGAGGTTTCTGGGGAGACACCAGTGCTGCTGTCTGGTCCAAAATTAATGGATGAATTTCAGTTATTGTGACCTAATGATGTGGACAAGGTGCTTGGACGAGTACATCCCACCACTTGCCTATTGGACCCTTGCCCGTCTTGGTTAATAAGTAACTACAAGCACGGGATTGGGACCTGGATCTTGGAAGTGGTTAACGCTTCTCTGAGGGAGGGTCGGGTATCTGCCCCTTTAAAGGAGGCGGTAGTCCAACCGGTCCTGAAGAGAGCGTCACTGGATCCAGAGATGGCCACCAATTATAGTCCAGTGGACAACATCCCATTTCTGGGCAAGGTGTTGGAGCGGGTGGTGGCGGGACAACTCCAAGCTCTCTTGGATGAAACTGATTATCTGGACCCATTTCAGTCCGGCTTCAGACCCAGGTACAGTACTGAATCTGCCTTGGTCGCCCTGTATGATGACCTGTGCAGGGAGAAGGACAGGGGGAGTGCGTCCCTGTTGGTTCTTCTGGACCTCTCAGAGGCTTTCGATACCATCGACCATGGTATCCTTCTGGATAGGCTAGCGGGATTGAAGGTAGGAGGCACTGCTTTGCAGTGGTTCCGCTCCTATCTCAATGACCGATTCCAGAAGGTGGTGCTGGGGGACTATGGCTCTGCGCCATGGCAGTTATGCCATGGAGTACCGCAGGGGTCCATTTTGTCCCCTTTGCTGTTTAACATCTACATGAAACCGCTGGGAGAGGTCATCAGGAGGTGTGGGCTGTGGAATCATCAGTACGCTGATGATACCCAGCTCTACCTCTCGTTGTCCACCAATCCGGGTGAGGCAGTGGCTGTGCTGAACCGGTGCCTGACCGAGGTAATGGGCTGGATGAGGGCCAATAAACTGAAGCTCAATCCAGACAAGACGGAGGTCCTGTTGGTTCGCAGATTGGTCTTCGGTGAGGGTGAATTGAACCTAGTCTTGAATGGGGTTGCACTCCCTCTTAGGGACAAGGTCTGCAGCTTGGGAGTGCTCCTCGACCCAGGGCTTTCACTGGAAGCTCAGGTGATAGCAGTGGCGAGGAGCGCTTTCCTTCAGCTTCGGCTGATCCATCAGCTGCGCCCCTACCTGGAGTACGACTGCCTGGCGACAGTGACACACGTGTTGGTGACTTCCCGCCTTGACTTCTGTAACGCGCTCTATGTGGGGCTACCCCTGAAGAAGTTCTGGATACTTCAATTGGTTCAAAATAGAGCTGCCAGGCTGCTGACGGGGACTGGGCATTATGTTCACATGACTCCAGTCCTCTGTCAGCTTCACTGGCTTCCCATTGAAGTCCGGGCCCAATTCAAGGTGTTGGTGATGACCTATAAAGCCCTAAACGGCTTGGGTCCTGGTTACCTGAAGGAGCGCTTATGTCCATATATGCCTGCCCGCCCCCTGAGATCTGTGGGAGAGGCCCTTCTCTGGGAAAATAAAGAAAAGAAAATAAAGAAATCATCAAGAAAATGATGGTTAAAGGGATGCCAAAACAACAGAGGGAAAAGTGGTTGTCAGAAAGAAATTTTGACTCTGACCTCACCCACTGCTGCTTCCTCCTCCTCCTCCTTCTCCTCACCAGCCTACAGATTCTGACAGCTCCTCAGGGAGGTTAGCCCTTAAGCAGAAAAAATAGTGGTCCATTTCTCTCTCTCTCTCTCTTTTTAAGGTGCAAAAGACTTACTTCTTTCCATCTCCATCAGATGAGACTGTGGATGTGCCAACCCAGTGCGCCAACCACAGTCTGCCAACCCGGAGTGTGACAATGGAGTGGAGGAGGGCTAATAAAATGAAGCTCAGTCCAGAGAAGATGGACCAAAGTATATACGTTGCACTTTTTAAAGACAGAGCATTTTCATAAAGAAAACACTCTTTAAAAGAAAATCACATTTTAACATTTAAGGATGCAACCCAATAGGGTTGGCATCTGTTAAATGGAAGCAGCTGTTCTCAGAAGTTGTGTTTCTGAATTTCCTGCATCCTGCTGCAGTGTGGCTGGCAGCTCAAGGTACAACAGAGGCGATTCCCCCCCCCCCCCCCCCCCCCCCAATCCTCCTTCTTGAACTTTTTCCTCTAGGCTGCCCTCTGACCCATCTAGAGGAGACACACGACTGGTGTTTGGTCAGGGTTGGAAAGGCTCAGCCTCTCCCCAGCCCCCCCACTGAGTGGCAGGTCAAGTCAATTGAGTACTCTCAGTCCATGCCCATGGTGCAACAGTTAAAGGTTCAGACAAGGCTCCACGGGGGCAAAATCTTCACTCAGCCACAAAGCTTGCTGGGTGATCTTCAGCTACTCAGTATCGTTCAGCCTCACCGACCTCACAAGTTGTTGTGAGGATAAAAAGGGGAGGAAGGAAACCATGCATGTTGGCCTGACCTCCTTGGAAGAAATGCAGGACAAAATCAAAGTATATCAAACAATTCAGATTGCCATTGCATGTACTGGCTTTCTCTAATCTGGGGCGGAATACAGCTCCCATAATCAACAGCTGGCAGGGACACTATGGATGCTCTAGTTGCACACATCTGGAGACACCAGCTGGGAGACGGGTGATGTGTGTTATACCATCCAGTGTCTCTATTTACCACAGTCAATCCATATTTCCTCATCCTTACCTTAAATCACTGTCCTTACTTTGCCTGTTGTGTGCACCCTTCAGGTTTTGTGAATGTGAGTCCTGAATTTATCATTAGTCAGCTCTCTTCACCAGAAGTCTTAAAATCCCATGTGGGTAGAAGGCACATCCTGCCTCCAGCAAGATGTCTGCCACATTTGGAAGTAGCATGTAGAATCAGATGGAAATACCTTTCCTTCAGTGGGATTCGCATCTGACTAGTCAATAGGGATGTGCATCGTAAGCCCCGGGTTGCCATGTCATCACCGTCGACCACTTATTGTAGGAGCACGCATGCTTCTCAAGGTTGCCTATTTGCTTTTTAATCCAAGGAACAGACACCCCAACATGCCCTTTGCAATTAAATCATCAAAGCACAAGGAACCCCTGTGGGGATTTACAGCAGATGGAATATATAATTGGGCTGCTAGAATATATAATAGGTGGGCAGGTGCTTCATATGGGATTGGTAGCCTTACTAACAATAGGTTGTATTCATTGGTACCTTTGTACTAATTAACTTCTGCAAGGTATGATACTTCATTTTTCCCAATACCACCCACCCAATCCTCCCATTCATTTAGCAGGTGGGTGGGTGGTGGAGAGCTGGAAACAACAAGAGGGGCGAAATTGGCAAAATTTGGTGCTTTGCTAGTGGAGGTGCTCTCTGCTTGTGCAAAACCATCATGTGATGTCACTCAGAACCTGGATTTGGAGGCATGACAAGCAACCAAGAATAGCAGGCAACAGTTGCTTCTCATGCAAGCCGGGGCAGTGAGCAACCACGGATTCTTACTCTGCTTGGTAACCAAAATATGAGCCAACCATTTGCTGCAGGGTTTGTTGCATTCACAATGGATTATTGAGCCAACTGACGTAGGCAATGCAGCCCCACATGGGCCAAGCCCAATGAGAGAGGTGCTTGGCAAGAACTGCCATTTCCACTCTTGCCAAGCTGTGATCCAGAAAGCATGGCTGACTCTTGCCCCAAAAGTGTTCATGCAAAATAAATACGGAGTCAGCTGTTAGAGACTGCTGGTCACTGTTCCATGCCATCTGCCCATCCTTGAGCCCTTGACACAGAGCTGAGAGGTCTCCCCTTCCGGTTTGAGAGGTCTCCTCTTGAGGAGGAGGCAGGGTGCTCTGGTCCACTTGCACAGCTGCCCTGTGCTTTGGGCACCAGCTCAGAATAGATCAAGGAAGGTATTTTTCCTTTTTCTTCTTCTTCTTGTGCAAACAAGACTCCGGCTCTGAAGCACAAGGGGGTCAACTTCCAGCCACTACTGGGGCAACATGCAGGGGGCTGCCCTCTGCAAGGATGCCCCAAGCACAGTTGTTCTAACCTCTGGTCCTCTGTATCAAGTCAAGGCTGGAAGCTGCCACCGGTGTGCTTCAGGGCAGGAGCGTTGTTTGCACAAGAGAGACTTCCAGGCAGCCGCAGAAAACAACACTGGCTTGGGATTGCAACTTTGAACAGGGAGCCTCATTCCTCTCTGCTGTGTCCCTTGGGATACCAGCAGGAAGAACAAAGGGGAAGAGAGAGGAAGGGAGCCAAGTGCCCACAATGGGCCCAATGCCCATCAGGCTCATTGCAGGTGCTTGAAACGCTGAGTTGCCTTACATGCTATGAGCTCTTGCTCCTTGACTGCAGGCAGCTCAGGCAATGGCAGGGAAGCAACAGCAGCCACTGGGTTTGAATTTGTGCATTTGTCCGAAGGGATTTCTCCCCCTCCTCTAACCATCAAATTCAACAGACTTTCCTGATGTTCATCTTGCATTCTTCCCCACATGATATGCTGTTCTGCTGTTCTTGGGGAAATTGTGGACCCAAATAATTACCAGGGGAAGAGCCCGGGGCTTGCATTTACACTTGGTGTGTTCACAGCTGCACTTTTATATACAATTCTGAAGACACAGTGGAGCGTGCCTTTCAGTAAAGGGGGCTAAGACGGTGTTGACGAAACAGATTTGCCTCCAGACTCTCGTCAACGTCCACGTGGCCCCATTAATGCAGTAACCAGACATTGTCAGGCCTATCCATCCTCAATGCAATGGGAACATTTATGTATAATAAAGCATGATCTTTTAAATATAATTTGGAACATGGTAGACACGCACACGGTAGTCATGTCATGAGCAGAGCCAGCTAGAGCCAGGGGTCAGACTAGATGGCCTGGGAGACCCTTTCTGACTCGCTCTGTTTCTCTATTTAAAAAGTTCACTAAAATCGGTAGCAGAACTCCATACTGTGGCATACATCCATCAAGAAAGGGCCATGGTAGAATTGACTGGACAGAGAATCCCAAAGTCCGCACAGGGGCATGAAGAAAGTTTGCTAACTGGTAGGACGTTGGGAGTTGTTCAGCACCATAGATAGCTCCTAATGGATATCCAGGGTGGACAGCCCACCTCATTGACTCTTGGCCCATCAGCCTCTGCTGGTAGGACTAACCTAGAGAAAGAACATTGTCCCCAGGATGCTAATCAGCTGAACTCCACCTAGAGGGTGCTCCTGCTGGAGGAATGGGATTTTTGCCTAGTCTTCCTTCATCCTGCATCCCCCAGCACACTCGGGCAGCGGGGTGGCTGGAGGGGAAAGGAGGATCTGGTGAAAATCCCTCACTTTCCTCCAGAGAAGTCTCTGTTGGTGCTCTTGCAACCTCATTGATGCAGACCATGTGGGATTTCCATGTCTGCTGCAGGGGAGAAGCAGACCAGCCCAAGCATGGAATGCCAGATCCGAGGTCAGAACTGTTTTCTGGTTTCATAGCCTGGTCTCTGAGTAATCCCCTGGCCCTCTGGACACTCTGTAAGGGCACTGGTTTGTGCTGTTCATACTTAAAACCTGCCCCCTTATTGATCAACTGTTGACTCCATTGCTTAAAGGTCAGAGTCAAGCTACATGAGCATTGCAACATGTTTTACTCTGACTTGCTTTGATCATAACTATTTGCTCTGCATAATGGGATACACACCTGGTATATAAACTACAAAGCAAAGAAGTTTGTAGTTCAGCAGAGTGCCATTGGATTCTTTCGGAGATCAGTAAGTATAATAAACATTTTCCCCTGGCCTTTCAATTTTATATGTAAATCCCCTTGAGTTCAAGGGGGTTAACTCTAAATTGAGTCGGTCTGTAGCTGCAGCCTTGGTTTACCCCTGCTCATGCTTTCTGCCATAAAACCAGCATGTATCCACTCCCCGCTTAGGTTAAAAAGCTGTGGAGGCAGTGGGGCCACTTATTTGCACCAGGTTATACTCTCAGCTTTAAAGAAACTATCCATAGTGCTGACCCAATCTCCAAACTAGGTTCAGGACCATGGATAGTAGCTTCAAAGTTCAGAATAAAACCCAGAGTAGATAAAAAGCCACCAGCCTCCACTCCTAAAAATACATGAAGGGTGGAATCCGAATAACTGCTCCTGGCCCTGGGACAACTATAAGCACAACGGGGAGGAAGCAATTCATGCTGTTCCATATGTTCCCTCTTCCACAATGGCCTGCTTGGATACCTCTCCAAGGCAATCCCAGAGCCATTATCCTGTGTCCAAGCAGATGTTGATTTTATTTTCTTATCATGAAAAAGGACAGCATATCAGTGCAAACGTCCTAAGAAAAAACTGAGTTCCAGCATCTAAGAGTGGGATGGAACTCTCTGGTCCCATGCCTAAAAATTTGACACTGCGGGTACAACTCAGTTTCTATTAAAGATAATGGCAGATCTTCATTGATGTTCTGCTAGAACTGGGAAATCCCAAATAGTGGGTTTTGGTTTTGGTTTTGGGTTTTTTTTTTCCTATAAGTTTTATTCTAAATAAACCTAATACAAAGAAAAACTAAAAGCAACATCAATCATCAGAAACATTGGACCTACTGGGTCAACCCCCCACATTTTTTCTTTTTATGTTAACTTATGAAGATTTTTAAATCTATGTGAAGCCCCGTTTCTCTAGCCAATAATAAAAAGAGCCCCAAGTTTGATAGAAGTCCGTATCTTCTTTCTCCTTCTGTGACAAAGTCAATTTGCCCATTTCTGCACAGTCCAAGATCTTTTTTAGGATCAGTTCATTGGTGGGTGGGTAGGATCAGTTCAGTGTTGGGCAAATGCAATCCTCGCTGCAGTAATTACATGTAAAGTCAAGTACATTTCTTGTTTACTAATATCATCAGGTATAATGCATAATAAGAAAACTTCAGGTTTAAAAGCTAAAGATTTTTTGTAATGTTTTTGTTTATTGTTTTTGATCTACTAGTGTGAAGAATTTGAAAGAATGCAATTCTGAGAAGCCACCCAGAGAACCTTCAGGTTATGGGGCGGCACAGAAATGAAATGAAATAACTAAATAATGCCTGAAGGGCAGAGGCTAAGGCTCCTCATATAGGCATTAAAAAATATGAAACTCTATACCTATCTCAAAGATAACTTCAAAATGATATGAGAACCATATTATTAAGAAATTGTTTTGATTTAATATTTGAATTAATATTACTCTTTCAAAGTAAAGTTTCAAGTCATGCAAAGTATGTTCCAAAAAAGATTGTTCTAATACTTTACATTGTTTTTAAAAAGAACAGTAATTTAAGCATTAACTACTAAAATTCCTCCTTATGATTCTCACAGGAAAGGTGAATCATTTATATTGTGTAAATGTATAGCTCTAGGGCCCAATCCCCACTGTTGCAGCATTCCTGTGTATTTCTGGATCCTCTAATGTCTTTTATGGGGACTATTAGCAGAAGGATTACAAATCCCAATGAAGCCCATCATCAACCTCTCCTTGTTACTGATTAGTCTTCAAGTCCGTTGTCAGCAGCTCCCAGAACACCATGACTACCAGGAGGATCACGAAGATAAAACTCCATCTGAACATCATCATCTTGCTTCGGCAGAAGAACAGGAGCTCGCATCCCCAGACTATCATAAGATAGTTTCCAGTAATGCTGACTTTGCATTCAGACTCTACAGGAACATAGCTTCAGATGCAGCTGCCAAAAATATTTTCTTCTCTCCCTTCAGCATCTGCACAGCTTTTGCATTGCTGACCTTAGGTGCCAAATCTGAAACCAAGGGTGAGATTTACAAAGGACTTGCTTTTAACCTGTTGGAAATTAAGGAGAAGGAGATACATGAAGGGTTCCGGCAGCTCATGCATATGCTTCACCAGACAGATAGCAAAGCACTAGTGAACCTAGGAAATGCCTTGTTTATGGATCAGTCCTTGAAATTCTTGCCAACATTCCTGGAGGATGCCAAAGCCTTCTATGAAGCAGAAGGCTTCTCTGTGGACTTCAATGCTTCCAGAGTGGCTAAAAAACTGATAAATGATTATGTGCAGAACAAAACTCATGGAAAAATTTCCCATGCTCTTGATGAACTTAATCCAGGCACTGTGATGCTTCTTGTGAACTACTTGTTCTTCAAAGGTAAGTTGAAGAGCAGTTATTAGCAAACGGGACCAGCAATAGCCCCAGCCTGGGAAGGAGTGCTCTTGTTGAGGCGTGCAGCCACCGTGAACTGGAGTCTAGTTCAGAGAGTTGGAGGGATGGGGAGGGACAACGGATGCCTTCCTCCTCTTCACCAGCCCTTCTGCTGTTTTATTTAGGGCCAGCCTCAGATCTGAGCACTGTATAGCTAAGTGGCATGAGTCAGCCTGCACTGGGTTTTAGGAAAGGGAAAAGGGTGTTTTGTTTTGCATTGTTTTCCCTTCTTCCTCCTGAAACATCTTATTTAACTTCATGACATGTTCCCCTGACAGTTGCTTTAATTTGTCAAGTCTTGAGGAGCCATTGCCCTCCCTCTGCCTGCCTCCCATTTTTTACTGGTGGTGGTGTTTACAACTGTTACACAAACACAAACCCAACAGCTGTCAACCACAGACTGGTTTATTTATTTAAAGTTTTTATTTGCCATCCAATACCAGTCTCTTAACAGTTAGGGCCATCTGCAGTCTGGCTGGCTTTGGGTTTCTGCAAGGTACTCAATCACCAGGGTTTGCTGTGGTGTTGGAACGCATTACAACATACTGTATTCCAACCACTCCTTACAAGCAGTGCTTCTTGGCAGGTCTTCCAAGATCCGCTTGGCACCTGAAAAGGTGGGGGGGGGGGTCTGGAGAGGGGAGAAGGCCAAATGGCATTTTTAAATTCTCTGTGCAAGGCTATCTCCTGCAATATAGCGTTACAGACCACAAACCTGGGCATTTTCTACTTACATTGCTGGGGTTCGGCATCAGTTCTGGGGAACTGAAAGGAGGAAAGGCATACCCATTTTTCCTTTCTTTCATCTAAAACATGCCAGAGAGAAGAAGTTTTAAGCCTCACAGCGTGCAAGGTTGTTGTGAAGATAAAATGGATAGGAGGTTGTGGATTATGCAAATTGCCTTGAGTTCCTTGGAGAAAAAAATGGCAAGATTTAAATGTAAAAATAATTTTCTTGCCTTCATCTGGTTCATTACCAACTTCAAGCACTGGTGTAGATCCAGAACAGCTTCCTTGGCTTTAGACTGAAAGTAGAGATAACAGTTAGTTCGTTTGTTTGTTTATCTATTTATTTATTTATAGCATTTTTATGCCGCCCCCATCGCAGAAAGTCTCGGGGCGGCTTACAAAAAGATAAACAACATAGAATAGCATTAAAAATTTGGAGTTGGGTGCTGTTGCACTGGGGTGCCCCCTCGGGGTCCTTCCCTGACAGTGGAGTAGCCCTCTGCTATTCCCTTGGGCTCTGATTAAACTATTCATGGTTATTTATACCATGTGGAGAATAAGTAGTTAGACCTGTACAAGTAAATAACAAGGCAGAATTATACCAGAATAATTTCTATTAAATGAGAAGGCTGCAGCAGCCAGAAATATGCATGTCTCTAGAATCTGGAGAAGAACAAAATTGCAGCTTGCTGTGGAATAGCGAACCTCCTTCTTTATTAAAAAGCAGTGCAAATTTCCAGTCATAACAGATGTGTGTGTGTGTGGGGGGGGGGTGATATGTCATGGGAGAGTGAACTGAATGCTTAGGGTATTCCCAGAGAGGGCAAAAAAGATGCAAAAAGAATGTTTCAGCCTCTGTTTCACAATTTTGCCCCAGTGGTGCTTTTCGCCAGTCCATATTTGGATGCAGAAGTGGCCTGCACATTCCATGTATTTATTAGGATTGTTATCACACAATTCCCAGCCTCTTATGTTGGCTGCAGTTATGTGAAGAACTACCAAGAGGAGGTGGAATCCCCCAGTTCCTGATTCTTGCTCTGGAACTGCTTCCTTCAGTGGAACAGCACCAAGAGATGCAACCCAAATATTGCTTGATTCAGTTTGTAATCACCATCTTGAGAGTCTGTCTAAACCGCGAACATCACAGCTATAACACATAGCCCAGTTTCTGCATTTTTGTTTGCTGGTTTCTCGTCTCTGCCCCATGCTTTTGGAACCACCTATCCTGATCAACAGATCCCAGGAAACTATAGCCTTCCTCACTGCCTTGGGACCCTTTAGACCAGGGGTGTCCAACCATTTAGCTTCTCTGGGCCTCAATGGAAGAAGAAAATTGTCTTGGTCTACACATTAAATGCACAAACACTAATGAAAGCCAATGAGCAAAGAAAAATTGCATAGTTTTTGTAATATCCATTGTTTGCAATGGTAGGTTAAAATATTATTGATCTTAGCTGTGTTTCACTTGACAAGTCACCATGAGCACATGTAACTCCTGATGGTGTCAGTTCGACTGAGCTTGGAATATAACACACTGGAAGCCACACACTGCCGTAAAACTGAAGCCATGCAGGCATACAAATAGCATACGTATGTTTATTTTACGTGACATTGCAACACAACATTGTTGTCTGCAAAATTCACGCCTGAGAACTGTGCAATCAAGTTACAAAAAAAATTGCAAAAAAATCTCATAATGTTTTAAGTAAGTTTATGATTTTTGTGATTTATGATTTTTAAGTAAGTTTATGATTCATAGCCATGCTGGGTTGCATGTGGCCCACGGGCTGCAGGTTGGACACTTCCGCTTTACATATTCTTAAAAAGGGATTCCCCAAATGTGATTTTACCCTCTCGTGGACCAGCATTGGGAGTCTCCAACCTTTTATAGTTAACTATTGTATACAACACTGTCTTTTGAGGAATGAAATATTCACACTGCTCTGTTAAATAATCTTTTTCTTCCAAGCTTCCTGGAAAAATCCTTTTGATACTCACTTGATCAGGGAAAAAACTTTCTTTGTGGATGCAAACACTACCGTGAAAGTCAACATGATGCATCGAAAAGGCTACTACAAGTATCTCCATGATGAAGAGCTCTCCTGCTGGGTGGTCGAACTTCCCTACAAAAGCAATGCAGTAGCATTCTTCATTCTGCCAGAGAATGGGAAACTGGAGCACGTGGAAAGTAATTTGGCAAAAGAAAGTCTGTCTAAATGGACAAAAAACTTTAGATATGAGTAAGCCTTTTCTCCTTCCTATTTTGACATGCTAATGAAGTCTTATTTAGCATAGTAGACACAAACTGCATTTGTTCCCAAACAAAGCTAGGCATGTTTTAAAATTATTGTACGCTATATATGAGCAGGAGCCGTCCCAGCCACTGTTTGTGCTAACCAGGAGTGGAAGGGTTGGATCTCTTATATTCTTCACTTGCATACCTGAGTATTCTAACGCAGATGTAGGCAACATATGGCCCATGGGCACAGACACTGTCTGGTAACCCCCATCTCCCCCTTGAATTTACCGTAGCAGTAAATTCATGCAAACTAAATGCAACTCTTCATGCCTTTGATTTTAAAGCTAAATTTGGATTTCTTAAGATGTGGCAGTTGGCAACTGCTATTTCCTGACAAAATGGATTCTTTTGCGGCTGCCGCTGCCGAATTTCAGAGAGGCTGCAAGAGGCTGAAATTGTCACCCAATGCCACGTTGCCCGCCACTTGTTTAAGGACTGCGCAAGATTAATTGAGAGTAGCCACCTGACATGCATTTATTTATTGATTATATTTATATTCCACCTTGTTTCCTTTTCAAGGAACTCATAAGGAGCAAGGCGTCTTCCTCCTGCTCTCAATCTTATCCCCATGACAACCCTGTTTGTTTTAAATCTGTTTTTAAATCAAATGGTATATTGCATATTGTTTTAATAGTATTCCGTACAGCATTCTGAATACACCATATTATCACATTGTGATCCTCAAATGGTATAGGGATGACTGATAACCCTGTGGAGTAGGTTGGGCCGGGAGTCTGTGACTGGGCCAAGGACACCCAGTGAACCCCGTGGCTGAGCGGACACGACAACCCAGGTGGCCTGAGTCCAAGATCCATATTCTGAAGCCTGGGGTTGGAGAATTCTCAGCGACCTTGGAAGATCGCAATTGCATGGGGTGGGAGGGTTGGGCTGTTGTTCACCAGTCTGAAAGGAGGGACCTGTTCTCCTCGTGATTTAGGAGCGTGAGGAGTGGCCTGATATTAAGCCGGGCCACTGGTCGGTCAAGCTCAGTATTGCCAGCACTGACCAGAAGCAACCTTTCAGGGTTTCAAAGAAGGGCTTCTCCAGCCCTCCCTGGAGATGCCGGGGCCAACCCTGGGCCCTCCGGCGTGCAATGCAAGTGCTGTGCCGCTGCGCTAGGCACTGTTCACGGATGCTGTGTCCACACTGTCCACGTCCAGGGCAGGGGTGGCTGACTTGCAGACCAGGACCCGGGCAGCCGGGCTGCAGCACAAGGGTTCGTCCAAGAGCACAGTCACACAGTCCAAAGCTCAGAGCCAGTGGCTGAAACACGAGACAAAGTCCGTTCAGGAAGAAAGCATGGTCAGGCACAAGAGGAGGTTTATGGCTGCACAGCCTTCATTCCGCATATTTGCTGACTTCCTCTTGGCGCGGCTCACCTTCCAAGACCAGGCCACACATGAGAGGAAGTCCTTGAACGGTAGAGGAATGGACTCCATGGAGTTTCATGCTAACCCTAGTCAGAAGTACAACGCCCCAAAATTAAGTTCCTTTTATACTGCTGGATGTTCCCTGAATAGAATGGCTTGCTGCCCGCTCTATATTGTAATCATTTTCTACATATGTTGAACCTAGCACCTATGTTTAATGATAACCTGAAGTTCGGGCCTCATTCTTAGGTTATCATATTCCATTTTTCTCCCCCTTCCTTGTTCTTTGTCTCTTTGCAAAAGTAAACAAACCTAACAAGGTCGATAATGATGCTAATTGCCAGTAGTTTGACCAATGAAGGTGGGGGCGTGAGCCAAACCAGGGTCACCTCCTCACAGCAGAAGACTGCTGGTTTTAAAATTTGGGTTATTTTTGCTTTTGTTTAACAGAAATATAGCTCTGTTCATCCCCAAATTATCCATTACTGCATCCTATGATATCAAAACTGTGCTGCAGAGAATGGGTATGACTGCGATCTTTAATGACAGTGCTGATCTGTCTGGAATTACTGGACAGCGAAATCTGAAGGTTTCTAAGGTAAGTATGTGATTGGAGTTGATGCAACCCATCACCATGCTTATTTCCTTCAATTAAATATGCAAATGAGGGAGGGAGGGAGTACATGGTTTGCCAGGAGTAATTTAAAACTCATAAATTATCAGTTGAGGCCAAAGCAAGAGCCTAGCAAAAGGATAAATCAAAGAAGGGCAACCATTAACAAATTTACACTAGGACTAAACTTCCAAGGGTAAAATCCAGCAGGTATTTATGGTTGCTGTAACAGAGATTTCCAAATAGCCAAAGGGAATCTCAACCCCATTTTTAACCTAAACCCAAGCTTAGAAAGGGGCAGGAAAAGTGATGCATGGTTCTGTATTGACAAGAGTCAGGCCTACCTAGTGGAAGGGTCTGCTTATAAACAAAAATGTGTATTTTGTCTGGGCTTAGAGCAAGCTCAAGTTTTTATTCTTATAGCAAGTCATAAACCTAAGCTCAAAAATAGGTTTACCCAAATGATAGTTTCACTTATATTTTGTTTTAAAAGCCACTCCAAAAGGGACCCAGCCCTTACAAACCACATCCCTTCCCAAATCAGAAACCCACTGCCAGCTCCTTGGTCCCTCACATCTCCAAAGAAGCCTGAATGACATTTCATCCTAAATCTGAACACCCCACACCCCACCATGGCCCATTGGTTTTGTCCTTTCCCCCAAAAAAGAAAAATCCCCCATTGACTATTGCCCTCTCTTCTCAGTGGAAAGCCTCTATTCTGAAGAAACTTAAGTGGCCAACAGCCCCATTGAAATCTTTGTCCTATTGCTAAATTTTACTTTGGCTTTTACTTCTATTTTGCCACTTAATTTTTATTGTGTATTTTATGTTGCATTGACTGGATTTAATTGTTGTGAACCACTTGAGGAGCTTCTGTTATTGGGCAGCATAGAAATGTGATAGACAGATAGATAGACAGACAGACAGAGAACCTGCAAAAGTTTAGCAACAGGCCAGGGGAGTCAACTCTTTTCTCCCTTCTTAAAGCAGGCAACTCTAAATAAATGCATATACATAAGTAGTAGTATGTAAATTTCCCACCTTCTCCTAGTAAACAGCACAGTTTCCAGGTGGCTAACCTGGGAAAGCTAAGAGGGAGAAAGGCTGATGAACAAGACCTTTAGGAATAGAAGGTCTCCCGGTCTTTGGCTGACAGCTCTTCTGCTGTTGTGGATGATGGGTTTTTAGAGAAGGGCATCATTCTGAGAAAGAGAGAAGTGATGCATCTCTCAGAAAATGAGCAAATATCCTCTTGCACAGAGGAAGTGCCTGCAGGGAGTGAGAGATTTGGACATACAGTGGTACCTTGGCTCACGAACTTAATCCATTCCAGGACTCTGGTTGTGACCCAAACTGGTCATGAGCCAAGTTAAATTTTCCCATAAGGGTCAATGTAAATAAGGTTAATCCGTTCTATAACCACTTTTTTAATCAGAAAAATGTGAAGAAACAAAGTGACAAAGAATAACAATGATTGCGGCCATCTCCCCACTCCCCACCCCAAGCATGAGCATGGCCATCTCCCCGCCCGAAAACAGGCGTGAACACAGGCATGCTGGGGGGGGGGGCGGGGGGAGATGAACATGAACACAGGTGCACTGTGGGGGAGAGATGGGCGCGAACGCAGGCACCCTCGGGGGGAGATGGGCGTGATCGTGCTGGGGCGGGGGGAGATGGCCAAGATTGTGGTTGTGCTCATGCAGGAAAGATGGGCACAATCACGGGCGCACTCCTGCAGGAAAGATGGGCACGATCTCGGCCATCTTCCCCCCCCCCGCCCCCAGCATGATCGATCGAGGGGGAGTGGGGAGATGGCCACGATCGAGGTCACCGCCCAATGCGGAGTTCGCCACCTGAGTCAAAATTTTAATGGAATTTTTGTTCGTGACCCAATTTGGTCGTGAACTTAGGCGTTCATGAGCCGAGATACCACTGTATGCACATCTGAGTTTGTTATAGCTGTGTAGTCTGCAAAGTAAATTGATGTGAAGGTTGTGGATATCATGTTCCATTTACATACCTGGGGAGTCAGCAGTTCTGAACCATATTAATAGCAGCAATGCAGGAAATGTAACTGTGAAGACACGGAAGACAAAATCAGGTTGCTAGGTAGAAAGTTGGAATCCCAGACCCCTAAGGAAGCTTCCTCTGAAAGGTTGCCTGTTCCATGTGCAGGGCCAGCAGCCAGGTGAAGGCGTGAAGTTTCCATCTGTGGGTAAGTCTGCAGTGGTGCAGGCAGCAGGAGCTCTGATTTTTAGGTTCTGGGGAACCTCTTGGGACAAGCTAGGCCTGCACAAGAGGAATGGGTTCCGCTTGAACCAACATGGAGATAGCTTGCAGGACCTAAGCATAAAAAGGTGGCAGAGCAGTTTTTAGAATGAACCCTACGGAAAGCCAAGAAGAGCTGGAAAGTATTTGGTCCAGGTTAAATAACCCCTAGGGCAGTGGTGGCGAACCTATGGCATGGGTGCCACACCGGGCAAGCAGAGCCCTCTGTCGGCACACAAGCCAAGTCGCCCCAGCATCGCCCCAGCAGCCGAGCATCAGCGCACATAGGGGCCGTGTGCATGATCAAAAAGGAGCAGCGGCACCAGGTGATGACATCACAAACTGCAACTCATTAGCTGCGACTCGTCCGAGCTTTTGCATGGCTGGGCAGTGCGCTGCCAAGGATATATATACATTTGCTTGGACTGGCTGTGAGCTGTTTTCTCTAAACTAAAAACTCAGTTTTCAGGTTTTATTGCAGTGTTGGCACTTTGTGATAAATAAGTGAGTTTTGGGTTGCAGTGTGGGCACTCGGCCTCTAAAAGGTTCACCATCACTGCCCTAGGAGATGAAGATGGAAACATTTCTGATTACCAAAATGTAGGAGGGAAGGAAACGAGCCATGAAAATATGGTGAAATATAATAACCAAAGACCTCTACGTGCCAAAGTTGCACATGCCAGGAACATCTGGAGAGAGACACTGAATATAGAAGTATCTGTGCAAATGTTAGAAGCTTCTAATCCAGATTAGGAGAACTGGGGTGCCTGGTTTTAAAAGAGAGGCTTGATATAGTAGGCACCGCAGAAAACCAATGGAATGGAGAGAACTAGTGCAATAGGATCGTCTCTGGATGTGAACTGCAGGTGGCGTGTGCTGCAGGAGGCATTTCTCTGTACATCAAAGAGGATAGAGCTAGAGTAAGTTAGTAAGCCTAAAAGGGTGATGAGGCCAAGCTCCAAAACTGATGCCTTGCTAAGATTATGCTATCTCCCCCATACCTCAATGTCAGAGTGATTGTCAAATGGAAACAAAATCAGGGAGGCCTTCGAATGAAGGAAGTGCTATAATACTGGGTGACTCTAATTACCTCTGCATTGACTGAATGAATACATGTTCCCACCATGATAATGGCCAAAACAATGCTCTTAGTGCCCTAAACAATTATGCCCTATAATGGTTGGTCTCCTTTCTGGCCAAAGGAGATGACCCTGGATTTAATCCTAAAATGTGTCACCCATGAGCTAGTATAAGATCTAAATGCCCTTGAAGTAGTTGGAAACAGTGATGGCAGTGCAATCAGATTTAATATATATTGAAGCAGAAAATTGCCAAGAAAGACCAATACAGTCACATTTAACTTAAATCCCTTCAAAATAATTGGAGATTACTCAAACCACCCCATCTAAATATACATGATTCTGACCAACAAAGATTTTGGTGCCTTGAATGTTAGACCTGTCTCTGGGTATATCTGACCCGCTGATTCCACAAGTGGCACCAGTGTTTCCCTATCAGCTCTAGTCTCCCTATCCAGGCCCAATTTAAGGTGTTAAATGATGAGGTATAGAACCCTAAATGGTTTAGGGCCTGGGTATCTGAAGGAGCATCTGCTTCTGTACACACCTGCCCATCCCCTAAGATCTTCCTCTGAGGTCCCTCTTTGGGGGCCCTCTTTGAAGGAGATCAGAAGAAGAGCCTTTTCTGTGGTAGTGCCCTGACTCTGGGACCTGCTCCCTGGAGAGGTGTACCTGGCACCAACGCTTTATTTATTTATTTAAAATTTTTATATGCCGTCCCCTTGCTACATAGCCTTGGGATGGCTCACAAAAGTAACAATAAAACAATAACAATAACAATTAAAACCTGGAAACACACTGGCTGCATAAAAATATATAAATAATAAACATGATTAAAGTATTGTTTGAATAAAAAGGTCTTGGCCTGGCGCCGAAAAAAAAAAAAAAGACGGCATCAGCTGGACCTCTCTGGGGAGCGCATTGCACAGATGGGGCGCCACCGCAGAGAAAGCCCTCCTCCGGGTGCTTTGCCTCCTGATATCTCTCACGGAAGGCTCCCGGAGGAGAGCCTCTGCTGCCGATCTCAAGGGGCGGGAGGGCAAATATGGCCACAGGCGTTTCTTTAGGTATCCGGGTCCCAAGCCGTTAAGGGCTTTATAAGTGATTACCGAAACCTTGAATTGATCCTGGACTTCGATGGGGAGCCAGTGAAGCTGGTAGAGGACTGGGGTTATATGAGAATAATGCCCAGTCCTCGTCAGCAACCTGGCCACTCTATTTTGCACCATCTGAAGTATCCGGACTGTCTTCAAGGGCAGCTCCATGTAGAGCACGTTACAGAAATCCAGCTGGGAAGTAACCAGTGCATGCATCACTGTTGCTAGACAGTCATCCTCCAGGTAGGGATGCAGCTGATGGATTAGCCAAAGCTGATGGAAAGTGTTCCTCGCCAGCACCAACACTTGAGCTTCCAAAGTCAGCTCTGGGCTGAGGAGCACTCCCAAGCTGCGGACCCTGTCCTTTAGAGGGAGTGCAACCCCATTCAGGACAAGATCCAAGTCACCTACACAGGAGTTTGAACCACCCACCAGCAGGACCTCCATCTTGTCTGGATTGAGCTTCAGTTTATTGGCCCTCATCCAGCCCATTACCTCGGCCAGGCACCGGTTCAGCACAGCCACTGCCTCACCTGGATTGGTGGAAAATGAGAGGTAGAGCTGGGTGTCATTAGCATACTGATGACTCCGCAGCCCACACCTCTGGATGACCTCTCCCAGTGGTTTCATGCAGATGTTGAATAGCAAGGGGAACAGAATAGACCCCTGTGGAACTCCATGGCATAGCTGCCATGGTGCAGAGCCAAAGTCCCCCAGCACCACCTTCTGGAATCGGCCAGACAGGCAGGAGTGGAACCACTGCCAAGCAGTGCCTCCTACTCCCAGTCTCCTTAGCCTATCCAGAAGGATACCATGGTCGATAGTATCGAAAACTGCTGAGAGGTCCAGGAGAACCAACAGGGATGCACTCCCCCTGTCTTTTTCCCTGCACAGGTCATCGTACAGGGCGACCAAGGCAGATTCAGTACCGTATCCGGGTCTGAAGCTGGACTGAAATGGGTCCAGATAATCAGTCTCATCCAAGAGTCTTTGGCATTGTCCCGCCACCACCCGCTCCAGCACCTTACCCAAGAACGGGATGTTGGCCACCGGTCTATAATTGGCAGCCATCCCTGAATCTTTAGGACCGGCCTGACCACCGCCTCCTTTAAAGGGGCAGGCACCCAGCCATCCTTCAAAGAGGCGTTGATGACTTCCAGGATCCAGGAACCAATCCCGTCTTTGGCTTTGGACAGTAGCCACGATGGGCAGGGGTCCAGTAAACAGGTGGTGGTACGTCCCTGTCCAAGCACCTTGTCCACATCATCAGGCCGCAATAACTGAAACTCATCCAACAATATGTGACCAGACGGTGACATTGGCACCTCCCCTAAGGAATCTGAGTCACTAGTGGAGTCCAGCTGTTGATGAATATGAGCAACTTTCTCCTTGAAGTGCAGGGCAAAGTCATCACAGCGGGTTATCAAGGGTGGTACCAGGCCAAACCCCTTTTATTTTCCCTGTATTTTAAGGATTAACTTTGGTTTTTAATATTAGTTTTACTGGATATTTATATTATATTTCTGTATGCTGCCACCATATGGTTTGGATCGCTGTCCTGAGACATTTCTGCAGGACGGGATAGAAATGTCCCAAATAAATAAATAAAAACACAGACGGCATAGAATTATCATGCATCCCTACTTAAATGTGGGAGGACCTTGCCACTAGTGCACTTGTACTTTAATTTATGGACCTGAAGGCAACATGTGTTACATGTTGCCTCCTCATTTGCACCAGCTGGGGTGTTTTTTGAGCTGCTTCTCATGAAGAACATATCTACATATTCCTAAAATTATATCCCGCCCTTCAGTGCTAGAGTTGCCAGGGTGGCTTATAACAACGCATAAAAATGCAAATACACTGAGCAGCTACATCTCAGAGGTCATGAAACAGTTAATTGCAATATAATAGATCTGCAACATAATCAACTCAGGAAGGATAAAAATAGAAATAAGGAAAAGGAAGAGGTAAAAGTAGTAAACATTCTATGACTAGTAAGTAGATGGTGATTATGAGGACAATGGTGGTGGTGACATGACAATAATAACAATGATAATGATAATTATGGCGATGCTGGTGGTGGTGGTGGCGGTGAGCTTTGTTTCCAGGCTCAGCCAGGCCACAGCTAGAGCGAACCCAGGTGGACCCCAGACCCTGAGCCAAAAGGAGCCTGAGATGAGACTTGGAGCCAAAACAGTTTTATTCTAGTGCACTTTAGCATAAACAGAGACAGAGGGGAATGAAGCTTTCCCAAATCAGTCTCGAAAGTTGCAGCCCAGTATATGCATTTTATATGCTACTGTACATAAGCAATTAGGTCACCTAATACACATCAAATGCATCCATACATCAATGTATGCACCTCCCAGCCCACTGTTAGCTTCAACGGGTCCTTTCTTCTGTCAAGGACTGGACATTTCCCATGTCTATTTCTCTCGAGATGCACACAGGCTTGCCAGGTTGTTACTGCCTTGCATTTGCAACTTCCATGGCAGCTACAACCGGTTTTCCCTGTCCCTTTGATGAGATCAGGATAGCTTGCTAGCTGTGGGTTACACAAAGTTCATTTTGTTCTTATCCCCTCTCCCTTCTGGGACAGTATAACTGTGGTGTTTTTATTATGTGGTCTCCCTCTGGCCAACTGCTTTTGGAGTGTTTTGGGGTCCTGCAATTGGCAATGGCCTCTTTAGTTGCCTGTACTGGGAAGCATAAACCAGTGATCACTGCAGTGGTGTTTCTGTTCTGTCTGTAACACACTGGCGGGGTACTTGGATCACACACGGGCCATAAATGTGGTTCTTTCCCTATAGGCTCTTCACCATATTATGCTGGATATGAATGAGAGCGGCACAGAAGTGGCAGCTGTCACCACGATAGAGTTCATGCTGCGCTCTGCCTCGCCTCATCCGCTGCTTGTCCTCAATTTCAACAGACCTTTCTTGATTATCATTTGGCATACCCAAACGGACAACATTCTGTTCATGGGGAAAATTCTGAACCCCACCAAAAAATGAACATGAGGAGAAAACAACAGCCTGCTGAGCATTGAAAAATGAAGAATTTTTCATCCCTTCTGCTTTACATGGGCACCAGTTCTTTTCTGAGAGAATAAGAATGGGTGCAGAACATTTTTTGTAATAAAACTGATGCTAAAACTCTGCACTCTCATAGATTAACTTTACGTGCAGCTATTTTAAATCTGTAACACATTTCTTCCCTTGAAAGAACTCAAGCCTTCCTAGGTCAACTACATAAAAAGCCGGTTCCTAAGGAATGGTGTCCTATGGAAACAAATGGGCAGGACTACACCCAAAGGGTCAGACATGATTTTCACTGAGTCGTGTTTATTTCTATGGGACCTAGAGACAGCAACTGCCGAACCCCATGCAGAGGTCTGGGTTTGTGGTCCTCCCTAGCTCTTAGCTCTTTGTGGGCAAGAATTTGTGGGCAAGTAATAGATGCCTTCCTAATCCAGATTTCTGCCAGAGTGCAGGATGGATCTTCCATTGCTCTAAAAACAACATGCCCCACCCCAAAGTGCCTGAAGGACATTTTATTTATGTATTGATTTATTATTTCAATTTATATCCTGCCTTTTTCCTACAAAGGCTCAAGGCAGCTTACATCTCCTCCTCCATCTTATCCCCACAACAACAACCCTGTGAGGTAGGTTGGGCTGAGAGTCTGTGACTGGCCCAAAGTCACCCAGTTGGCTCCATGGCTGAGCGGGGACTAGAACCCAGATCACCTGAGTCCCAGTCCCATGCTCTTAACTTTCATTTTATTGAAGTGCCAGCTACACAAGGCACTATTCATATGATTAGCAATGGAAATCCAAAGTGGAGGTTTTGTATTCAAGTATTTACATCACTTCTGTATCCTCCGCAACCCTTACAACATTTTCAGCACTACATCCCAAGAAACCTCTGTTTGAGTGGGAACCCTTTGTATCTGTTGGGGAAGAGTCAACCTGAAAGTCTTAAGCTGAAAATTGTGTAGCCCCTTTTTCCAAATGTGTTTACTTGCAAAGTTGCACCCAACCCATTGTGACCCCATGATAACATTCCTCCAGCCTCTCCTGTCCTCCAAGATCCCTTGGAGTCCACCCAAGCTGACACACACTGCCCCAGCGACTCCATTTAGCCACCTCATCCTCTGCTGCCCCCTTCTCCTTTTGCCGTCAATAATTCCCAGCACCAGGGTCTTTTCCAGTGAGTTGTTCTTTCTCATTAGGTGTCCAAAGTATTTGAGTTTCATTTTCAGTATCTGGCCTTCTAAAGAGCAGTCAGGGTTGATTTCCTTTAAGATTGACTGGTTTGATCTCTTTGCAATCCAAGGGACTCTCAGGAGTCTCCTCCAGCACCACAGTTCAAAGGCCTCAATTCTGCAGTGCTCAGCCTTCCTTATGGTCCAACTCTCACAGCCATACATTACAACTGGGAAAACCATAGCTTCGACTATACAAATTTTTGTCGGCAGGGTGATGTCTCTGCTTTTTAGTATGCAGTCTAGATTTGCCATAGCTTTCCTCCCCAGGAGCAAGCATCTTTTAATTTCTTGGCTGCAGTCCCCGCCTGCGGTGATCTTGGAGCCCAGGATAATAAAATCTGTCACTACCTCCATTTCTTCCACATCTATTTGGCAGGATGTGAGAGGACCAGATGCCATGATCTTACCTTTCTTAATGCTGAGTTTCAAGCCAACTTTTGTGCTCTCCTCCTTCACCTGCATCAAGAGATTCTTTAGTTCCTCTTCACTTTCTGCCATGAGAGTGGTTTTGTCTGCATGTCTGAGGTTGTTGATATATCTCCTGGCAATCTTAATTCCGACTTGTGATTCATCTAGCCCAGCCTTTCCACCTCCAGCTCCCCCCGTGCCTTCTCTCTCCCTTATTTACTTGGCACCTTTCTGTTTTACCTCTCTTTCCTCCTTTTCTCTGTCCTTCCACCTCTTTTACTTTAATCTGCTGCTCCATTACTTGCCACAAGGTCTGCCTGAATCAACCTACCAATTGCAGGCTTTTCTGCATCTGCCTGTACCAGACAAATTTTGAACAAAACAGGCCACATATTTTGTGGCCTTTTTGTGGCCTCCCTCTGTAAGGATGTGGACCCTATTAAATGGTCTGCCCCCAGAGTCTCATGGTTCCACATGGTTTCCTGAGGACTTGGGGGATTTTCCAGTTGATAAAGCTGGCATTCCTGTTGATACCCTGGTTGATTTGTGGAATGGGGAAATGGCCAGGGCAATTGGCACAGTCACTCCTGAGCACCCTCTCCCATCATGCAGAGCCCACTCGGCGCCATGGTATATGCCTGAGCGGCAGCCAGTGAAGCAAGCTGGGCGATGACTAGAGCGTAGGTGGAGGAAATCCCAGGATGAATCTGACCAATCACAACTTAGAGCTCATTATCGAGCCTATGCTGTGGTGGTGAGGGAGGCAAAGAGGGAATTCTTCTCCACTTCCATTGCCTCCTCACAGTGCCCAGCTAAGCTTTTTTGGGTGCTAAATGGCCTGTTACATTCTGGCCCTAAAAAGAATCCTATTGCACCATCCATAGCTTGCTGTGATGACTTTGCCCAGCATTTTAAGGACAAAATTGCTCAGATTCACCACGAGCTGGACTCCACAGTTGATACGATCCAAGAATGGGGAGTGTCCAGAGTGCCATCTAGTGCACATTTATTGGATGAGTTTCAATTGTTGCAACCTGAGGATGTGGACAAGGTGCTTGGATTGGTCAACCCACCACCTGTCTGCTTGCCCCTTGCCCCTCGTGGCTTCTCACCAAAGCCAAAACTGGGATATGTACCTGGGTCCAGGAGGTCATCAACCCCTCTCTGAGGGAGGGCCGGGTTCCTGCCCCTTTGAAGGAAGCAGTGCTAAGGCTTGACCTGAAGAAAGCGTCTCTGGATCCAGAGATAGCTGCTAACTATGGGGGGAGGGGGTGGCCAATATCCCATTTTTGGGCAAGGTGCTTTAGTGGGTGGTGGCGGGACAACTCCAGGCACTCTTGGAGGAAACTGATCATCTTGACCCATTTCATTCTGGCTTCAGACCCGGCTATGGAACTGAAACTGCCTTGGTCAACCTGTGCAGGGAGCGGGACAGGGGGAGTGCGTTCCTGTTGGTTCTCCTGGACCTCTCAGCAGCTTTCAATACCATCGACCATGGTATCCTTCTGGATAGGCTGGCCGGGTTGGGAGTTGGAGGCACTGCTTTGCAGTGGTTCCACTCCTACCTGTCTGGCCGATTCCAGAAGGTGCTGCTGGGAGACTCTGGCTCTGTGCCATGGCAATTTTGTCATGGGGTTCCACAGGGTTCCATTGTGTCCCCCATGCTTTTTAACCTCTACATGAAACCACTGGGAGAGGTCATAAGGAAGTTTGGGCTGCAGAGTCATCAGTAAGCTGATGACACCCAGCTCTGCCTTTCTTTTACATCTAGCCCAGGTGAGGCGTTGGCTGTCCTTAACCAGTGCCTGGATGAGCTAATGGGCTGGATAAGGGCCAATAAATTGAGGCTTAATTCAGACAAGATGGAGGTCCTGTTGGTTGGCAGTTCAGTCTTCCACGCAAGTGCTTTTCACCCTGTCCTGGATGGGGTTGCACTCCCCCTAAAGGATAGGTTCACAGTTTAGGAGTGCTCCTTGACCTAGAGCTGCCCCTGGAGTCCCAGCTAGCAGTGGTGGTGAGAAGCGCTTTCCTTCAGCTTCAGCTGATCCACCGACTGTGTCCTTACCTGGATGAGCATTGCCTTGCAACAGTGACCCACGCTCTGGTAACTTCCTGGCTGGACTACTGTCACGCACTTTGTGTGGGGCTGCCCTTGAAGATGGTCAGGATACTTCAACTGGTTCAGAATATTGCTGCTAGGATGCTAACAGGGACCAGCAAATTTTCACATATAACTCCAGTCCTCTACTGGCTACCAATTGATGCCCGGGCCCAATTTAAGGTGCTGGTGATGTCCTATAAAACCCTATATAACTTAGGTACTGGATACCTGAAGGAGCATGTTCTTCCCTATGTGCCCTCCCGCGCCTTGAGATCCTAGGTGGAGGCCCTGCTCCAGGAGCCATCCTTGATGGGGATTAGGAGAGAGAGTACCCGGAGGAGGGCCTTCTCTGTGGTGGCGCCCTGACTATGGAATATGCTCCACAGGGAGGTTTGCCTGGTGCCAATGTTATGTTCTTTTCAGCTTCAGGAAAAACCCTTTTTATTTCCCTGTTATTTTAATGTTTGATTTATTTTAATTGGGGCTTTAGTATATTAATGATCGAAAGCTGTGGGGCTGTGCTATTCTATTTATTTATTGTAAGCCATCCCGAGATGTTCTGCAGGGGACAGGACAGAAAAGCTTTTAATCAAATAAATAAATATCAGAGGGTGAAGCAGATACTGAAGCTCTGTTTACGAATGGAGAATACAGTGGTAACTTGGCTCACAAACACCTTGGTTCACGACCAAATTGGGTCACGAACAAAAATTTCATGAAAACTTTGACTTGTGATCACGCACGTCTTTCCTGCATGAATGTAACTGCATTCGTGGCCATCACCCCACTCAGGGGTGGGGGTGGGGAGATGGCTGCAGTCGTGCTGGTTGGGGTGCAGGGGAGATGGCCGAGATTGCACCCGTCTTTCCTGCAGGAGCGTGCCCACGCCAGGGTTTCTTTGAGAAGCCCCACCCCAACATAAATGTAATGAACAGAGTGTTGCATCTGATGAACAATAATGTGGTCTCTCATTTCCGGAGGGCTATGCAGCACAGGAAAAAACAAGTGACTATAGGCAGATTTTTCACCAAAATTGACCCTGCAGCTAAGAGACAAAGAGAGGAAACCCCTGAAAGAGATCTCCCCAATGTCCTTATGGAGGGGAACTCTCCCTCAAAACAATAATCTCCCCCCAGACATAGGTTAGTGTTCTCCACTGTACTGTACAGGACTTTGTTACTTTGTTGTTCTTTGTCACTTTGTTTCAAAATTTCTGATAAAAAAAAGTAACAGAACGGATTAACCTTATTTACACTGAACCTTATGGGGAAATTTGACTTGACTCACGACCAAAAACTGGCTCACAACCACATTCAGAGGGATCAGAATGGATTAACCTTATTTACATTGAACCTTATGGGGAAATTTGACTTGGGCAGGGGTCAGCAACCTTAAACACTCAAAGAGCCATTTGGACCCGTTTCCCACAGAAAAGAAAACACCGGAAGCTGCAAAACCCTTTTGACATCTAAAATGAAGATAACACCGCATATGCTATGTGTAAAAAAAATATAGTGTGTTGCATTTCTGAAATCAATGAATTGCTACAGAGAAAACAAATTTTTATTTCTGCATGCAACAAAAACATTTTGAACTCCGAAAAAAAAGATGCTGGGTTGAAGGTTACTTTCAAATAAAATACTCAATGTCTATTTGAGTCCTCCTTGTATTTATGAAATAAAAAGCCGAACTTAAATTATCCACCTGCAGCAAACCAAAAATGCCCCCTGCTTCTGTGTGCCATCATCCTTTTATCACACGTACTGGAGGGTGCAGTCAGCTGTCAACCTGAATAAAAAAAGGCCTAATTGATACTTTCATACAGTAAGTAGAGTTTCTGCAATACAACAAATATAAGTAATAATCTAGTGAAATATTGAACAAACATCCCTCTCCCAGTGTGATAACGTTGCTGGGATTTTTATAAGAAACTTCTTAAAACAAGGAAGTAGATCTATATCTTCATTATGATTTAGCTGTAGCTCTTGTTCAGTCACTAAAAACTGTTATTTTTAATTTTATACTATAAACTAGTAGAAACATAGAAACAGAGCGAGTCAGAAGGAGTCTCCCAGGCCATCTAGTCTGACCTCCGGCACCAGCCAGCTCCGCTCACGACATGCCCACCATGTGGACGTCCAGCCTATCTTTGAACACCCTCACCGATGGGGCCTCAACGACCTCTCGTGGAAGCCCATTCCACATCCTCGGGGTCCTGACTGTCAGGAAGTGCTTCCTGGCATCCAAACGACACCTTGGCTCCCTGAGCTTTGCTCCGTTGAAGCACGTCCTGCCTTCCTCTGCAAGGGAGAACAGGTCTCCTTTCATAAATTTTGAATAGGAGAACAGCTTCCTGTAGAGTCAAAATCAGTGCTAAAGGGCTGCATGCATTAAACAGCAAACCCCATAAGTTCGTCAGCAGTAAAAGCAAATGAATTTACCCAAGTACCATTAAATGTTCAGTTTTCTTCAGAAGCTTTTCTTTTCTTCGATTTATCCATGGTTGGCCTACTGGGGGGAAAAGCTCAGTAAATCAGCACAAGTCGCAGATATAGGTATGTTTAGTGACTGATAGCAGATAAACAGTCAAGTGCTGTGAACTATGACAGGTCCCAAGCGCAGCTTTTAACATTCAGAGGAAGGAGATTACATTGGGACAAAGAGAATCTTTTCAGCAGCGTTTCCTGTAACATGAGAGCCTGCAGGAAGCTTGTTCCACTCTTTCCCTGCGCAATAGCAGAGGAATGTGCCGATTTACTTAACCAGCTAGCGCAGCCATCCTGAGTGGATGCCTCATCATCACCTATTGGTATTTTGTAACTCGGAGCCTTGGTCACAGATTGGCGGCTGTGAGGCGTATTTTGAGCAATGGAGCCACGACAGAGGGATTCAAGAGCCATGTGCGGCTCTGGAGCCGCAGGTTGCTGACCCCTGGACTTGGGTCACAACCAATTTGGATCACAACCAGAGTCATGGAATGGATTAAGTTCGTGAGCCAAGGTACCACTGTATTCAGAGTGTGATGTACTCTGTTCCCACATATTTTATCTGACAATTTTCCTTTGGCACTCTAGCAAAATTACAAAACATGCAGCACCTTTTTGTTTCCTCTCTCGTGCAAACTCTCTTGTTTCTGCCTAACTTGCATATGTACAGGGGCTATTCTCTTGTTTCGGTGTTTTATAAGTAGATGCAGTGCTTTTTCTGTAAAAAAAAAAAAAAGTGCCAGAACTCACGTCTTGGGGTCACACTTTTACACTAAAAAAGATTTTCAATTCACCAACTTTTTTTGAAATAAAGAACTTATTTACCTTTCGCAGGTAGCCAGTCACTCTACACACACATAAACATAATGGTCGCCGCCGGCAGTAAGCACTCAGTGCACGACCACACGACCGATCCCAAGCCGAGCAGCGTCCCAAGCCAAGCAGTGCCCTCACAATCAGCGCCGACACACAAGCAGCCCGCAGGCACTATGTTAATTATTTTTGCTGCCAGCCTGCTATGCCCATCAGGGTGATTCACAATCACTTGGAAAAATCCATCAGAAAAAGGTGCCGGAACACTGTTCCGGTGCGTTCTATGACAAAAAAAGCCCTGAGTATATGTGTGCAAAATGTTGGGAGTGAAGGAAAAGCTAATATCACACCTGCTGATATGTCATGCCTCCAGCATTCTGCATATGCAAGCAGCTTGTATGCATGGAATAAAATATACACATGTTCTGATCACATGAGACCCCCAGCACATATTTTTTGCACATCAGTTAAAGGTGTGCACAAGACCCTAGTCTTTTGTCTTTTTAAACCAAGGATAAAAATCAGCAGAAATCTGTAGCTGGTGGACAAACATTCACAGGGTGCGGTCTTAGGAGTCCTACAGTTCTATGCCGGCTGGAGAATTCTGGGAGTTGTAAGACTTACATTCTGTCTAAACATGCAGAGGACTGTGTCTTAAGGACACTTAAGTTTCACAAGCAATGAAGCGAATTGTTTCATCAGCAATCACAAAAGAATTGGACATTCCAAAAGCTTGTGACAGAGCAAACAGTATATAAAAGGTTTTAATAATAAGCAAATAAATCTTGGTGAGCACTAAAGCATAGAAGTGGCCACCAATCAGTCTTTGATGCGTCTCTTCTGTTAAAATGGGTGTATGTTTTCCAAATGCTTAGTTTCTTGACTTTATAATACCTACTTAAGGCATGTCTTTGAGTTCATTGTTTCACTGATTAAGGCAAAAATGCATCCCAAGGACAGTAGTTCCTACCTATAAAATGGACAGATCCATATTACAACAGCTTGGCTCATCTTGGTCTTTGACCAGCCATTCTACACTCACTTCTCTAGTCCCTGCATTCTGCCTAAAAGCATTTATAATGCTTTTAAGCACAAGTAAATACACCTTGCACATTGGCCATGTGTCCCTGTACATTCACAGAAACGTCCTTTATTTCTGTCCATGAACTAGTGAGAGGGAATGAAAGGAGCTCCACTGCTCCCAACGGAACAATCCAGAGGGAGCCATCAGGTGCAAATAATCCTTGATCTGTTTGTCCCAGTACACAAAGTGCAAAAAATGAGATTGGAAGAACCTCATGCCTCTTCCCTCTGGCACTTTCATCACCATATTTGCTCTGCTTAGTGGCCAATATTGAAAACTGGGGATTATATATTTCTGGAACACAGACAATTAAGGAACACATAGCATAGACCAGCTGCATATTACAAGATTCATTTGAAGATTCTGTAAGTATGATGTCCCTTCTTCTGCTTATGTTTTATTGAGCCCTCTGTGTGACTTTAATACCACCACTTCATGTTCTTGCCCCAGTCCACTTTGTAACAAAAAGCAAGGAAGCGACACCTGACAGTCAGAATTATAGACACTAAGTAAAATTTCTGCCAAAAATAGTTCTCTTCTCTTCTCTTTCTTGGCTAAATAGACTTTTTAATCTGCATTCCCTGCAAAATGTGCTATGGTCCAGCCCAGGATAGTCAGAAATCAACATAGTATGATATAGCTAGAGCAGATGGTGGGTTTTCCTTCTCGTTTGAAAACAAACAAAAACAGGACAATCATTGTGACTTCCGTCAAAAAACCAATGAGAAGAATAATTTGGAACCAGCATCTAAAATTCTGAAAAATGTGTTCATTGGTGCTGTTTACAAGAAAGATGAAATTATTCATGTTGTATGAAGGGCTGGTGGCTAAAAGGTAGACACAAAGAAAGTCAATAGCTGATCTTCACTGATATTTCAATGAAAATGCAAAGGACCTGCCATACCAGAGCACAGAAATGTGAAAGGAGCTGATTGTGGAGCTGCCTGAAACTTGAGCTTCTTAATGTGATGAAAAATAAAATGTTTTCCTTGTAGCAAGATGATTTTCTTAAATCATAATATCAATACATAAATAAATAAATCTTGCAATGGTGCAAATGCATTCTGTAGGTGTCTTTTAGTGATACCAACTTTTAAAATGTCTTGTTATGCTGCTCCCAGGAAAAGGGAATGTTTTGTGAATGTATAGATCACTGGATTAATCCAGCATTTTTTAACATGGCTATTCCTCCTCCCAGCCTGGAAAGTTTTGGGTGGAGATCCAGATGTCCGGGTGCTGAGACTGGTCTTGCTTGGATCACTAGTAAACCCAGCCCAACCCTCACCAGGGCTTGCTCAATTCCTGCACCCACTTTCCCTCAGACCAGAGTAAGAGTCTCTGGTTGTGGTTTGGGGGCCAAGTATCTATTTGTACGTATCAGCAGGGTTTCTTTCCATCTATAACTTTTTGAAAACCACCACACATGCCCCTGTTCAGAGCATATTTTGATAATCCTGTATTGAAATTAAGAAGTCAAGTGTCGTCATTGCTAGCGCAGTTTGGAATCCAAAGGAATAGGATGAGCTATTGCCACTTGCTAGAGGCCATTGGAAGCCACTTTTATATCTTCGACAGAGACATCTGAGGTTCAGTGGTACAGCCCGAAACTGTGGTACTGAGGGACCTATTTCTGGTGACAAATCACAGCCTGCTAATGGTGAATGCCAAATCCTGAAAGCTACATCTGATAGCTATGATCTTATGGTCCCTGGGAGGAAATGTTCCTCCCGTTTTCTCATCACACTAGAACCCGGAGATCACCATGTAAAGCAAAACGGTGGAGATTCAGAATGAACACCTGACTTGTGGTAGAAACAGCTTCCACAAGATGTGTCAATTGCTTTCAAAGGGAAGGAGACAAATCCATAGAGGGTAAGGCTAATGCCTGTGACTAGTAATGATGGCTACATTCTACCTCCAGTATCAGAACTGGCATGCCTCTGGCTACCCATTGCTGGGAAGGTTCTCTTGGGAGCTTCCATGGGACCTCTGGTGGCCAGTGTGAGAAACAAGCAGCAGGACTGGATCAGCTTTTGGTCTGCTCCAACCAAAACATCCCTCCTCGCCCCTGCAGACTGAAGGCCTATATGCTAAGCACAGAAGCTCACTTAGCACTTGGAATATTTCCAGGAATCACAGAAATATTTTTTCCTGCCATCACAGGACAAGGACCAGTACTTCGAGCAGCCCAATCTCTGCTCTAAGCAGCTCGATCTCTTTCTAATACGTTAAATAGACTTCTTTTCTATAAATGCAGAGCTTGTATAATCTCAAACACTGCGAGCCACTTCTTTCCAGAATTTCTCTCTCTCTCTCTCTGCTTTTTCCTGATGGTTTGGCATTGGGTCTTGGTTTATTTTAATGCTCTCTCCCAGTGTTCAAGCTTCCTAAGATGGCAACATTGTTCTGGAGATCAGGTTAAATTAGGCACAATTAACAAAACTCATCAATTCCACATGTCCAAGGCACCAGCTGAGTAAGCAAACCCTGCTTACTTAGTGCAGCTTCATTCCAAACTCTTAGCTACCATTTTCCAGTTTTTCTTAAGTGTGAGACATGAACCATGTGAGTGGTCCTAGCCATAGATCCTTTTTATATCGAAGTGATTCCTCTCTTGATTTATGCAGTGCAAGAGGGTCGTGCAAGAGGGTCACAGCTGCCGTCACGGTTCCAGAGTTTACAACGAAGACTGCTGGTCCTACCACTTTCCTGAAGCTAAACAAGACCTTCATAATTAATACATAATGAAGCATCCTCTTTTTAGGGAAAATCACCAGCCCAACCACAGCATGATAATCAGCCAGAAATTTACAGTTGCAGCCTTTCCAGACGTCTAAACATGTGTTTCCCACTTGGCACTGTAGTCAGCCTATGGCTTGTGGTTCTGCGTTCGCATTAGACAACAGCTGCAAAGCAGCGCTGTAATAAAAATGGCTTTAAATTATTGGAATCGTGTCATTTAATATTCTGTGCCACTATTTCAATGTCTACAGCACATTTCTGACCATGGCAGGAGCAGTTGTACAGCTAGATAATTTTATTTCTTTGAAAGATTTATATACTAGCATACATCAACAAAAAGAGTTTTAAAAGAATCTTAATGGTGATGGAAATGGCAATAGAGGTCCAACCACACTGCCAAAACAGATTAGTGAAATCTGAGAGGACATTTCCCTCCAGATAAGATGGTAACTGGATTGAATTATGCTTTTTTCCTTTTTTTAAAGTGACTGCTAGGGCCCACTTTTGCATGAAAGCCTGCAACCTGATTGCATTCCAAATGTATTTAGGGTGAGCCAAGGTCATAAGAACATCCCCTCCACATCTTCCAAAATTAAGTTTCTTGTATTTTTCTGACCATGCACAGTCAGGAATGGAGTGACAAGATACAAGTTCAGGGGCAATCAAGTGAGGCTGTTTGTAGACCTCTGAGCTTGGAGGCTGACAGGCATCCTATGAGGAATACGCAGGTGAAGATCATCTTCTCTCCTCCGAGCCACAGAAGATGTGCAACTATTAGAGACAAGAAGTATTCATTTCTCCCTGCAGTTCCTACTTAGAAAAAGAAAGAAAGAAAAGGTGAGCCCTCCAGAATGGGAAGGGATACCCTTAAAAGGCAAAAACAGAGACAAGACACCTGGCAATAATATAAGAGGGGACAGAAGATAGAAAGTGACCTTAATCTAGGCTCCATCAAGCATAGGAAATGGATGATAGCATTGCATCTCTCTCTCTCTCTCTCTCTCTCTCTCTCTCTCTCTCTCTCTCTCTCACACACACACACACACACACACACACACACATGAATCCATTGCAACAGGTTTTGCTCTGTGCTCCACCCACCTCTGATAATCAACATTTGCTCAGTTTAATGGTCAGTGTAAGGACAGGATATTTATTCTGGCACAGAAATGACTAAGCTAACAGGAATATTTGAATACCACACATTTCCTAAGAAATCCTGTAAGTATAAATCTTATAGATGAGGATATTTTCTGTTAGGCTCGACCCACCTGGCACAAGATTAGTATAATAGAATGATATCAGTTGTGTACTAAAGTTAGCATAATAGAAGGCTTTGTGTATTGAGTTGGCATAATAGGAGGCTTCGTGTATTAAAATAGACTAATAGGGGGTTTATCAGTTGCCCCAGGCATATACAGAGTGTTACTTCAGAAAATGGGCAAGGTTTATCAAAGGCGTAAAAACTTAAAAGGATAGGCTAACTGCAAACCGCTCCACTTCTGTATCAAAATATAGACTAACCGCAAACCCTCTCGCTTCTGTATCATGCTAGCTCGCTTAGGATGCCAATAACAATTTTCCATTTGTTTGCAACAAGGTATAAAAACTCCACTGTCCATCTACTGAGGACCGGCACTCATCCTATCCTTGTGTGATAGTGCTGGTACCTGCGCAGGTAATAAAAAAACTCCTCTTAAAAATACCAACTGGTCTCTGGTCTCATCTGTAAAACCGTGGGACATAACATTTTCCTCTACCTTCTCCTTTACCAGTTGCATGCTGAGGTACACTGAGTGCTTCTAAATGGAGCATTTTTTGAGGTGTGGAATCCCCAAACTGGATGTATGTTTTTGCTGTTTTGACAGGGAAATTACTCAGGCCTCTGAGCTTGTTCTTCAATTCTGGGTTGTCTGACCTTTGATGGCAGTGTTGTGTTACCAATCAGATGAAGATTGGGAATTGCCCAGGGGCACTTTGCTCCCAGGGGAAGCTGGCGCCGGCCACCCCTTTCTCATTCTGTTTGCCAGAGAAGCATTCCCAACCGAAGCCCTCAAAGCAGGGACACCTCTGTGGCAAGCCAGAGCAAGAAAGGGCTGGCGAGGGAAGCTGCTGCAGCACGCAACACACAAGCGGGCCCCGCCACTGCTTCTCGCCTGCTGCTCATGCGAGACGGGCAGCATGGGGGAATCCACTGCCGCACGGGCCCCCAATCCACCACTGCTGCCCCCTCAGCTGCTTCTCAAGGAGCTCTGCTCTGCTCTGGCATGCACCGAGGGCAGAGGGAGAATCAACTGGCAACTCTGCTCCTCTCTGCAGCACTGTTGAGCAGATTATCTCCTCTGCAGCTGGTTCCCTTGAGCATGTGAGGAGCTTTGTTTCTGGGAAACAGAAGGGGTGAGGCAGGGGAATCTGCCAGCCCCAGCTGGCAGCATCCACCACCCGCCCCTGAGCCCCTGGTGCTCGTTCACGGGAAGGCCTTCACTTACAGGGGGGATGCTGCTGCTTTCCGCAGCACTGCCCAGCTGATTTCTGTGTGTTTGGCCCGAGCAAGGATTGGGCGCCCCCCACCCCACTTGAGCAGTCCCCTCTGGAGCAGGAGGGGAGGGCAGCCGACCAGCTGCTTGTCCTCTCTCCTGTACTTCAGGGCGTGAGCCCTGTTTCTGCAGAATAGACTGTCAGAGTACTGCAGAGAGCCAAACTCAGCTTGAGGTCACAGCAGTCACAGCAATCAAGCAGCTTCGTTCCTCCCCACGGTGTCTCCTGGGCAGCCCTCTGGACAAGAATAAGGGAAGGAAATGGTGGACTGGAGGACAGTTACCATGATGAGCCTGATCATCTTTGGCACACCCCTGCAAAAAAGGGCACACAGTGGAAACCAGGCAGGATTGCTCCTTGTGATCTTTGGTGTGGGTGACATCACTCCGACCAGGTGGGTGGATTTACACAATCCAACAAACCATGGTGGCTTTTTATCTCTGTTGGTTTGTCATGCCATCTGTTGGAAAAGTCCAAATAAATCCTCAAATAAAAATATTTGCTTTTTCATGTCTTTTCATATAAAATCTTACCACAGTTCCCTTGCTTCTCTCCCCTCAAAGGGGCTAGATCTTTTTGCCCAGCTGCACATGCCTGGGAAAAGCAGGTAGCCCCAGCAGCTCCATTATTCATGCATTTTCTTGCAGAATCAGACAAGCCATTGGGGAAACTGCGCTTCCTTTGCAATGTAAAATTACCCAGCCAGCTCACTTGTGTTAAGGAATTCTGTATCTCTGATTGCAAAATCCACAACATTTTAAACCCATTAGATTTCTATAGCTCCTGATTATTTTATTTATCTGTTATCCAAGCCTTTGATGAGTCACAATGTTTTTCTTGATGGCTATAATGGTTTCCCAATGTTCCTGTACTATTCCCCATTCTCCTTGCCTTCTCACCCATTCAGAATCTCATCACTGCCTTGAAACTATGTAGGTGATTCACAACATATAAAAAAAAACTCTTTCTGCACTCTCAAAACCTGTAGCCAGTTGGCATCCTGGCTACCCAGCAGGGCTGCTATAGTTTTGTCCCTGTCCTGGGTGAGCTTGCAATAAACTGCTGAGGTTTGCATGTGGCATCTTCCGTGTGGATCCAAGCATGTGTTCACACCTTCTGCTAATCCGAGATTCCCTGTCCCCGGCGGTATCTTGGCAGAGTACATTTGACTTTAGAAACCCCCAGACAGGAACTGTGCTCTGCTCCTTGGTTCTTGGCACCATAATGGCTCATTTCTTATCTAAACCCAGGAAACACAACTCACTGTGGTACCAAGGCCAGCACCAGAGCACAGCTTGGCAACTGGCCCTGTTGCCACTCCTGCAACGTGGCTACCCAGGGAGTGCCACAGACAGCTGCAGTTTTGCGTGGCTCTCAGAGGTATCTCACTACACCTGCCTCCTGCCCCAAAGACCTTCTTTGGAGCAGAACAGCACCACTAAGAATCAGCTGAGTAGCAATGCCCAGTTGCGGACTGCACCACTCAGCAGCCCTCCACACAAACACACTCATGGGAAATTGTGAATAGAGTCCATGTATTTCTGAGTTTGCAGTGTGATTCACCAACCAAATGAAATTGTCCAACAACATACACACACGGAATGCATACTTTCTGGAAAGGCACGCAAACATGCTATAATGAATGGGAGAATGACGCTGCTCCTCCGCGCTGCAGGAAGGAAGGACCTTCGCGTGCAAGCAGCCGCACGCTGCCATGCCGCGCCGCGCCACCGACGGAGGCCAGTACCACCGGCCAGCACGCAGGTCCGGTTCGGGTTGCCCCGCCCCCCCCCCACACAGGTGAGCGCGTGTGGGACTGGGAGGGGCCTCGGAAGCGCCCGCGGACACAAAGCGCGGCTGGCGGCCAAAGGGCGGTCGCCGCCGTTTGGGAGCCATTCAGGGGCCGAGCGGGGGGCTGGGCTGGCCAGGGGCTTTGGTTGAAATTGACCTGCCTGCAGTTGTATATTAGGGAAGGGGGATTTTTTTTCCTTCTCTTCTTTTCTGTTCTTTAACTGCTTTTATAGTTTTATCCTGTTTAATCTGTTTTTATGGAGTCGTCACTGGCCATGTCGACGTTTATGTTTCCTTGGGAGCACACGGGCGCTGCCATTGGCGTGGTCATGGGCAATGGACGTAACAGCAGTGGGGGCTTAACGTGTCCACGTAGAAGAAGGAGGGACGGATGGCTGACACCTGTCCCTCTTTCTGGTTCTTCCCCCACCCAGAGGGTGCCAGGTAGCCTTGTCAACCACCCCTCGGGCCTGACGGTGCTGCTGATCAATGCCAGTTCAGTCAATAATAAATCTTCCCTCATCCATGACTTGATTGTGGATGAGGGGGCTGACCTGGCTTGCATAACGGAGACCTCGGCGGGAGAGGGAGGGGATGTTGCCCTCTCTCAACTGTGCCTGCCCGGGTATCTGGTTCAGCACTGCTCATGCCCAGAGGGGAGGGGAGGGGAGGGGGGTCGCTTTGGTTTACTGAGCCTCCATCTCTCTCACGGGACTTCCGGTCTCTTCAAGGCCAGGGCTGGAGTGCCTCTACTTGGTGTTGGGCGAATGAGACAGAATGGGGATTCTGTTGGTGTACCGTGCACCCTTCTGCCCAACAGTCTCCCTATCTGAGCTGACGGAGACCGTCTCGGACCTGGTGTTGAAGACCCCTAGGATGTTGGTCCTGGGGGACTTCAATCTCCATGCTGAGTCTGGTCTAACCGGGTCGGCTCAGGAATTCATGGCCTCCATGACGGCCATGGGGCTGTCTCAACATGTCTCCGGCCTGACCCATGAACGTGGACACACTCTGGACCTCGTTTTCTCGACGGGGCAGGAAGAGGGTGACCTGAGGGTGGGAAATTTATGTTTGACTCCCCTGTCATGGTCAGATCACTTCCTGGTGAGGTTTGTGCTCGAGAGTGACCTCTCCTTCTGTAAGGGTGCGGATCCGATTGTGTGGGTCCGCCCCCGGAGCCGGATGGACCCGGATGGATTCCTGAAAGCCCTGGGGGAATTTCCAGCTGACAAGACTGGCGCTCCTGTTGAGGCTTTGGTCGATCTGTGGAACAGGGAGATGACCAGGGCTGTGGACACGATCGCTCCTAAGTGTCCTCTCCCACTGGGCAGAGCTCGCTCTTCCCCTTGGTATACACCTGAATTGCGGGAGATGAAGCAGGTGGGGAGATGGCTAGAGCATAGGTGGAGGAAATCACGGGATGAATCTGACCGAACACACTTGAAAGCCCACTATCAGGCCTATACTGTGGCGGTGAAGGCAGCAAAAAAGAAGTTTTTTTCCACTTCCATTGCCTCCTCACAATGCCATCCGGTGGAGCTTTTTCGAGTGGTGCAAGGCCTGGTTCGCCCGGGTCCTAAGGAAGATCCGGTTCCACCCTCAAAGGCCCGCTGTGACAACTTTGCCAGGCATTTCAGGGAGAAAATCGCTCAGATTCGTCACGAGCTGGACTCCACTAATGAATCAGAGGTTTCTGGGGAGACGCCAATGCTGCCGTCTGGTCCAGAATTATTGGATGAATTTCAGTTATTGCGGCCCGATGATGTGGACAAGGTGCTTGGACGAGTACGTCCCACCACTTGCCTATTGGACCTTGCCCGTCTTGGTTAATAAATAATTCCAAGCACGGGATTGGGATCTGGATCTTGGAAGTGGTTAACGCTTCTCTGAGGGAGGGTCGGGTGCCTGCCCCTTTAAAGGAGGCGGTAGTCCGACCGGTCCTGAAGAAAGCGTCACTGGATCCAGAGATGGCCACTAACTATAGACCAGTGGCCAACATCCTGTTTCTGGGCAAGGTATTGGAGCGGGTGGTGGCGGGACAACTCCAAGCACTCTTGGATGAAACTGATTATCTGGACCCATTTCAGTCCGGCTTCAGACCTGGGTACGGTACTGAATCTGCCTTGGTCGCCCTGTACGATGACCTGTGCAGGGAGAAGGACAGGGGAAGTGCGTCCCTGTTGGTTCTTCTGGACCTCTCAGCGGCTTTTGATACCATCAACCATGGTATCCTTCTGGATAGGCTAGCAGGATTGGGGGTCAGAGGCACTGCTTTGCAGTGGTTCCGCTCCTATCTCAATGGTCGATTCCAGAAGGTAGTGCTGGGGGACTATGGCTCTGCGCCATGGCAGCTATGCCATGGAGTACCGCAGGGGTCCATTTTGTCCCCTTTGCTGTTTAACATCTATATGAAACCGCTGGGAGAGGTCATCAGGAGGTGTGGGCTACGGAATCATCAGTACGCTGATGATACCCAGCTCTACCTCTCATTTTCCACTAATCCAGGTGAGGCAGTGGCTGTGCTGAACCAGTGCTTGGCTGAGGTAATGGGCTGGATAAGAGCCAATAAACTGAAGCTCAATCCAGACAAGACGGAGGTCCTGTTGGTTGGCGGATCGGGCTTCAGAGAGGGTGGATTTGACCTGGCCCTGAACGGGGTTGCACTCCCTCTTAGGGACAAGGTCCGCAGCTTAGGAGTACTCCTCAACCCGGAGCTTTCATTGGAAGCTCAGGTGACAGCAGTGGCGAGGAGCGCTTTCCTTCAGCTTCGGCTGATTAATCAGCTGCGCCCCTACCTGGAGTATGACTGCCTGGCAATGGTGACACAAGCGCTGGTGACTTCCCGCCTTGACTTCTGTAACGCACTTTACGTGGGGCTTCCCTTGAAGACGGTCCGGATATTTTCAACTGGTTCAAAATAGAGCTGCCAGGTTGCTGATGGGGACGGAGCGTTATGTTCACATGATTCCAGTCCTCCGACAGCTTCACTGGCTTCCCATTGAAGTCAGGGCCAATTCAAGGTGTTGGTTATGACCTATAAAGCCCTAAACGGCTTGGGACCTGGTTACCTGAAGGAGCGCTTACATCCATATATGCCCGACCGCCCCTTGAGATCTGCGGGAGAGGCCCTTCTCCGGGAACCCTCCGTGAAAGGAATCAGGAGGGTAGGTACTCGGAGGAGGGCTTTCTCTGTGGTGGCGCCCAATCTATGGAATGTGCTCCCCAGAGAGGTCTGCCTGGCGCCGTCGTTATTTGTTTTTCGGCGCCAGGTGAAGACCTTTTTATTTAAATGTCATTTTAATTGTTAACAATATTTACTTATTTATCTGGCCAGGGCGACTTCTTTTCTTTTCTTTTATAACTTTTATTTTATAACTTCTTTTATATCGTTTATATTTTTTATTTATTTTATATTATTAATTTTAATTTTATATGGTTATTTTTATATTGTAGTGTATTTTATTGTGTTGTAAGCCGCCCCGAGGCTTCGGCAAGGGGCGGCATAGAAATGTTCTAATAATAATAATAAAAAGAAGAATGTACATTTGGGATCAAAACCATGTATGAAAATAGAAATGTTCAAAAGAAAAAGGACTGCAGTCTGAACTGAGCACAAGACAGAACAAGGTCGAGGTGGGAAGTGGAGAACCTCAAAGGAACTGGGTTTGGTTTGTGTGCAGGCACATAGGCTCGGGGCCAGCCGGTATTGGCTCAGGCCACCTCAGCTCTAAGTCATCTCAGATTTTGAGACCATCATAACTTCAGACTCAAACTTCTTTTTCTGCAGAATGGGAGGCCCTATTGAAGCTTGAAGCACAAGGGCCCTTTTCATACATACATGTATGCATGCATGCATACATGCATATGTGGACTTCTGGATCTTGGGTCCCTTAGCTACCTGGAGAAAAGAAAAAGGTGGGTGGATGAGGCTGTCAGGAATGGGGCAATCTTCCACACAACATGATTAGAAAGAATACCTCTTGTAAATGTGACTGCAAGCTTAGGAATATATGAGCCTTGTCCCAGAATGTGCTCCTATTTGAGCATTGCAAGTGGGGCATGTCCTGATCAAAACCACATCAAAATGAAACACTCATGCCCCTCAATTTATCATAATGAAATGCAGCTCATAAACTCACTGCAATGCAGAAGAGCTTGCCTGCTTAAGATTGTGGGTGGGAATGTGGTGGGGTCATTGCCAGTCAGACAGGCAGATTTGGCTTGAGAAGCAACAGAAGATGGGCAAGAGAGGAGAGAGAAGGGCAATCTTCCAATGAACAGGGATGGGAACGCAGGGCTGGAGAGGTCTCAAGCTCATTTCCTTGCTGTAAAAGGGGCCAAAAACATTCTGATGGTTTGGGAACTTGTGAAGAGCCTTACATAGCACGTTGGTGATTTTATATGTTTAAATTAGACCTGTGGGCAAATTCCTCACCCTATTTGTGGGCAGATTAATTGGGAGGAAGAGTTTGCTGGATTTCTCCAGGTGAAGGAAAGGTTATCCCTCAGTGGCTCAGGTAGTCATCAGTAAGGGCAGCAGCAAACCCTTTTTTTAATTCCCAAAGGAGTCCTCCCCTCCATTGCAGCAGCTGTAGAAGACTATTCCATTGTCCAGCCTCTTGTGTACTCTGTAACTCAGTTGCTAAGTATTTTGCAACTTAATAAACATGTGTGTTTAACCAGGTTCTCTAAATTACACCACTGTTTGCTCTGCTTCTTCCAGTTGTTTGATAATCCACCACAAACTAAATGATATGCTTTTGACTTTGAAGATCAATGTCAGAGAAAATTTGAGTCTAACTGACCTGGGTTCTTCCTTGCAGAAACCCACAAAACATCCGTCCGTTTGATTCCTTAGCTGAATGAGCAAGATGGGCACGGTTGGGACAAATTGTGGCAGGTAGGTGTGTCTCCAGCTGAACTAAAAGGTACCACTATGCTCTGAGGGAACATGTCCCTGAGCGCAAGTCATCCAAAAGCAGCCCATGAAAGGGAACTCAGATTCCCAACAGAATCTGTTTGTCTGATGTGGAAAGAGTTTGCTGGAAAAGATAAACCTTTGCTCTGATCACATTTCACAACCCTTGCTCCATTTTTCAAGGTTCTTTCGCTCCTACCTCACTCTGAGGGGTGCTTTCGTCCCTATTCCCTGCCCCAAGGGTTAGTATGACAATCTCCTGATCTGCCACAAGGTATTCTGCTTCTAAATTGGTGCCTGATGTGAGTAATAGACAGGATAAGGGCAAAGAAACTGAACATTAATCCAGAAAAGACAGAAGTGCTTTAGGGCAGTTAAAAGGCAGAACAGGGAATAGTGATTTAACACATGTTAACACATGATGACCAGGGTAATCGACATGATCGCTCCTAAGCGTCCTCTCCCACCTAGCAGAGCCCGCTCGGCACCATGGTATACACCTGAGTTGCGGGCAATGAAGCAGGCTGGGAGACGATTAGAGCGCAGGTGGAGGAAATCTCGGGACGAATCTGGCTGAACACACGCACTCATTATCGAGCCTATGCTGTGGCAGTGAGGGCAGCGAAGAGGCAGTTCTTCTCTGCTTCCATTGCTTCCTCACAGTGCTGTCCGGCGGAGCTTTTCCGAATAGTGCGAGGCCTAACACACGCTGACCAGGAAAATGACGTGGTCGCACCTGTGGCAGCCCACTGTGATGACTTTCCTCAGCACTTTAAGGAAAAAATCGCTCAGATTCGCCACGATCTGGACTCCACAGTTGGTACTGCTCCAGTACAGGAAGTGTCCAGCGCTCCGTCTGGTCCATCTTTAATGGATGAGTTTCAGTTATTGCGGCCTGATGATGTGGACAAGGTGCTTGGAATGGTACATCCAACCACCTGTCTTTTTGACCCTTGTCCTTCCTGGCTACTTAAGGAGGCCAGTTACAGGATTGGTCCCTGGGTCCAGGAGGTTATTAATGGCTCACTGAGGGAAGGCCGGGTCCCAGCCCCCTTGGAAGAAGCAGTGATCCAGCCTGCCTTGAAGAGGGCATCTCTGGACCCCGAGGTTGCCACCAACTTTAGACTGGTGGCCAATATTCTGTTTTTGGGTAAAGTGTTAGAGTGGGTGGTGGCAGGACAACTTCAGGCACCCTTGGATGAAACTGATTATCTGGACCCTGGCTGGAAGAGGCTGGCTGGGCTAGGAGTTGGTGGCACTGCTTTGCAGTGGTTCCACTCCTACCTGTCTGGCTGATTCCAGAAGGTGCTGCTGGGGGACTATGGCTCTGCACCATGGCAACTTGCCATGGAGTTCCGCAGGGTTCCATTTTGTCCCCCATGCTTTTTAACCTCTACATGAAACCACTGGGAGAGGTCATAAGGAAGTTTGGGCTGTGGAGTCATAAGTACACTGATGACACCCAGCTCTACCTTTCCTTTACATCTGCTCCAGGTGAGGTGGTGGCTGTACTGAACCACTAACTTACATGTATACATTCACATTCAGGTATTACTAAAAGGTAAATAAAAGTTAAATACAGTGAAAAGGAGAGCTATACTGACTCAGTCTGCCCTCCAAGATAGACTAATCCAAGCCCTCACACACAACACAAACTCTGTTGTTATGATGCTTTTTCTTTAAACCAAACAAGGAAAAGGCCACCCTTCAAATAAAGGATTGTCCTTTGTAAGGCAGGACACCTGGGCATCCTACAAAGAATGCTACCCTTCCCATCCCTGCTCTATTTTCTTGTAGTTTCACTACCTCTTAGTGGTGGCTATCTGGGCCACAGAAAAAGATTCTGTGAAGAGACCAAGTCATTGGTCCTTCTTGTTTATTCTTCTTAAATGCGAGCTCAAAAGCTGACAGCAACTTTATAAGGATGCTATGACCATTTCCACAAATTTTTACAATGCTCTTGATTTTGGGCTTCACTTGAAGGACAGAAGAAAAAATGCTTTATGGAAAGGGACAAAAAAATGGAAGCAAACAGAAGAATAGAAAATATTTTCTAAAACGTGATCCCTGAAATTTGACAAACAAATTTAGCACAGAAAACTTGGTGGGATGAAAGGCAAGTCTGGAATGTAAACACAGAAGGGTATCACCTTTTTAGAAAGGACAGGAAGGGAAAGAGAGGTGGGGGCGTGGCTTTATACATCAGGGAAGGGATAGGATGCAGTGAGATAGAAAGCAGCACAGATGGGGATTCGGTAAAGGCAGTCTGGGTGAAACTTAGGGGTTTTGACAGGGAAAGAGACCTGACAGTGGGGATATGTTATCGCCCTCCAGGTCAACTTGAGACCCTGGATGATGTCCTGACAGGCCAGATTCTAAGGATATCTCGGGGGAGAGACACAGTAATTATGGGAGATTTCAATCTCCTGGATATTACTTGGGAGACTCACTCGGTGACAGCCAGGTCACGTTGCTTCCTAGAAGCTATAGAGGGAGGGTTTTTCACACAGAGGGTCTGAGAGGCAACGAGGGGGGGAAACATCCTTGACTTGGTCTTGACCAATAGGGAGGAGCTGATAGATGAAGTACAGATTAGGGGAGCTCTGGATGCGAGTGATCACTCCATCCTTTGCTTTGAGATCAGGGGACTGGGGACATGCAGCAGGTCGAGCACTAGAAGCTGGGACTTCAAGAGGGCCAACTTTGGCCAACTGAAGGCCAGACTGGGGAAAGTCTCCTGGGATAGGTTACTGGGAGGTAAGCGAGTTGAGGAGGGGTGGATAGCACTCAAAAGGGAGGTTTTGGAGCCGCAAGCCTTGACGATACCTCTAGTCAGTAAGGTGGGGAAGCGGAGGAGAGTGCCGCCATGGATGCGAAAGGAGGTGGTTAGAGGGATTAGACGAAAGAGGAACCTCCGTAGGAAATGGGTGCTGGGGGAAATAGACAAAAGGGTATACCGGGAGGAGGAGGCCTGCTGCAGAAGGATTCTTCGCGAGGCTAAGGCTGATTACGAGCTGAGACTTGCCAAGAATATCAAGAACAACAAAAAGGGCTTCTTTCAGCATGTAAATAGGAAGAGGAAGGGAAGACAAGTGGTGGGACCACTAAATAAGGGGGAAGGAGATTTAGTGACTGATATGAGGGAACAGGCACAGATGCTAAATGACTATTTTGCCTCTGTGTTCTCCCCAAAGCAGGATGGGGGATATCCGCATGGGAGATTAGATGCGGCTGGGGACTTAGGGGCACAGATTAGAGTCACCCCCCTTGAAGTCGAGGGGCTCCTCAGGGCATTGGACATTACTAAGGTGCCAGGCCCTGACGGGTTACACCCGAGAGTACTTAGAGAGTTGGCAGGGGTTCTCTCACGCCCGCTGGCCTCCATTTTTGAGGCCTCATGGAGAACGGGTGAAGTTCCAGAGGACTAGAGGGTGGCATCAGTGGTCCCAATTTTCAAAAAGGGTAGTAGAAAGGACATGGGGAATTATAGACCTGTTAGCCTTACGTCCATTGTAGGAAAAACAATGGAAAGGCTCATAATAGAGAGAGATCTAGTGATGCTAGATAGGGAAGGGAGGCTGACAGCCACACAACACGGCTTCCGCAAAAACAGGTCCTGCCAGACAAACCTTGTGGAATTCTATGACAAGGTTTTGAGATGGCTGGATGGAGGGGATGCAGTGGATGTGGTATACCTGGATTTCAGCAAGGCCTTTGACAAAGTGCCCCATGAGATCCTGGTGGAGAAACTGAGGAGTTTTGGGATACACCAAAGCACTGTCCGGTGGATTAGGGCATGGTTGACTGACCAAAAGCAGAAGGTAACCATTGATGGGGAATCATCGGGATGGCAGCCAGTAACAAGCGGGGTCCCCTAGGGCTCTGTCCTGGGGTGGATCCTGTTTAATCTTTTCATTAACGACATGGAAGAAGGGGTGAACAGTCTGCTGATCAAATTCGCAGACGACACTAAAACTGGAGCAGTGGCCACAACTGAGGAGCAGGTACTCCAGATCCAAAAGGATCTGGACAGACTATGGAAGTGGGCAGGAGGCAACAGGATGGCGTTCAATGTGGGTAAGTGCAAGGTCTTGCACTTGGGGCATAGGAATAGCTGTCATAAGTACAGGTTAGGGGACAAGTGGCTGGAGAGCAGCACTTGTGAAAGGGACCTCGGGGTGCTGGTTGACTGCAGGCTAAACATGAGTCAGCAGTGTGATGCGGTGGTCAAGAGGGCAAACGCCACCCTTGGTTGCATAGCCAGAAGTGTGGCTTCTAGATCAGGAGAGGTATTACTACCACTCTACACGACTCTGGTGCGCCCGCAATTGGAGTATTGTGCTCAGTTTTGAGCCCCTCATTACAGAAAGGATATAGCCAGGTTGGAGTCAGTGCAGCGCAGGGCCACAAGGTTGGTGGCCGGTTTGCAGGGGATGGGGTATGATGCGAGACTGAGGGAACTGGGTCTCTTCAGCCTGGAGAAGAGGAGACTCAGAGGGGATATGTTGGCGACATGCAGGTATGTGAGGGGGTGTCACATGGAGATGGGTAGAGACCTGTTCTCCCCTGCAGAGCAAGGCAGGACACGCTCCAATGGAGCAAAGCTCAGGGAGCCAAGGTTCCATTTAGATGCCAGGAAGCGCTTCCTGACAGTCAGGACCCCGAGGGTGTGGAATGGGCTTCCACGAGAGGTCATTGAGGCCCCATCGGTGCGGGTGTTCAAGGATAGGCTGGACGTCCACATGGGGGGCATGTCGTGAGCGGAGCCGGCTGGTCCCAGAGGTCAGACTAGATGGCCCGGGAGGCCCCTTCTGACTCGCTGTTTCTATGTTTCTGTGTTTCTAAATAATTCAAGCTAGAGATACCCCATGCAGCATTCCAGAAACTGCAGATAACTTGCCTTCACTTGATTAGTGGTTTGAATGTTTAGATTTTATACTGTGATGGACTCCCTACTCAAAATGAGTATTTTCCATCTTTCGTCCCAAGGTGTTATTCCACTGCCTACGTCTAGGTCAGGCATGCTGTCTGGGGAAGGACTACAAGAATGTGGTAGAGGCATGGCGGAAAGGCCTTCATGCTTCATCTCTAGAATCTGCGTGGTGAACCAGGCCACCTGTGTTCCTTCTCACACCCCCTTCTCACACCTTCAAGAATGCACAGAGCATGGTTGGGATTATGCCCTCTAGCTAACCTCCTGGCAGCCGTGCATGAATGTGAGGGGCTGTACATGCATGCATGCAAACTCATACCTGGACCAGGGATCATTTTCTCCTGGGGGATCCTCATGTGTGTAGACCTGTATGTGTTCACAGCTCCTTCTCATGTGCAACACATGGGGACATAGGAAGCTGTCTTCCCTTGTATCAGCTGAGTGTTGGGGACACGGATTGGCAGGGGTTCTCCAGAACTTCTGGCAGGAGTTTTTCCAACCCTACCTAAGATGTAAAGGACTGAAGCTGCGACTTGCTGCAAGCACCACTGAACCTTGGTCCTTCCCCATGTGGCCGGTGGATGTGTTGACTTGTGAGCAGTAGGAATACTTGAGGGGATAATCCGAACATGCATTCATGCGGAGACTCATTCTGTGTCCTCTATCAGAATTCTTTGCTCCATATCTTATGATCTACCTCTCCAGCAATGGGCCATGCAAATGCACCAACGTGACCATGTGTCTTACTTTGCAAGTGCCAGTCCTCTGTTACAAGGCTATTAGAGGACGGTCCTTTTTAATTATTTTTAAAAACCACCCTCTCTTTGAAGGGCTGCCTGGGCCACATCTGGGCCACGTAAAGGCACAGAAACATCGGGATAAATGGGGCTCTGCAGATGCCCTTCAACAGCAAGCAGACTGGAAGGACACAACGTTGCGCACGGCATTTCTCTTCACATTTATGAGATGCATTATGTTTCTGTTTCAGGTATAGTTCTTACCTCTATGTCTGTATCATTAGATAAAAATCAACATAAGCAAATGTTATTTGACTATCCTATATCCTACACAGGCAGTAAGAAACAGAGAAGACAGATATCCAATTATTTGCGATTGAGTTTATCTTACCCATGATCATAAAATTCACATCTCTTTCAAAATTTGGGCTTGTCATGTGTTTGGTGATTAAAGTAAATGTATGACAGGCCTCTCAGTTAATGTTTAAATGGATAGTCCATATTCCTACTGAGGTTTCATTGGTATAAATAGCAGAGCATGAAACAGCATTGGCCTGCTGGAACACTGGAAGATTCTGTGCAAGTACTGTAAGTATTTGTGACTTCTCTTTTACTGTGTGTGTGTGTTACATGGCATACAATTTATTAGATACTGACACTTCATTTTTATGTGAGTATCTTTGCAACTGCCTACAACTTTAATAACAAATGCTTCCTATTACAAGAACAATAGCAATTAACTTATTGCGCTTAATTGTCTATGAAAATACATCTTAACTAGAGTGGTCCACAAATGATCTCCAAAATTCTCCAAAATTTTGTGGGCAAAGACATTTCATTCAATTTCTTCAGGCAAATGTGAACACAGAATCACAGAATTATGGAATAGTAGAGTTGGACGGGGCCAAGAAGGCCACTGAGTCCAGCTCGGGCAGGTTAAAACATCCCTGACAGATGGCTGTCCAACTGAGTGCCCCCTGGGTGGGAAAACCCATGGCCTCCTTCGGTTATTGGTTCCATTGTCATACTGCTCTAGTGGTCGGGGGTTCTTTCTGATGTCCGGCCAGAACCTGCCTTCCTGTACTTTTACTCCATTATTCCATGCCCTGCACTCTGGGATGATGGACAAGAGATCCCGGCTTCCTCTCTGTGATAGCCTTTCAAGTACTTGTAAAGTGCTATCACATCCCCGCCCCCCCCCACCACAGTCTTCTCTTCTCAAGTCGGAACATGCCCAGTTCTCCCAAATGCTCCTCACAGGGCTTTGTGCCCATTCCCTGGATCACCCTTTTCTCCCTCCTCTGAACCCTTCCTAGTTTGTCTGCATCTTTTAAACTGTGGTGCCCAGAACTGGACACAGCACTCCAGAGGAGGTCTGACTAGTGCAGAGTATAAAGGAAGGAGTACTTCACGGGCTGCGGTAGTGATATTTTCATTAATGAACCCTAAAATAGCATTTGCCTTTTTTGCAGCCGCATCACATTGTTGGCCCATATTCGGCTTGTGACCTACAACCATCCCAAGGCCATTCTCACTCATAGGATTGCTGAGCCAAGTATCCCCCATCTTGTAACTGCACATTCGATTCCCTTTTCCTAGCAGCAGAGCTTGGGCATTCGCCCCCACTGAATTGCATTCTCGTACCCTAATTGATCTCCGAGGGCTCAGCGATCCGCTGGCAGGGGCTTTGTTTCTTGCACGGTCACTGCAAGTGGCAGCAGCGTTCCGTGTTCTCGGGGCGCCATTTCCCACTTCGCTCCAGGACTTCATGTTGAGGGAGAGGGAAAGTGGCCACTACCCAAAATTGTGACGAAAATTAGAAAATTCTGCATGCTGCTTTTTTAAAAATTATGGAACAATTCTGAGAAAACTGTCAAATAGTCACTTTTCAGAGTTCAGCACCTCTCGGGTCTTCCATCAGTAACATTTCTGACCCATGAGGGTGAATTCTCTCTAATGCAGATGTTTATAGTACCATTATGTCTCCAAGTACATTTGTTTCAATAAGACGCTTCATCTATTTTATTTGCATTGGAGTGAAGGAAAAGTCCCATTCATGCCAATGAAAACTTCCCCTTCAAAGCAAAAAGGAACTACAGGGCCCCATCAAAATCAGGAATGCTCTAAGAAGGTAACCTGTTTCCCGAGGAGCAAAATATTCTGTCCACTGAACTAAAAAAGCCTTTTCTGTGAGGAAGGGGCCTGCAGAAGTTCCCACCCTAGTTCTGGAGAGGAGAAGGCCAGTACTTCTTGCAGCCTCGAGAAAGCAATGCCCCTGTGGACTTACAAATAATGGAAAACAATAGAATGCAGTCAGTATTTAGCTCACCGGTTACTGCCAAGGGGCTTGGAGCAGCCCTGACTGGGATTGCCAAAACATGTCAAACAGGAGGCCTTCCTTTGGTCTTTGTTAACTCCAGTTCTTATTCGATGCAATAGGAGAAGTAGTGCAGCATGGGTCTGTTCCCCAGTTCCCGGAGTCTAAGCACTGTAAGAGCTGCATCTTCAGCCTCCCCCCCCACCACCTCATGTTACTTTTCCTGACCGCCCTCCTCCTTTTCTGGAACATCCAAGGTTTTTAGTGGCTGTCGACCAGCCACAGCCCCTTCGGCCTCATTCTCCCTTTCCGAGCCAGTTTGCAGCTGCAATAAGGGTCTGAACTGGTCTCACTACATGGCAAGTCGCCCTGGGAAGCGGTGATGGCCACCAGTCTGGATGGCTTTAAAAGGGGATTGGACAGATTCATGAGGGAGGAGGCTATCCGTGGCTACTAGCCTTGCTGGTTATATGGTCCCTCCTTGACCAGAGGTGGCCTGCCCGCACACACCCGTTGCTGAGGAGCTGGGCAGGCAGAGCCCTTGCCCCCATCCGGCTTGAGGGATCCCATGGGCAGCTGCTTTGCCACCGTGTGTGCTGAGTGCTGGGCCAGAAGGACCTCTGGGCTGAGCCAGCAGGGCTCTTCTTCTGTTCTTCCATCCACCAAATAGTGAGCGCCAGAGCGCCAGAGTGGTGTCGTGGTTAAGAAGAGGGTGGGACTGGGACTCAGGCAAACTGGGTTCTAGTCCCCTCTCAGCATATTGGGTGACTTGGGCCAGTCACAGACTCTCAGCCCAACCTACCTCACAGGGTTCTTGCTGTGAGGGTAAGCTGGAGAAGAGGAGGAGAATTATGCAAACAACCCTGAGTTCAGTGGAAGAGACAAGTCAGGATATAAATATAACAATATAATAAAATAATAAATTGGGCAGGCCGCTATTAGCCTGACTCTGCTGGAGGAAATCCTCACTCTTCCTATACGCCTAGTAGCCTAGTAGAACCCCTGTGTCTGGGTTCCCAGGGGCATGACAATGACAGTGGCATGGACAGCAGGGACAAAAGCAGTCAACAATTGGCCGTGCTGGGTGATACAGGCCTGCATTTGGCCCACCTCTATTTTAGGAAAAGGTCCCAAGTGGCTATAATTCTTGACGTACAGATGGGGAAAGAGATTGAAAAGGAGTGCCTTCTGCCTAGCCATAAATGGTTAAACCTAATTCTAGATCCTGGGTTCTGTCAATGTATGTGATGGTGCTTCACAAGTATGCCTTGCCTAAAGGAGTGAGATGCACTAGACCAGGGATGGCTGCATAGCGCATAAGTACATACATGACCAGTATGTAAGCATGCATGGCAGATGCGTGCAAACCATGGGATTCATATCTGTACATTTGGTGGACTAATCCCATGTTACAGTTTTCCTGATTGCACTTTGAGAATGTCTCTTCTAGGGTTGCTTCCTTTCATGTTGGCCTGCAGCAGCAAAGATGCCCAGAAGACCTTGAGTAGGAACCAAACTTGGAGTCCTGCATTAAGCAGGGGATGGGACTGGATGACCTCTGGCCCATTCCAACACCACACTTCTATGAACTCATAGAAAAATAGAAGCAGAGCAAGTCAGGAGGGGCCTCCCGGGCCATCTAGTCTGACCTCCGGCACCAGCCGGCTCCGCTCACGACATGCCCACCATGTGGACGTCCAGCCTATCCTTAAACACCTGCACCGATGGGGCCTCAATGACCTCTCGCGGAAGCCCATTCCACACCCTCGGGGTCCTAACTGTCAGGAAATGCTTCCTGGCATCCAACTGGAACCTTGGCTCCCTGAGCTTTGCTCTGTTGGAGACCGTCCTGCCTTCCTCTGCAGGGGAGAACAGGTCTCTACCCATCTCCATGTGACACTCCCTCACATACCTGTATGTCGCCAACAGCTCCCCTCTGAGTCTCCTCTTCTCCAGGCTGAAGAGACCCAGTTCCCTCAGTATCACCTCATGCGGCATCCCCTGCAAACCATCCACCAACCTTGTGGCCCTACGCTGCACTGACTCTAACCTGGCTATATCCTTTCTGTAATGAGGGGCTCAAAACTGAGCACAATACTCCAGTTGCGGGTGCACCAGAGTCGTGTAGAGTGGTAGTAATACCTCTCTTGATCTAGGAGCCACACTTCTGGCTATGCAACCAAGGGTGGCGTTCGCCCTCTTGACCACCGCATCACACTGCTGACTCATGTTTAGCCTGCAGTCAACCAGCACCCCAAGGTCCCTTTCACAAGTGCTGCTCTCCAGCCACTTGTCCCCTAACCTGTACTTATGACAGCTATTCCTATGCCCCAAGTGCAAGACCTTGCACTTACCCACATTGAACGCCATCCTGTTGTCTCCTGCCCACTTCCATAGTCTGTCCAGATCCTTTTGGATCTGGAGTACCTGCTCCTCAGTTGTGGCCACTGCTCCAGTTTTAGTGTCGTCTGCGAATTTGATCAGCAGACTGTTCACCCCTTCTTCCATGTTGTTAATGAAAAGATTAAACAGGATTGGCCCCAGGACAGACCCGTGGGGGACCCCGCTTGTCACTGGCCGCCATCCTGATGATTCCCCACCAATGGTTACCTTCTGCTTCGGTCAGTCAACCATGCCCTAATCCACCGGACAGTGCTTTGGTGTATCCCAAAACTCCTCAGTTTCTCCACCAGGATCTCATGGGGCACTTTGTCAAAGGCCTTGCTGAAATCCAGGTATACCACATCCACTGCATCCCCTCCATCCAGCCATCTCAAAACCTTGTCATAGAATTCCACAAGGTTTGTCTGGCAGGACCTGTTTTTGCGGAAGCCGTGTTGTGTGGCTGTCAGCCTCCCTTCCCTATCTAGCATCACTAGATCTCTCTCTATTATGAGCCTTTCCATTGTTTTTCCTACAATGGATGTAAGGCTAACAGGTCTATAATTCCCCATGTCCTTTCTACTACCCTTTTTGAAAATTGGGACTACTGATGCCACCCTCCAGTCCTCTGGAACTTCACCCGTTCTCCATGAGGCCTCAAAAATGGAGGCCAGCGGGCGTGAGAGAACCCCTGCCAACTCTCTAAGTACTCTCGGGTGTAACCCGTCAGGGCCTGGCACCTTAGTAATGTCCAATGCCCTGAGGAGCCCCTCGACTTCGAGGGGGGTGACTCTAATCTGTGCCCCTAAGTCCCCAGCCTCATCTAATCTATGTGGATATCCCCCTGCTCTGGGGAAAACACAGAGGCAAAATAGTCATTTGGCATCTGTGCCTGTTCCCTCATATCAGTCACTGGATCTCCTTCCTCCTTATTTAGTGGTCCCACCACTTGTCTCCCCTTCCTCTTCCTATTTACATGCTGAAAGAAGCCCTTTTTGTTGCTCTGGATATTCTTGGCAAGTCTCAGCTCGTAATCAGCCTTAGCCTTGCGAAGAATCCTTCTGCAATGGGCCTCCTCCTCCCGGTATACCCTTTTGTCTATTTGCCCCAGTACCCATTTCCTCATGGAAACTCATGGAACTATTGTTATAGTTGTGAACCTCACAGCAAGTTTAACTCTTTCTCATTCTCTTTCCTTTACTTCACAGAACAATTGACAAGAAGAATGAACTCTGCCATCTTTCTGTGCCTGGTCTTGGTTGGCCTTTGCAGTGTCACTCATGGGCATCATGTTCCTGTTGAACTCAATAGCACCGCTGCGCCGGCTCTGAAGCTATCTCCTGCCAATACTCACTTTGGTCTTGAATTGCTAAGGCAGATATCTTCAGCATCGCCAAGCAAGAATGTGATCTTCTCACCCATCTGTATCTCCAGTGCTATGGCACTTCTAGTAATGGGAACAAACTCCGATTCCCGGACACAGATTCTAGACACCCTTGGTTTTAACATGACAGATATCCAGGAGAAGGAGATCCATGATGGATTTCATAACCTCTTTGCTTTGTTGACCCACCCAGATAACCTGTTCCACCTTGACATAGGAGAGGCTCTGTTTGTAAAAGAAAGCCTACAGCTCTTGCAGAAGTTTTTGGATGATGTCCACGCCTACTATGATACAGAAATCTTAACTTCAAATTTCCAGGAACCAGCAGAAGCTGAGAAACAGATCAATAGTTATGTAGAGAAGAAGACCCAAGGGAAAATCACAAACTTGGTCAAGGGCCTTAGCCCAGAAACTGCACTGGTTCTAGTTAACTACATTATTTTTGGTGGTAAGCTATCAGGGACTGCGGGTGGGTACAGACAAGAGGTGCAAAGAAGCGAACTGAAGCAAAACAATCCATTCTTCTGCCTCGTGCACCTCATGAAGCTGAGGTGGGATTGTCCACAAACGTCGAGTCCAGCCCAGGTGTGTCGTGCACGCCTGCATAGCACCAGCGCCCCTGAAGCCAGCCCAAAGCCTGGCATGGCTGCTTCGGCTGACTTCCTAGTGACCCATCCAGTCCTCGCTGCCGATGCTACAAAAGTAATATGATGTCTGAATAGTGAATTATGGCCTAACTCCCCCCCACCCCCCACCCTAGCATTTCTATTTCTTCTTGCTTTCTTTCCTCTAAAAGCATTGGATCTGGAACGGAGTCATAATGCATGGGAAAGGACTTCATCCCCACATCATTATAGGAATATTCATATGTTTTGTCCTGTGGAACAGCAGTCACAAAACATAGTGCCAAAGCGAGCATGAAAACTGGACAAGGGGAAACAATTAACCCCCACTTCCTGACCCCTGTTGGCCAGCTCTAGGGCTCCAGTCAAGTGTTCTTTCCCCAGCTGCCCAGCAGCATGTTCAGGCATGGAATTGTTACGTCAGATTCAGCGACCAGGGCGTAACAGCCTTTGGGCATGGGACGGGGGACTGTTTCTACACATGGATGGCCTTTCTGTGTTTGGTGATCACCAGGAGATTCCCGTTGAAGGGCTCCTAGCACAACCAGTCAGAAGGCATAGCATAGCTACTTTTCCTTAATGGGTTTCCCACAGAAAAGAAAAAGGTACAGAACACAGTGGGGAAAACAGGACTAGTACAAATGGAAGACAGTGTGATTTTCCCGTACATAAAATGCCATGACCAACACAAGAGACCTTCTCTGGAAACACTTTTTTAAAGTGAACTGCTGAGAATGCTTAGAACAGAACTAAAGGGTCTGAATAGATATAATGCAAACTTTATTTCATTTTTTGTGGGGTGGGGGAGTGGAAAACAGAACCAGAGCAGTTTCTCTGACATAAGTGTGCTGCTGCTGCTGCTGTGTTCAGATAAACCAGTACCCAAGACAGGGACCAGAGAAGCAGTCCAAACTGTTGTCACACTGCAATATGGGTTCCCCTCCATGAGGCATTCATTGCATGCATGTGTTCCCTTACTCACAGAAGTTTTCAGGGCCTTTTCATAATGCTGTCATTCTTCTGTGCCTCTTCTGCATTTTCCAGCCGTTTCCCTGGGCTTTTTGAATAAAGAAAGTACAGTAATAAATTTCAACCTGGAACAAACAGGAATGGAAGCTTCGTGTCAAGTACTGCAGCTACAACGCACTGCCACTTAGTGTTAGTTAACAGAATATACAGAAAGGCTGAGCACTACAAGCCCCAGGAGAAACCCTTGTGTTTCTCCCTGTAGTGAAAGCAGAAGAAGCCTCAGTAAAGCTGCAGGTTAAACCCACCCCCTGCCCCAATCTAGGGAACCGCTAGACTTCCCAGTGACTCCCCTGGCTCAAGTACTACTAGCTCATGAGTACAATCTGAAAAACAAATGGGCAGATCTGAGGGGCATCTCCTGATTTCACATCAATCTTTTTCTTTTTAAGGTTGAACATACAGTATAATGCTTCACAGATATGACTGTGTGCCTCTTCTTTTTCTCATTTAGGTGCCTGGAAGAAACCTTTTGATTCAAAATTTACAACAGAAAAGGACTTCATTCTGGCTGATGGAACCAAGGTCAAAGTCCCCATGATGGCCGGGTCGGGGTGGTTCCACTACCTCTTTGATGAGGAGCTTTCCTGCACAGTGTTACAGCTGGACTACAATGGTAGTGCCATTGCATATTTTGTCTTGCCGGATGCTGGAAAAATGGAGCAGTTAGAGAAGGCACTTTCCATGGATATTCTCGTCAAATGGGCGCAACGCATTCAGCGGTAATGCTTGTACTACTATTTCTACATTTTGCAAGATGTTTGTGGGCAACGAGTTGCAAACCTGTAGTGCCTGGTTTGGATTTGCCATTATCCACACCAAGTGGCCTAATTCTGCAAATGTTTTTCAACATAAAATTTCACAGTATCTGGGATGCACAAGGGCTTAGAAAAATTGTCTTCATACAGTCTCTGCTATTCTAAACAAACTTACTAGGAAATAAATTTCTAATACATTGATTCTTACCTCTGAGAATTAAACTAGTCCTACTGCCATGCACAGAATTGCTAATTTGAGTAATGGGAAGGAAAACTTCTACTGGCAAGCAATGAAAAGTCCAGGTGTGAGATGTGGACCAGGGCCATATTGTGGGGAGATTATCTCCATACAATTTAGTCCTCCAAAGTTCCAATCCAGATTGTTCCCCATGCAGGCTCTTCAGCCATTAAAATCATTCACCCAATGGTTAATTGAATGACATCACACCTAGTTCATCCACTCCAAATCCTTAAATTAATTTATCAGTTCTCATAAACATTTATAAGGTTTTCAGATAAAAGAATATGAGTGCCTTGGTGTTTGTCAAACACATTTATAATATAATTGCACACCAATTTGAAATGGTGCAATAAAAATGCAATCTTTGGACATTTTACTTCAGACATTTGATTTCTCTTGATTTTTCAAAGGTAAAAATAAAAAGGTAAGTATCAGTTTGGTTCCAGTAGTGTCTAAAATGAGGAAGGACATCAAACTGACATCCACAAGCAGATTTATGGTAGGAGAGAGATCCCATGCATGTATTGTATGGATAGCAGTTAAATGACCCTTGGAGTCATTTTTCATGCTAGTCAATTGGACTGCTGGATTTTATTTTAGCACCAAGTTTTGCGGTCATCAAACTGTGCTGAGAATCATATCAAATCCTAGTGAATCCATGAGATCTTGCTTTCAATCTCACCCTTTTTTAAAAAACCGCTGACGTACTTCCCTGTATCTCTGTGTTTCTTAAGTAAAACAGCACAGGTGTTCCTTCCAAAGTTCAACATTTCATCCAGCTATGAGCTGAAGGAGATCCTCAGCAAAATGGGTATTACGGATATCTTCACGGATCGGGCTGATCTGTCTGGAATCACTGGGCAACCTTTGAAGGTGACAAAGGTAAGTCTAAAACAATGATTTATTCATCGGAATTCCCTTTGAGCTGGATATTGATGCCACGGCAGCATGATATTCTGGTGCACTGAATTAACTGTATATTACTCTCTTAAATATACTCCCATCTCCAATTCCCCCCACCATAGTCTCTAATCTCCCAGACTCAAGGAAATCCTGCACAGGACTGCATTAGAAGCCATTCAAGGTTGCAGACACAACTTCCATTATCAAAGGTTGCATACCTGCATGGACAAGTTGCTGAAGAACTTGGGCAGGTGGGGGTCTTGCACCCATCCTGCTTGAGGGATGCTGTGGCCAGCAGGTTTGCCATCATGGGAAGGGAGTTCTGGGATGGATGAACCATTAGTCTGAGACAGCAGAATATAAGGTTCTTATATTCTGAACCTTGTGAGGCATCTACTTTCATCAATCAAGGTTCAACTAATGCTTCCAATTATTACACATAATATAAATTTTATTTATTTACTTATTTAAAACATTTATATGCCGCCCCCATTGCAACAAAGCCTCGGGGCAGCTCACGACATACCACTCTTTCACTCAAAGCATTACCCCAACAGCACCATAGACTAGACTAGACTAGTGGCAGTTCTACCTGCTTTGCAACAATTCCCTACCTAAAAAATTGAACTGCACTGGAGATTCAGGTAAGAATGGACATAACTACATTTCACTTCCTGGAACATTCACATTATTTAAAGCATATTTTATTTTACCGACTTTCTATCCAGAATATTTTTTATTTTTAAAAGCAATCCATACAGTAATCTGTGTGCATGAAAACTGCTGCATATTCTTGTACATTATTTTCCCTAAAATGCATTATTTTCTGCAAGCCCCTTTTCCTAATATATGTGTGTACTAATGTGTATATGTTTACATGGAATTTTCCTAATTTAAGCACTTTTTATCAGAGAGTGGCATCACAAACACTGAAGAATACTTGTGGAATTGTGAATATGTGAACCAAATCACTTTTGACTCAGTCTTCACTACTGCATAACATTCTTTGTGGGTTTCTTTGTGAGTTGATGATACCCAATCAAATAGTTCCCATTATCTCCCTTAGAAGATCCCCAAAGAACACAAGGGGCTTCTTCTACCCAGGCTGCAGAGAAGGAGAAAACTAACATCTTGATAACCTTGAAGGGGGATGCACTGAACATCTGGCTTTTTCAGACAGGTTTCTTTTGAAGCAGCCTGCCACTCTAAGCTTTTTCCCATCCACAGAGGTCAACAAGAGAAAAGGATATAGAAAAGCTCTGATGCATTTGGAGCACTGAGAAGACTTATTTTTTCAAGTTCTTATTATTTTAAACAATTAATCATTCAAAAGACATTGGACATACTGGGTTATTATCTTATTCTCTCTACAGTTAATATATATTTCAGTCCTAAGTATAATCCCACTTCTCTAGCCATTGATTAAAGAAGTCACAAGATTGGTAAAAATACATTTCTTCTTCCTCCTTGAGAGACAATCTGTCCATTTCTAGCATTGAGCAGACTTTTTGAAGGCAGCTTATAGAAAACAGCAACCATCCCATCCTTCAAAGTTTGGGAAAACCAAAGGTGGTGTCACCTGTAAGGCAGGCCCATTCCAGAATAGCAACCAACCTCGTTGGTCTGTACTACCACATTCAGGGAAGGGCAAGAGGTCTGTCTGAATCTAGAAATCCATCAGATTCCCTGGACTTGGCTCCCTGGACTCCAGCCTACTTTCCTGAAGCAGTGAGCCCAACTTCCTGGGGAGCACGCCAAGCGTCTGTGCAGGTGCCCACCAAGAAGCAAGCCTGAACAAACACCAAGCAAGCAGGGTCCCCCTTCCACGCACAGGACTTGCGGCCTTTGTTGTGTTGCCCACGCTGCAGAAGAAGAAGGTTGCTGGCTGTGACTTTTGCGAGCAATTGCCTGCTCCCTCTCAGGTCTGTTCACTTCCTGAGCAAGGGATGAGCACAAGAAGAAATGCAATGAGCAGAAGAGGGCCCAAATTACAGGAAGGATTGTCACAACCCTACTTTAGGGCAGGGGTGTTGAAGTGCAGGCTTCCAGCCAAGTCAAGCCCACCTGGGCTCCCAGTCTGGCATACTGGGCTCCCCCTGATGGCTACCCCCAACTGCCAACCATCTGGTGGTTTTCTCAGCCTTTGAAGCCCCTCTCATTCCAAAAGGCTGAAATGTCTCTCCTAAGGGTTAGTTACTGGCAGCAAGGCCTCCAAGCTAAAATAGCTGTGATGGGGGCAGAGTTGCCACTTTGCTCTTGTCCCTTGCCTTTGCCCCCTCCACTCGTGCCTTCTTCTCTGCCTCCCATGGGATCGCAGTGCCCAGTTGGCCGAAACTGATTTTCTTCCTGGGCAAGAAAGGTTCTACATCTCCTCCTCAAGGGGTTCTGATTTAGGTGGTGCCCATCTTTCTTTGCCAAAAGATCCCTTTGAAAAAAATAAATAGCCTGCTGAAGAATTCCTTGTTTTCCCAGGTTTTGATAGGAGCATTGCAGTCATTAACTATTAAATGAGGAACTTGTGATGTAGGGCGTTTGGCAGAAAAGGATGGTGGGATGTGGCTGGCCCCTGCTGCTTCTGAGATTATCTGAGGGGAAAGACAGTGGCTCTGACTGAATTCCGCTTTATTTACACTGGTTGAGGGGTCTCTGGGCAAAATGTCCTTTGCTGAGTCTCCTCTTTCACTGATGGAGCCACTAAGGCTTACCCTGTACTGGTGGCAAGACCAGCATTCCATGGGTGGGACAGATCTCCCATTTGAATTGCCCACAATGCTCTGCACTCTTCACACAGTATCATGCCAGGCACCATCACATATTTATACAGAGGCCAAAACAGATATGAGGGATTGAAAGAGCTGAATATGAAAAGAAGTTCAGCCAAAGATTCAGACATTTGGATGTTATTTTCAAAATTATCCTCCTTAGCTGCAGCCAAGTCAAATACCTACCAAACATCCCACCTGAGCTGCCCTGGCTGCTGTAGCCTCCCTTACCTGTTTCTTTCTCACAGTGCCCACAGGACCACGTGTATGATTAGCCATGAAGTGACTGAGTCTCTGGCCAAAACCACATGGCTTGCCAGAGCTGATGGCCAAGAGGGCAGTGAAGACAGTCCTGCCAGTTACAAAGGAGCTGAGCTCAGCTAAACCTTGGGGTATCCGTTCTCCCCCCAGACTCTGACCCTTTGCTTTGTTTCTTCACAGATATCCCATAGGGCTGTGGTGACTGTTGATGAGAGTGGTACTGAGGCGGCAGCTGCTGGTGCTATAGAAATGATACCTATGTCTATTCCTCCAACCCTTTCTTTCCACCATGAGTTTCTGTTCCTAATTATGCATCCAGACACCAGGAGTTTGCTCTTTATTGGCAAAATGGTCAACCCAGAAAATGAGGCATAAGCAGCAAAGTACCGGGAATTCTGAATGAAGCACTAGAAAAAAGTTCCTTTGTAACCTGAATTTAATTCTGCCTTTTTTCTCCCTGCAAAAGCAGCACAGAATGAGATGGCGGTGGTGCCAGGGATAGGAAAATAGAAATAGCTGCGGAACCTCGGTTGCCACTGGCTTTCCATGCCCCCTTCAAAGCATGGGCAGTAATCTGTTTTCATTCTCCTGAAACAAATAAGAGGTCAAAAGAAATCTGCAAGTATGCAAAAATCTGCAAAAATAGTTCCATGATAAAAACTGCAAGGTTTGCCGTCAAATTACCTATGGTTTCAGTAGTGCTCTTTGCTATTTTTCCAAGAGAGAAAAGTTTTGACTACAAAAATTCAGTGGGAAATTTGGCTTACTAATTCAAAAATGTATAATTCAATGTACTACTAAAATGATCACAGAAGGATAAAACGTAAAACTTGCCTTAATAATTAAGATTTGAGCTCACATCAGTTCCAGCCACCATGACTCATGGTCAGGGATGATGGGGGTTGTGATCCAAATATCTGGAGGGAAATTAGGTTGGAGAAGGCTGATTTACTATATACAAAGAGATAATTTCAGATAGCTCCAGTTAGTTCTAATTGGCAGTCTTGTTATACATTTGCATATCCAATAGTAAATATATAAGCCATATTATTTGGCTTATATATTTGGGAGAGCCAGTGTAGTGTAGTGGTGAAGAGCGTGGGACTGGGACTCAGACGATCTGGGTTCTAGTCCCCGCTCAGCCATGGAGCCAACTGGGAGACTTTGGGCCAGTCATTCTCAGCCCAACCTACCTCACAGGGTTGTTGTGGGGATAAGATGGAGGAGGAGATGTAAGCTGCCTTGAGTCCTTTGTAGGAAAAAGGCAGGATATAAATCGAAAAATAAATAAATAAATAAATAAAACATGTATGAACAGCTCTGCTGGATTGATTGATTGATTCTATTTCTATAAGGCCCAATAATCAAAGCTGCCTGGATAGTGCACAACAATTAAAGCCATAAAATACACTATAAAAATGAAAAGTTGAAAACCATGTAAAGTAGAAATAGAACCCAAAGCAAAACCTAGCAGCCATCCAAGATTTAAAATATAGCACCCTGTGGGATACGATATAGAACAATTCTATCTCCTCCCAAGATCATGAGGGAGGTGATAGGAGGAAATGATGTCCCGGCTCCAAGATCCTGCAACCTTCAAGTGCTGACTCGGAAGCTCAAGCCCCACATGACCACCCTCGCAGCCACTGTGGAAAGAGCCTCACCTGCTGCTGCCAGCAAGAGGGGGCCTCAGAGAGAGCAAGAGGGGGCATGCGCTCGCACAATGGCGGTCTAGATAAAATGCATGGCATGAGGTGTGGTGGGGGCAGAGACTGCTGCCAGACCTCATTCCATGGGATGCATGGACGTCTCCAGGTTCAGAAGCTACCTGTGCAGCTAAACCACAGGACCATCCTTCAGGAGGTTAATAGAAAATTATCATTTCTGTATAGGCCATAGCTGAAGCTGTCCGAGCTGTTCACAACAGGATATAACAATAATAAAATGCAATACATAAAACAGCGTTTAAGAATAAAAAATAAACAAAATAGCATTAAAACACGTTAATTAAAATGAAAAAGACCTGGCCACCTAGATAAACCCATCAGGCTCCTGGATGACCAGGGCGGTCTTTAAAGGCCTTTAAGATGGCTGTCTTAACCAGTTGCCAAACTGATGGCGAATTCAGTGCCAGCAGGCTGTAGCAGGAAGGTTGTTCCCAACATGGGGGCCACCACAGAAAAGGCCCTTTCATAGAGAAATGTACCAGATTTTCCCATCTATAAGACGCCCCCATGTATAGGATGCCCCCCCACTTTTCTTACCGATCTCCGAGTGAGCAAGCTGCTGCCTCGCAGCCTTCCCCCAGCGCGCCCGCGATCGCACCAGTCTCCCCCACCAGTGCACCCGTGATTGTGCCAGTCTCCCCCCTGAGCGCACCTGCGGTCACGACCATCCCCCCCCCCCCACGAGTGCCTGCCGCCGCCGCTGTTCAACTGACCCCCTGTTGAAAAAAGTTTGAGGACCCCTGGGCTACACGCTCTCCGCAGCATCAGCTGTAAGGCTCATGATTGGAGGAAACCTGTTCGCTTGCCTCTGCAATCGGAAGTTCCGCTCGCAAGGCTAGTTTGCAGATATAAGGTATCGGCAGTTTCGCAACTGCGGTTCTCCTCTCAGCCACCCGTGCATAAGGCGCCCCTCCACTTTTAGGTAAATATTTTTAAGAAAAAGTATTGTCTTATACATGGAAAAATCCGGTAGATATCTAGTGGTGGTGGGAACCCTGTAAAAATATATTTTTCTTCTTGCAACAAATCTCCTGCAAGCAGCAGGTTAAACCCCTCATGTAGAGAAGCCCTAGGTATGTACAGTGGCATTCTAGCTATTCTGTAACTCGGTCGCTACTCACTTTGCAACTCCAAAAATATCTGTGGGTGGGTGAGCTGCCCATAATTCAGCAGTGTTTGCTCTGCTTTTTCCAGATGGGTAACTAATTCTGCCCAAACTAAACTGAGCAACTGGTACGAAGACCTGCATACAAACCTGCATGTTCAGAAGTGCTCTCTCTCCCTCCAAACGCCATGACATGCAGTTGAACTCATGTTCTCAGGGAAAGAGACTATGATGCCATTTGGCAGGCTGGAGAGAAGGCCCAATGTGCTGAGAAAGATGGGGCAGTGGCCACTGGCAACCCAGTTCTCCTGGGACACCAGCACATGAAGAGGTCTCTCCTCACTTTCTGATTTCCTGGAAGAATTAGTCCTCAAGCTGTGGACTGAATTCAGACTTGCCCTGTTTCCCTCTAAAATTCCAGCTGTCATTGCCAACAACAGTCTGATCCTCAGGATAGGCTACGGTTACACACACATCAGGAGAAATCTTCTTTGGTGTGTGGTGTTCCCAGTGCAAAAATGAATTCTGATGGGTGTGGAGTTGGGCTGCATCAGCACATGGATGATCCTTTTTGTGGAAGTGGCTGGAATATGAATAGCTGGGGTTGTTGTGTGTGGACGTGTCCGGCCTTGCCTGGGGATTTTACAAGATGGGATCATCTTGGCAATTAGTCTGATTGTGGCAACATCCACAGATGGTAACTGGCAGCAGGCGCCCCTGCCCCAAATCTTCCCCAGCTGGGGCTTCGACTTCCCACAGCTGCACAACTGTACATGTTTGTGGTTGCACGCATGAGGCTGAAAGTTTGGCACATTTTTGAAGGCTGCACAGCTGAAGGCGACCCCTCTGAGGCTGGGGGTGCCCTGAAAAGACCGCCCATGGCTATCAAAATGGGGGTCATGAAAGCTGGTTTTTCATAATCTCTAGAAACACATCCTATACCTGCATATTCAGAGGCAAACCCATCTCGGTTCAATGAGGTTTATTCCTACGTGTTCCTGGGCAGGGGGAGTGTGTCCCTGTTGCTTCTGGTGAATGTTTTGCTGGCTTTAAACAGCATCGGTCATGGTATTCTTCTGGGGTATCTGGTTGAGATGGGACTGGGAGGCACAGTCATGTACCGGCTCTAGTCCTTCTTGGAGAGGTGATTCCAGAAGGTGGTGCTGGGGATCCTTATCTGACAGAAACCCTGTAGTGCCCCTCAGCTTTGTATCTTCTCTCTCATGCCATTTAACATATAGGAAACCAGATTGCTCAGAGTCTTGGGGTTCAGTGCCACCAGTCTGCTGCTGACACACAGTTCTGTGTCTCATTCCATCTACATCCAAAGAAGCTGTTCTGTTTCTAAACTGGTAACTGATGGCACTAAAGACAAGATGATGGCAAACCAATTTCTGGTTTAATCCAGGCAAGACAGAAGTTCTCCTGGTCAGCCGGAAGGTAGCTCAACCTTAACTCCTTCTGGAGAGGCCCTTTCCATTGAAACCACCACCATCCAAGGTGGGCACAGAGGAGCCTTCTCAGCGGCGGCCCCTCATTTGTGGAATTCACTCCACGGCACTTAGAGTCCTTCCCCTCCTGATACTCAAATGGACCCTTAGACCTCATCTTTTTATTACACCAGGTTGCCTTTGGCTAAGGGTAGTTTTATTTGTTCATGCTGTAGATTGTTTATCTGGCTGATTCAAAGGATTTATGGGATATTGCTGCTGCATTGTAATGTTATATAGCTTCATTCTTGCTCTCTTTTGTAAGTCACTGGGAGCAATTATTTTAGTATCAATAATTATGCATGCAAGCACATATGCAAACACATGTAAGAGATGTAAAACTTGGGAAAAATGTGTGATGGAAGGACTGTAGTGCACAGAGCAAAAACAGAGAGAGGAGGCAAGCAAACCACCAAATTTAAGTTACTAGTGCCACCAAGTGGAAGTCGGTATTTTTCCAGCCTGCTTCCACTAATACAGGTCTCTGACTTCTGCAACTTATTTACTGAGCTAGATGACGCATTTAGTGGATGAGGTGATAAGGGAAGAGAGTGAAAATCAAGATCACCCACCGAGGGTAAGCAGCAGCAAATAAAGGTCTTACTGAAGTTTCTGCTATAGGGACATCTGTATGCTTTGGTTCAATGCTCTGAAACTACAGCAGTTCGTTTCTGGCCAGAGAACAGCTTGCCACCAAGTGGGTTCTTTAATGGGTCAGAGCAGTGCTTTTTTTGTAAGAAAAAAGGTGCCGGAACTCATGAAATTACTTACCTTTTGCACGTAGTCAATCACTGTACACACACCCACACATTTCAGTTGTGTAATGAAACATAACGGTGGCCACCCACAGGAAGCACTCAGTGCACAACCACACGACAAATCACAACCTGAGCAGTGCCAACACAACCAGCGCAGATGAAGTCTGCATGCATCGGATTCGACACACAAGCGGCCCGCATGCACCGTTTCAATGATTTTACCGCCGACCTGCTACACTCGACAGGGCAATTCAAATCCACATGGACCAAACATCAAATTTTCTAAAGTTACTTTTAAAACTTGGAAAATCTGTCAAAAAATGGTGCCGGAACTCCGTTCCGGTGCATTCTATGACAAAAAAAGCAGTGGGTCAGAGAGCGAACAGGCCTGCAGTGACATCCAGTGTTCTAGCTGGATCGGAACATGGCAAGTTACCTTTCTGCTTTTCTACCTGAGTGGATGCCAAAAAATAGCCAGGAAGAGCAGGGTGCAGACCGCAGTGGGAGGGGGCAGGCAACGCGTTTTGCCTGCACCCGCTGCCAGCCCTGCCAGACAGCATTCCTTCTGCCAGCCAGCTCATCCACACCTTCTCCCTCCTCTTGGCTATTCGGCAGTATAAAAGTGAAATGCATCAACAGAGTGGCAGTGACACCAGGAGCTTCTCCCCTCAGACGGTGCCAAAGCAGGCCCCACAATGCAACATTTTGCAACAGCCTTTTTGGAACTTGCATGTTGATCTGAAACCCTCCGATGCCGCCCTTGGGAAGCACAGCGCACGAGGGCAAAGACACAGTCCGAGCAGCTCTCCTGGACCCTCACCAGCTGTGTTGCCCAAAGGCTATGTCTGACTGGTTTGCATCACTGTGAGCCAAACTGTAAGCTCAGAGGAGGGTTATCTTGAAATGGGGCAGTGCAGGCTCATCAGGCTCTCTGCCTCGGTGCTTGCATTTGCAGCCAGACTGGTGAGACTGGGAGAAAAGTGGGGAGCCACGAGCCACTGCTGCCAACACTGTGAGTTTGGTGGGGGCTTTGGGGGCCTTCCAGAGCCCCAGGCCATGAACTTGCACCCTGAGGTCTGGCTGAACTACTGACAGGGGACACCCGGATTCTTAGGGGATGCCCACAAGCAGGAGAGGCCCACAGTGCTGTGACCTCTGATACCAAACCAATGCTCAGCCATCACAACCTGTGGCCTCATTCTCTACACATTTGCCCTGGCACTTGCAGGCTCTGATGGTTCTCAGGGTGGGCCTGAACACCTGGAGATGGCAGCCTTAAGATAAGCTCTTCTGCCTCCTCCGTCTCTATATTTGGAGCCCCCTTTTCCCCGCACTTATCCTCCCCCATGTGAAGAGTCCCCGTCTCCCTGGCCGTGAAACAGCCACCAAGACCAGCTGCCTCATTCCCAGCACCTTGGCAGCATAGGTACGGGGAATCCAGCCGAGGCAGAAGCTGCAGGCATCCAAGGAAGGAAGGAAGGAAGGAAGGAAGGAAGGAAGGAAGGAAGGAAGAGCAGCAGAGGCAGGGTGAGATGGGAAGCAGGAGGAGGAAGGATGCAAGAAAGGGGTCACCCAGGGAGGGGCTGCAAGGAAAGTGAGAATTCAGGTTCGCCCCTTCAAATCTTCACATGTATCTGTGAGCCTGCAAAATGTCCCTAACCATAGAGCAGACCCACTGAAATCAGGAGGACTTGAGTAACGACTACTGGCTTAGGTCTCACTGATCTCAATAGATCTACTCGAAATAATATTAAATCTGGACCCAACCATTTGATTACCAGTGATAACATCTCTCTGTTGAGTGTGTGTTCCATTTTCAGTTGGAAAGTCACTGCGAGTAGAAGAGCAATTATATTGCCTTACACTTTTGTTAAGCTGCATGTTAAAGATATCACAGAAGTAACAGAATAATAGCATTGGAAAGAGTCTAAAAGGTCAAGTCCCACCCCCTGCTTAGTGCAGGACACCAAGTTACGCCATCCCACTCAGATGTCTGTCCAGTTGAATCTTGAATGCCTCCAGTGTGGGAGAGCCCACAACCGCCCTATGCCATTGGTTCCATTGCCGTACCTCTCTAACGGACAAGATATTTTTCCTAGTTGGAATCTGGTTTTCTGTAACTTAAGTCCGTTATTCTGTGTCCTGCACTCTGAGATGATCAAGAAGTCCTGGCATCCTTCTTTGTCACAGCCTTTCAAGTACTTGTAGAGTGCTATCATATCTCCCCTCAGCTCCCCTCGATCTCTCATAGATCTCTCCTCCCAGTTTTGCTGCATCTTTTTAAAACTGTGGCACCCAGAACTGGACACAGTACTCCAAATGAGGTCTGACTAGTGCTGAGTACAGGGGAATTAGTACCTCATTGTTTTGTTCCCCCCTTTCTTGAAGATAGGAACAGTATTAGTGTCACCTGGCACTTCTCCTGTCTTCCATGAGTTCTCAGAGATGATAGACAGTGGTTCTGAGAGTTCTTCCACCAGCTCCTTTATAACTCTAGAATGGAGTTCATGAATTTGACGTCATTTACCAACTAGATATTCCCGGACCATTTGTTTGTCACTCCTGAGCTACCACCCCCTCACCCTCAGCTTGTACTTCCCTTTCATTAGAAAGGTTGTAGATCTCCTTCTGGGAGAAGATTGAGCCAGAATGGGAATTTAGCACTACTGCCTTGTCTTTGTTCTGTTATCATTCTGTCAGCCACACACAGTAGTGGGACTCCCTTTTCTTTCTCTTTTACTTTGGGTGACTCTGAAGACGGCTATACTCCTCCTGACAGAATCTGCATTTCCTTGGTATAATCCTCTCTTGTAATCTGGCCTTCCTTCCACTGCCTCTACATGTCCCTTTTTCTTTTCAGATTACCTTGTAGCTTTTATGAAGCCGCATGGGTTTCCTCTGTAGTTTTCCACACCTTTTCCTTCTTGGAATTGTTTGTAGTTGTGCCTTTAGAATTACTTCTAAGAATTTTTCACTCATCTTGGACCCCTTTTCCCATTCGTCTCTCTTACCATGGGACCTTGCTTATCATTGTTCTGAGTTTGTTCAGGTGAAATCCTTTCTTGAAATCCAGGGGACGTGTTTGGCTACATTTGACTTTTGCTTCCTTTGTAGCTGAGAATCCAAGGGCAGCATGGCCACTTTCTCCCAGCGTTCCTGTCCCAGCTAGTTTGTCCACTAGGTGTTCCCTGTTGATTAGCATCAAGTCAAAGATAGTGATTCCTCTTGTTCCTTCCTCTTCTTTCCATTGGAGAAAGTTATCAGCAATGCTAAAAGATATCAGAGAAATTGAGGTCCCCCATAATGACCACATCATGCTTCCTTGAAACATTGGCAATTTGTTTTCCAAAAGCTTTGTCCTCGCTCTCTCCTTGACTGGGCTGTCAGTAATAGACTCCAGCTACGATGTTCCTTTTATTCCTTGCCCCCTTTATTTATTTATTTTATTTGGAACACTTATATGCTGCCCCATTCACAAAAGCCTCGGGGCGGCTTCCAATACAAATAAATAACTATACAAACACATAAAAATCTGGAGACATCCCGGCATAAATATAAAATCAATAAATAAATTCAACAATTAAAATAACGTTTAAATAAAAAGGTCTTGGCCTGGCGCCGAAAAACAAAAAAACAAATAGCAAATAAAAACAAATTTATATCAGTCTAGATGCTCTCAGTAGGACTACTAGACTCACTCCTTGCATTTCTTTGCAGAGATATGTGTCTTTAATATACGTTGTGACCCTGCCTCTCTTTCGGTGTCTTCTGTTTTTAGTGAACAGGCAATATACATCAATTGCTTGAAATGCTTCTTTTCCCGAATTATGTAAGGCTAAACAATTTGCTTTGTCCAGCTAATTTTAGCAAAGTGTTTTCTAGAGGGAATGCACAGCAGTGGCCTGGGCATTTGAATGCAAGCTTTTCAAAAGAAACTGCAGACTCTGATTGAAACTAATGCAGTTTTAAGAACTGTGGAACTTCAGTTTCCCTAGAAACAAGGCATAAAGGGAGCTATTTTAAATGGTTCATCCAGATGTTGGCTGAAGTTACATTTAAAAAAAAATGGGTTCAAGTGTTGTTATCTGTCACTCAAGCCTTCAATGTGTCATGATGTTTTTCCTGATGTCTATAATGATTTCCCGATGTTTCTATGTTCCCCATTATCTTCATCTTCCTACGCATTCAGAATCCCATTACTGCCCTGAAACTGTGTACATGACCCACAACTTATAAAAACTCTGTCTAAGCTCTGGAAACCTGACAGTCTGGAAACCTGACAGTGCAGTTGTTTTTTCTATGCCAGAGAGGGGTTCCTGGGGTATCAGCTGAGACTGAGTATAGCATCTTCCATGTTAATCCAAATGTACATTCTCCTGGCTTTACAATTCCAAAATTTCCCGGTAGTTGCTTCATACTCTTATTGGCAGGGAGAGGAAAGGAAGCTACTTCCAGCTGCTCCTTCTCTGGCTGGTGGAAGGAGAGGCATGTTTTTAGATCATGCAGTGGGTATGTCCTGGGGGGACTGTTGCTAGCAGCGGAGCCTGCTGGCACCAATATCATGAAGTGATGTATCAACTCCAGGTAGTAGCCTGAACTTTTGGGGCACAATCCATTGCTGCTGTACTATATTCCCAAAGTAGGTTTGATGCCACGGATAATTCCTCCTTAGTGTTCTGAATACGACCTGGAGGGGAACCTCCAGCCTCCAACCATGGTGGGCCTCCAACACTTAAATTAGTTGGCATTCATATGTTCTCTATAAGATTAGGATCTCATTTCCTCATTTCCTCATTGTCAAATGGGTATAATTGTTGTGGTCAGGTTCTCACCAGTTTTGATTCTGCGACTATTCCCACCCCCTGTGCTGAGTGAGAGAAGGAGTGAACACTTGCTGCTTCTGGATATCTGTCCAAAAAGTGTCCTCCTCATTGTATCTGGAAGGGGAAGAGCAGGCAGCTGATGAGCAGACAAGGTTCGGTGAGATGAACTGCCTCCACTGGGGAGACCATTGCCCTCATGTTTGGAGGCTGGGAATGCCGCAACACCCACACCCACACATCCTTGCCCCATCGGAAGAGGAAATTGCAATTTAGCCATCTCAGTTGTTCAAAAAGACTGGAACAGGCCGATGAAAGTACATCCCTGCTTTTGTTTGTCTGGTATTTCTTTTTTCCTGGAAAAATGCTGCAACTATATTACCAGCGAATTTGGGGTCATTTGAGCCATGCTCGGATTCAGGCTGGTAAGCCCTCTGGAGAATCCGGGAGCCCCTGTGGGTCATCCTGAGGGGCTCTTTCCTCAGGGTGAGGTCTTCTGGGGATGGGAACCCTGGAGACAGGCAGTGCTGCAAGAATCCTCAGAGCAAGGCACTGAGGGTAGAGGCAATAGGTGGCGAGGCAGCTTATCCTCTTCTTCAGGCAGCTGAGCATCTTGTGCTGCTGGCTGCCATCAGAAGTGGGCATCCTTTGACACCTGTGGAACTGCCTCTGCAAAAGGCCCACAGGTAAACTCTGGAGATGCCTGGTCCTGCCCTCTTCTTCTGCCTGTTCCCCCTCCCTCCTAAGTGGGCAGGAGCACGGAGAAGAGCATTTAATCTTTCCATTCCTGGTGTTTTTAAATCTATTCCTCTGCTTTAAACCCTCCTAGATTCTTTTTTATTTTGATTGTTTTTATTTATTATTATTATAAAATATTTTATTATCAAAGTTTAGGTCATGTTTGATTGTGCTGTATTCTGTACTTTTAATTGTTGTAAACCTTCTCCAGAGCTTTGTTACTGAGTGGTATAGAATCAATAAAATAATCAATAAAATGTTATATTGTGTAAATTTGGATGGTGTAAGTTGGTGACCTGCAACAGCAGGGGGTTGGACCCAATGGCCTTTTTGGCCCATTCCCTTTCTATTATTCTATGATTTTATGATAATAAAATAAAAATTGACTGTTTCATTTCTGCAGTGAAGCCAGTTTCCCCTATGGACTGCCCTTCATAACCTTGAAAACCAAAAGTATAAATCTGGCTGCCATCGGAAAATGATAAGAAACTCAGTCTAAGGTTAGCTTTTGGAAATGCTTATTGTGGATTTCTTGAAATTCTTCTATGTGTTATAACACAACATGGTACTTACTGGAGCTTGGTTCTTGCAGTGTTTGCCTCTTCCATGGCAAACTAATATATCCCTGTTTGTCCTTCAGTTAATTTACAACAGAAAGAAGTATGCAGCTACCCTTTGGAATAGCAAATATTTATCTTGCAAGATCCCACTCATTGAGCATAACATCATTGTAACTTGTTCTCTTTTTCCCATATAGGATTCAGAAAAGTAAGAGAGAAGCTGTCCTGTTGGTAAGATAGATATTTACATTTACATTTTAAAGATCTACTGAAAGGAAAGTAGATTGAAAGAGGTAGCTAATAAATGCCTGTCTGAGATTCATGTTCAGTGAACTTCAGAACCTAACTTCTACTTTTAAATACCCTAATATTTTAAAGCCAAAATGTGAACAGTTCCACAGAGATTTCTAACATTTAGAAATGTTAATATCTAATTGATTTAATTATATTTTTAACTTTTGGATTTTTAAAATGTTTTAATTGCATAATTTTTAATATTACAACCCACCTGAGTCCCAATCACTGGGAATGGGTGGAAAATAAATAAATAAATAAATGCTCTGCACTTTGAACTTTTTTTTCCTATGGGTAGGCTGTTGGAGTGGGACTCCCGCGACCTGGGTTCTAGTCCCTGCTCAGCTGTGGAGCCAACTGGGTGACTTTGGGCCAGTCACAGACTCTCAGCCTAACCTACCTCACAGGGTTGTTGCTGTGGGGATAAGATTGAGAGGAGGATTATGTGAGCCATCTTGGGTTCCTGGCAGGATATAAATATAAATACATACGTGCATCAGAAATCAACACTCGTTCCTTTTTCCAAAGTGCCTTCAAAAGAAGGGAGCATTTCCAGGCAGATGCTTTGGGATAAGAATAGATAATACCACTGAGCGATATATACATTGCCTGACTGTAGAAGTTCTCAAGTGGTAGATTGGACTGAATACAGGTATTTGTAAGGAGGTCCCCGATTGGGTGCAGTGGTTCTGGGAAGCACATAGGCTTCATGGGTTTCACGACTAAATCAAGGTGTGGAGCCTCTGGATAAATTCCCTCTAAGAGCAACATTTTCATGGTAATTTCTTTCTTTTTTCCCATTTCCTAATGTTCTTTGTTTTTTATGATGTTAAGTTTTCATTGTTCTTAATTGTTGTATACAACACCTTGAAGAAAGGGCTGGATATTAACAAACAAGGTGGTGTAGCCATGTTAATTTAGAAGTTGTGAGTCCCTTTCTTTGTCCAAATGCTTAGGACCGATGGCACGCAAGCCACTGTGGAATGGCACACATAGTGCCTACTGTGGAACATAGGCAGGTGCCCTGTGCCCAGTTCTCAGCCTCTCCACTCATCAAGTCCAGCACCATCTATTCTGGCTGGCCAGTGCTTTCTAGGGCCTCAGGAAAAGGGCTGGTCTTGCTGTTGGCTATTGCTGCGTGATCCTTTAAGCTGGGAGTGATTGAACCCAGAAGCCTTCTGCAGGTAAAGCACATGAGTTTCTGCTCTGCCAAGGTCCCTCTGTAAGGGCACAGTCAGGTTCCTCTGGCCCTTGATGTGCAGAAGACTCTGAATTCAGAAGGCATAGAGTGAGGCATGGTGAGAAAGGTCTTCATCGCTCTCACGCCTCATGCCCCACTTTTCATCTTGACAGTGATCTTGAGCAGCATGGAGGGGGCGGGCATACAGGCTGCCATGGCTGGCCTCAGCCTAGTCCCTGCTCTTTCCCGCCCTGCCCTGCCTCTCAGCACACCCCTTCTCCTCCTCTCTGTGGCCAGTTGGTGACCTCAGAGAGGAAGCCGGTGAGGTTCTTGCCACACCAGCTGTGAGAGAGGCAGGGCAAGGACTCTGAACAATCCTGGGATAAGCTTTCTACTCCTGATTATGTCAGAAGGCCCAAGGATTGCACCCCAAGTCCCTGCGGTGTTCACAGCTACTGGCATGGAAGAAGTCCGGGCCCAATTTAAGGTGCTGGTTATGACCTATAAAGCCCTAAACAGTTTGGGTCCTGGATACCTGAAGAAGCGCCTTCTCCCCTGTGTGTCCTCCTTGAAAGAGATCAGGAGGTTGATGAGGAGGGCCTTCTCTGTGGTGGAATACACTCCCCAGAGAGGTTTGCCTGGTGCCAACACTTCTTTCCTTTTGGCGCCAGGCGAAACCCTTTTTATTCTCCCAATATTTTAATAGTTAAATTGTTTTAATTTGAGGTTTTACACCGAATACTACATGCTGTGATATTTTTAAACTTACTTTCATTTTTACTTTATTTTATCAATATTGTCGTAAACCGTCCCAAAGACGTTTATGATGGTACAGTACAGAAAAGTTGAAAGAAAGAAAGAAAGAAAGAAAGAAAGAAAGAAAGAAAGAAAGAAAGACGCATTAAAATTGCAGGGCTACAATGGAATCCACCATCACTCCGGTAGCTGCCCTGAATGTTAAGCAATGCTGTGATTCTGTCTCCCTGATTCAGATGGGCTGTGAGTTTAAGGTGGTATCCTGCGCATGCCGTTCTGGACCCATCTTGCAGCAGACTGCTGTATACATGCAGTTCTGGTTGGCTCAGCCTTCCCCAGCCAAATGCCCTCCAGGTGTTTTAGAGTACAGCTCCGATTAACCCCAGTAAGCATGAAGGTAGGGCCCAATCCCTAAGGAGGACCATGAGGCTGGGTTTAGTCCTTTTTTGCTCACCCTCACCCCAAAATAATTAGCACCATGGCTACTGATACAGGCTTGATAACTTGAGAGCTTCCTGCTGCACATAACTGTGGTTCAGCTGGGGCCTATGTTCTTCATGGTACTCCAACATCAATTCAGAGTTTCTATCATTTAGAAAAACATGATTGCCCCTCTTCTCCCCTTGTTCCCTTCTTTTCTTTCCCTATTCCTCCTTTTATGATGCCTGGCAGGTAGTTCGAAGTAAACAGTGAGAACAATGACTCCATGTGCATGCGCAATACATGAGCATCAGGGAGGACTGAGCCACTGTTCCTCCAGCTGAAATTTCGGGGAGCATAAGAAGACTCTTTGATATGGAGAAAGATGCTCTCATGGAAGAAAAGCAGCCTGGTGCACTCCTCAGCAGAAGGCATGTGCTGCCTGCTTATTTCTGCATTGCTTCCTACACTGCAATGCATGCGCCCTTTCAGGCCCGCTTCTGTGTGAAGTGTCCTCTCTCCATATGACTGTCTTGACAAGGGCGGCTCTGGGTTAATGGGCCCTCAGCCAGGTAGTCTCTGGTGCCACCATCAGCTGCAGTGACTTGGCAGTGATGGATAAATATGGTGGGAAGCAGCTAAGCCTGGGAAGCTCCTTTCTAGTAATTTACATATTAATAATAATTGCCTATTATTTTTCTTGTTCATTCCCTCTGTAGGTTCTCTGCCCTGCTCTTCCCCTTCTGAGGGGTTAATGAACAAACAGCTAAATTCTGGGGCAAGCAGTTTATAACAAGAACAGATAAGTCAACCTTCTCCAACTTGGTGCGCAAATTCTTTTCAGCCCCAGTCAGCATGACCAATGGATGGGGATGCTGGGAGTTGTAGTCTAAAACAGCTGGGGGTTATCAGGTTGGGGAAGACTGGTATAAATAAATTTAGGAAGCTTGCCTTGCCTTTAAAAGGGTACCATGGAATCCCAAGCTCAGTTCACAGATGAAATCACTGAAGCACGGAATTGATTCACTGCACACCAGAGAATCACCACTTCCACTAATAGAGCAAGAGAGCACTTTCTTTAGCCTCAGACATGCTCCTAGAAATGGATTGTACTAGTAAGTTCTGATCTGGAGCATGTTACAGCCCTTATTATCCCACTTCCTTGAGCAAAATTCACCCAGAAAGATGACTTCCCACGCACAGAAAAGCTATTCTCATTCTACATTTCACTTAAAAATCTGCAAAATACTGCACACAGGAAACACTGTTTTGATTCCCCCTTGCTTCTGTTCATGGGGGAAATTTAAAGGATGACTCGTGGGTACTAGCAGCTACCTCGGGTTCCCCTTGCTGATGCCAAGCTGGGTACCAAAAGCAAGCAAGCCTGCCTCTTGGCCAAGGTGCTCCACATTTGGGGTTCCCCGAGTCCACTTGACAATTAGAGAAATGGTTCAGGGCAGCACCTCCTTGATGTCTGGTGTGTTTTGGGGGAAGCTTTGGCGTGTGGTGTCCAACCATTTCCCAAGTAAGTACTGTATCTGAACCCAATATCTGGCTCAGAGGCATTCATGGGAAGTAAATCCAGCAGGGTTGGAGGCCCTTACTTTGCTTTGAAGTGACCTCAGCAGGAGAGGAACAACACCCATATTCACCAAATCACACCCTGTCACCTATTCACTCGCCTGAGTAAGGCTGCTTGCTTTGTTGTGCTGCACCTTGTGCAGAATGCAGGTGCCATGAAAAGCCCATCTCATTCCCTTTGAAGGTGGTTCAAAGCACTGATTGGTTGTTTTGAAGCTGCCATCATCACAGAAATATTGTTTGTATTTCTTCTTAAAGCAATCTCCCCTGCCTCCCCTCCTGGGAGCGCAAGAGGGCTAACGATAGAATGCATACATTGAACAATTGAAAACTTCCTTCTGATGTTAAACAAGCCACCACTAAACATTAAAGCACAGAAACAGCAACCGATGATAAAATAACTGCCATTAAAATGTTTGAGAAAGACAGAAGCCAACAGCATGTTAAACACACTGGATGCCATCCTTAAAAGGAAGGTCTTTGCCAGACTACAAAAAGACCTGGTCTACCTGTTCCAAAGAAGCTGTATTTGCTTCCAGTATTGTACACTGCTAGGTTCAAAGTGTTGGTTCTGACCTACAAGTCCCTAAACTACTAAAGATCTTAGGTTTTATTAACATTCAGCGCCAACATAAGACCTATGTATTCACCCAGTTTTTTTTTTTTTTAATAAATCTGTGTTGCAGTCTTTGTGCATCACTAACTCAAGAACTGGGGACCTAAGGGCCAAACTCAATTTAGGCTCAGTTCTTAGGGGACACATGATTGGTTGGTTGGTTAATTATATTTAAATCCTGCCTTTTTTCCTTTGCGGAACTCAAGGTGGCACACGTAATTCTCCTACTCTCCGTCTTACCCTCGCCACAACACTGTGAAGTAGCTCAGGCTGAGTCTAAGTCTGGCCCAGTCACGCAGTGAGTTTTGTGGCTGGAAGGGAACTAGCAACTGGATTTCCTAGATCCCAGACTAACACCTTAACTGTGCGGCCAGAAGCTGAAAGCACACAAAACAAAACAAAAGAAAACCCAGCATATTTCATCTTGAAGTTTCTGCTGTCCAGGAATAAGCCTTAATTATTATTATTATTATTATTATTATTATTATTATTATTATTATTATTATAACATTTCTATGCCGCCCCTTGCCGAAACCCCGGGGCGGCTTACAACATGATAAAATACATTGAAATACAATAGTAAGCATTTCAACCTTTTAGAATGAGGGAAACAAAGTGCAAGAGCCAGGAAATTACTAAGCGACCAACGGTTGGCTCAAAGGGGAGGGGCTCGGGAAGGCATTGCTCTGGGCTGCTCTGGCCCCCCGGGCTAGAATTGTCTGAATTTGTGACCTAATCAGTCTAGAAATATTTTACTATTTCTGTAGAATCCCAACATGCCTTTCTGGTCTGCAGAACTGTCACTTTTTGGAGGCTAAAGGGGCCTTTGCGTTGGTTGAATAAATTAATAAATGTGGCATTCTCATTCAGTATTTAAAGGTCTGCAAATACAACAGTTTTCCTTTTAAGTATGATATAAGTTGGAAAGAGCTTTAGCATAACCATGATTGGACCCCAGGCAAAGTATGCCATGCTATCTGTATGCAGGATTAAATTTACCCGGTGTCTTTGGGTAGGCCTCCCTGCTTAACTTAGCACAGCATGGTGCTGTGAAGATAAAATGGAAAATCCTCATTCATGCTACCCTAAGAAAAAAAGATTGGAGATACAATAAAATGATAAATAAACTGTGGGGGAGATCTGGTGCTCCCCACAAATACCCATATCCAGTCCTATCTTCCTTTTATCTGCAAGAATAATTCTATTTCTGTCTGTCTGTCTATGCCCACCAGGTAGAAGCTCACTGCTAAACTGCAACATGAAAGCTAGACTTTTTCTTGCCTTATTCGTACTGTGCACCAAGAGGTGCTTATCCAATGGAACAGCGGAAGTTTCATCTGAAAATCTCTGGCTTCTCAATGACACAGATCAACAGTATCCTGATATTATTGCTCCAGATCCATTTGAAGAAACCTCTGCTCCAGCGTTCTCCATGCACAATTTCACTGAGAAGATCACCAACTTTGGATTCAATCTCTACAGGAAAATTGCAATGAAACATGACAACAATGTCTTCTTCTCTCCATTGTCCATGTCCTTCACTTTGGCAGCCTTCTTGTTGGCTTCCAGTGGGGAAACGCACAACCAAATAGCTGAATGTCTAGACCTCCACCTTCCGAATGGAAGAGAGAATGAGTTTCTAGCTTTGTTCCAACAGCTAAGGGATAACTTCACTAAGAATGAAGACTTCACTCTTTTGCAAACCAGTTTCTCTTTTATCCAGAAAGATTTCCAAATCAGGGACATCTTCCTTAACTTGTCCAAGCAATACTTCGACATGGAATTTCTGTCAGTTGATTTCCGCAACTCTACTCTTGCAAAAAACATTGTCAATGAGCACATTAAACAAAGGCTGAGAGGGAAAATTCCTATGCTGTTTGACACTTTTGATCAGCAGACTAAAATCATTCTGATGAATTACATTCTCTTTAGAGGTAAGTGCTTCTTATATCTTAGTGATGTTTGTTGTTTTTTTAAAATCAGAAATGAACAAACTCATCAGTGGCTAATTGTACAGAATGGCTGATCTGAAGAAAAGTTGGATGGTATTGGGAAAGCTTCCCATTGCTGGTTTCACAAATCCTGCTGCCATAAAAGATGTGCTGGCACTGGCTGGTTTGAACCCAATGGACTTTCTGCCCGCTTCTAATCTGATTATCAGAAATTGGCTGGGTTAGGGTTTTTCTGTAGACTTCCATCTCTAAGAAGGGACATAGTTTGCACATTTTTGAAACACTAAAGAAATTTGCACAAATTGCACTTTTTATGCAATTTGCACAAATCACAGTATTTTATTTATTTAAATGATTTCTATGCTGCCCCCATTTGCAAAAAGCCTTGGGGCGGCTTACAACATAAATAAACAATTATATCATTAGCCTTAAAATTAAAATTAGCCAACATAAACAATTATTTTGCACACATTACACGAGCCCATAGCTGCAAAGCACATGATTTCGTATGAGTTGCATACAGTCTGCTGATTTGCACAAACTGGCATCTGAAAAACTTGTGGCCATTACACAGTTAGTGCAAATTGCATAAGGATATGCATTTGGGCAGAATACCTGCAGGAGGATGAAGAGGGAAGGAAGTGGGGAGGTGGCTTCAGAGCCCTGCTGCTCCCAGTCATCGGTTGTGTGCGTCTTATTTTGTTCCACTGTATTTGGAACATGTTTTGCCATGTAAAGCTGCCTATTGACTGGCTTCACACAACACAAGAAACCACAGCGGCTCATAAGCCAGGGGTGGCTTGTCATATTGTCTGAGCCTAGCAGAACTGGTTAGCTCTGGTCAAACACAGCTTAAAAGCTTCTGTCATTCATCCTGTGGTGGGAACCCTGCCACTGGGTGCGTGCAGACTTCCATTCGTGCCTTCCAATAAGTTAAGAGGACCGTGGGATGTAACAGAGCCTGCCATTGCACCTCCTCCTAGCCAAGCATTCAGTGACTGTGGATTGGAGGTGGGAATAGGGCTCATCTCCAAGGTAGGAGCCAGCCGTGCCACCCCTATATAGGCTTTACATCATTGCCGAATTGCACGTCACACTGACAATCAGGGCTGGCTGCCCTCCATGCATTTCTGTCCGCCTCTTTGATAGCTAAAGGAAGGGACTGCAAAGGAACATTTCCACCACTGGGTGTCGCTTTGCAGAAATCCTTCAAAAGGGTTCTGCTCCATGGCAACCAAAGAGCCATTGCAATTAAATATCCCCTAATCCCTCTTCTATATTTTTAGCTCTGGTTCTGGTCTTCACCTCCTTCACTTTAATTGCTGAGCCAGAATTAAAGAGTGCTGGTGGGAGAAGAGGAAGGGCAAGCATGGCCGCTGGCCTGTGCACCATCCATGGTTTGAATTCTGTTGGGTCCAGTGGGATTTAAGCAGCCTAAAAGGGTACAGGAGGGCACCATTTTCAATTAAAGAGTGAGCCTGGCAGGAACCAGAGGGCACTGATAAAAATGGAGTGGCAATTGTTTTTAAGAGACCGGAAAGCACTGCGATGTAGCCATGGATTCTGTCCCTTGCATTGTTTTCCCTTCTGGTCTAAGAACGCCTGTCCTACAAAACCAGTTTGACTGAAGATGACCATGCAGTTGGTGAGTTCTGCATGGGCAGTCCCTTCATTGCATCACTTTGGGAAAAAGGCATTTTCAGATCTGCTCCTGTTATGCCAGACTCACTTCAGTTTCTCTGGGTAGTATATTTGAACTTTGGCTATGAGAAGCATGCATAATCCTTAAGGAAGAGCTTGACTGTTATTAGGAACATAATAACGAGAATTACCTAGAAGATGCTTTCTATTTTGCTCTTCCAGATGGTGTCTCAGAATGTGTGTCCTAAGTGATAGGTGTGTGTCTGCTCAGATATCATGACTTCTGTGAGTTAGCTGAGCCTGCACCTGGAGGATGAAATCCCTATACATTGCTTGATGTGTACTTCCTTTTGCATTCGCAGTTACATGCCACACCTTCCCTTCTCTAAAAAGGGATGGTTAAGCACAGATCAGAACAAGCAGACTATGTCATTGGTTAAAGAATCTGCAAACAACAGTGCATAGGGGATAGCAAGTATGTAATAAGCGCTTAATGTAGAAAAGCTTTGCACAGCTATAGCCTAAGATTCTGTATGGGTCTGATCCAAAAAAAAGCCTTTTGCAGATGGAAGGGCTCCTTCCATCTGCAAAATGCTTTCCATCCCATGCAGCTTTTCTGCCAGGGGGAGGGATGGAGGAGGAAAAATTGACTTGAAAATCTGATCCAGACTATTGCAGAACCCTCTAGAAAGGCGGAACAATTGATGTTGGGCCTGCCAAGGGAGAGGGAGTTTTTCAGAGCAAATTACTCTCCTTTCTGCCAGAAGGAATACTGGGAGTGGAAGAAAGAGGATGCTCCCTCTGGCAGAATAGAAACTCTGAATCAACCCCCTGCCTTGCAATAATGGAGAAGCTCTGCACTCTGATACATGAAATGCAGAAAATCAGTAGTGCCTCTTGCTAGTTCTTCAAGGGGAGCTGGACTGAGTTCTCCCCACTGAACAGCTGGTTGGCAGAATAAATCATTGGTTCTCTAACAGGGTGAACAACCCTGCAGCTCCCCAATGAAAGGAACCTCATGTGCTGCTCCTATTATGCCATGCAATTAGCCAGAGAATTACACTCCGTTCACATTGAAATAGTAGGGCTGCAGTTTAGCTGAGGCTGCATACTTTTAAGACCCATTCATTTTTATAGGAGGGTTAAGCATCAGTTGAAATAAATGGACTTTGTTTGGATTTTCCTGAAATTTCCCAGAACAAATATAGATTATGTCAATGTTGTTAAATTAATGGCTGGCTTTCTGTATATTCTCAGGCAAATGGCTGCATCCATTTTCTTCCAAGTTCACAGAAGTGGAACCCTTTCATATAGACAAATATAGGACAGTCCATGTGCCAATGATGTTCAAGACAGAGAAATTTGCTTACACAGAAGATAAAAACTTGCAGTGCACTGTGCTCAAGCTTCCATACAAAGGGAATGCACACATGCTGATTGTCATGCCTGAGAAGGGGGCTGATTATATGTCCATTGAAGACCATGTAACGAGTGAACTTGTGGAGTCTTGGCTCAAAACCATGCAGACCAGGTACAAGCCATCGCTGAAAAGTCATGCTTTTCATTGCTGATGTACTAGGTTCAGAACGTTTAGAGGGAATCGGAATCCTGGCTCAAAGGGGACCATGGGGGTAGAAGGAAAGAAGGAAGGATTGGTAACAGAGTAAGGAAGGAAGCGGAGGAAGAGATGGGATTAGGCAACTGGTGTTCGTCATGTTCTCCCAACGCTCATTGTGTTCAGTAATCCTGAAAAGGGATGAGGTCAAGGCCAGCCCTACTGGTAGGCAGTCACCTGAGGTGGCATGTGCTGGTGGCAGCAAGGAAAGGCCTCCTGACTTTTCCTCTCTGGGGATGCTATTCAATCTGTCCTGGACCTCTTGAACAAGCTTGCTGCCTCTGCTATGGAGGTGGCCTTTATCCCATTGCAAGAGTTGAATGAATTGCTGCTGCTGACGCAGCCAGGTCCTGTATGTGCAATGGAGAAGGAGTATAACCTTGCCATTTGTCGCAGGCAGCAAATATCTTGGGCCACTCTAGATAATCCAATGATATTTAAAAATAGTTTTCCTAGTAGAACCATAAAACTAAAAATCAGCTCTGAGATCATCTAATTTAACCCTCTGTTGATTAATGGAATCTGCGGATTCAGTCTGCTTCTGCTGAAAAGCCCCTAACAATGGAGCATCCACCACCTTCTGGAGCACTCTGCTCTGTGTCAAATAGATCATCCACCCAAGAAGTTCATCCAAATATACAGTCAGGAAAACTCATCTTTCAGGTCTTACCCTCTGAAATGGCAGAATACACATTTGCTGTGCCATTTATGAAGATGGCTATCCAATGAGTTCTTAGTTGTTTCTGCTCCAGGTTAAACATTCCCAGATGCTTTAACCATTCCTCATAAGATTTGGTCTTCAGGTCATTCATTATCTTTGAATTTCTAGGCTCAAATTTGCTACAGCATCCAAAGATTCTGAGCAGCATGGGAACTAAATCCACTCATGGTCAATTTGCAAAATTTCTTGCCTCCATGACACTCAGCCAACATACACAATAGCCAGCTTTAGCACATTCTCCATTCAACTCATGCTTATGTTTGTTTGCTTTATAGGAAAACGGAAATTTACTTTCCAAAGTTCAAACTAGACCAGACATATTACATGGAACAGATGCTTCAAGAGATGGGAATTAAAGATCTTTTCTCTTACAAAGCAGACCTGAGCAACCTCACAGATCAGAAATATGCAAAGGTATCACAGGTAAATATGAGTACTTAACCTGGAGAACATGCCATCCAACACAGCAGTTCTAATGGACCCAGCCTAAAGATCTTCGTATCTTGTGTCCCAATTGCTGGGACTCAGGAGAATAAAGATAAAGAGATAAAGATGCAGTGTACCAAGCACAGCTGCCAGTTTAGGCAGCACTGATACTCCTTTGGGGACACTGTGGGAAAGGGAAGCAGAATCTCACAGCTCCCAAAGAGATGGTTTGTGCAACCCGAATTGACGGTGCTTGCACTGGTTTGGTGGTGCAGGCACCTCCGTGTTGCAGCCAGGAGCTACAAATGACTGGTTCTGCCAATATGTGTTGGATTGGAGTTTGAGGGAGGGGATTTGCCATGGCAGAATCCAGTCCAGAAGAGTGAGCAGAATCCTGTTTCAGGTGTGTTGATCAGTGGGAGCAGAATGGGACAAATACCTACTTTTTGCATATGATATTAATTGTGCGATCTGGGCTACTTTTTTGTTCTGTATACACCATTCAGGAGGGAGCCTTGGGAAAATTAAGGGCACAACCCTACACACATTCTGTACAATGTTCGGAGTGCATTGTGCTAATCAAACAGCATAGAAATGCTTTAAATAAATATTTATTTATTTATGATATTTATATGCCGTCCTATTGCAAAAGCCTCAGGACAGCATATAATAATGTTTATGTATGCTTATATTATTCTCTGTCTAAATAAATGTTCAGACAGAGAAAAGTCCTACAGCTTCCACCTTTCTCCAGCCACCATGCTGGCTGAGGAATGTGGAGAGCTGTGGGACTTCGGCTGTCTGAATACGGAGAGAACTACTCCCTAGTTCTTTTTCTGCCTGCCGCCGTCCAAACAAAAATCAACTTTCTGAAACTGTTGCTCGTATTTCAAAGGAAGCTCCTCCCTCCACCTTCTCACCAGCTTCCTGGCTTCTGGACAAAAATGTATCTGGGATTTGCTTTTCATGCATTCCTTTCCACATCTACTTTGGCCCTCAGAAGTTAACTGGCTAGAATAAATAATACACTGGATAACTGACACAAACAAACAGAGTGTAGAACCAGGTTATCTGGAAGTGTCCCAAAATGGATAAAGAGCCACCAGCCCCTAGGATATTCCAGCCCGCACCAATCCCTGGCAGCAGAGTATTGAGGCAAACTGCTACACAGCAGCCTATGGGAATGTCTTGAATCCATGGCATCGAAGCCATGGATACTTCATCATGAATTTTCCCATGTCGCACCATCAGGATCTTGCAGGATATTACAGCTTTAAGGTTTAATGTCTCTTCCTGGGTAACTTGGTAAAAAACATAATTAAAGACAAAAGTATCAGTTATATACAACTTGAAGCCATTTCAACATGAACGGAGAATGGGGATCATGTGTATTTCCAATGAGTTAATTTCCAGTTGATTTGCATTTATCCTTGTTGATGTAGAGACAGGCATATTGGAAAGGATGTAAGGCCATTGAGAGGAAATGCAAAGACCTTGCTGTGACTTCATATGCATTTCCAACCTTCTTAGATACTCCAAAGATCTGTTATTCACGTTGATGAAAGAGGAACGGAAGCCGCAGCAATCAGTAAATCAGAAGTCATGGCATTTTCATTGCCTCTTACCATCCGGGTGAATCAGCCATTCCTATTCATGATCTATGACGGACATCTCAAAGTTTTGCTGTTTGTGGGAAGAGTTACCAACCCGATGGAGCTGTGAATATAAGCCAAGCATTTCTATTTGGTATGTCCTATTCCTACAGCTCCCTTAAGCATAAAACTACATGCTACACTAAGAATGCTTTTTTTAAAAAAATGCTAGCCCTGGCCACTTACTTTATTGTGCTGGTCCTTGGGAACTCCATGTTGATTAACACCATAGTGACCAGAAAATTATGTGTGGAAAATTATGTTTCTCCCTACTTCATCCCACCAAAAAAACCCTTCCACCCCCCAGTAGCTATGCTTTGCTTCCAAAGGTGCTTTTTGCTGTAAATAGCACCCCGGGGGAAAGTAGCAGCTTGGGGCAGGGTGATTTTTTGACCAAAAGGAAAGAAGTGATACCTTCCCCTTTGGAGGGTACGGCACAGGGAAACCCTCTTTCAGCATTCTTTTTTGAGTTATGCTTGGAACCCCTGTTGTGTGTCATAAGACTAAATAGAATTCATGGATTCTGTACCATTGCCTAGAATAGAAAATATTATCTGTCCTGATGATCTTGTATTGTTTCTTTTGGAACTTCAGCTGTCAATTCCTCTTTGATGCAGCAGACCGGCACTTGTGGACTTTTGTCAGGATGCTCAATTAACTGTTCACAGTCTGAATGCTGTTCATTGGAGATACAGTCCCCACAATTTATTGCAAACTAGCATTTCAGGGCTGTCAGAACCATATTAACTATCTCGATATTCCCAGAGCTAAATCTCAAACGACTAAGCTTAATATAACCAACTGACTAGTGAGATCAACCTTGAATCTCTGAGACAAAGTAAACATACTTATTATTGTATTACGTTTATACCTCAGTTTTCTTCCTCTTGCAAGGAACCCAAGGCAGCTTACAAAGTTCTTGTTCTCTCCATTTTATCCTCACATCAACAGCCCTGTGAGGTGGGTTGGCCTGCGAGTGACTGACCCAAAGTTGCCCAGTGAGCTTCATGGCTGAATGGGGACTGGAACCCAAAACTCCCAAGTTCTAGTCTAACCAGCATGTCACATCTGAGCACAATCCTTCCTGCAGAGGCACATAAGCTTCCAGACATACCTTCCAGCAGCAATTCCTGCAGCCGCAGCTCCTTGACCAGGCATTTCATCTAGACAGCTGATTTTGGACATTTTGAAGACGCATCAGGGAGAGGCACCAATAAGAAAGAGCTTGAACTAACACCCCCAGCCTCCTCCTCTCCCTGGCATGCCCCTTTTCCCTCCTCTTGGAGAGCGAGTTATGTCCTCAGAGAGGCAGCTGGTACAGTTCTTTCTGCACCGGCAGTCAGTGAGGGAAGTGGAGCAGGGGGTCAGTCTTTGGAGTCTCAGCTCCAAGTCTGGTGGACCTCACAGCAGGGGCCTAAAAAAAAAAACTTATGGCCCTCACATGCAACAACAGGAGGCCATAGGATTGCACCCTTCAAATGGATACTATACCCCGCAATTATGTGTGTTTTATGAGGAATTCCTCTTTTTTAAAAACACAATTCCTTGTTTCATACATTCCACCACAGGTATCTTTGAAAAGAATGCAGCTTCGACTTAAAGAGAGTGGATTTGGTTTCCCTGGTCTCATTGTACATCATCAGGCTTTTCTTTTGCTTTGCACTAAATTTTGGTCTTCACCTAAATTCCCCTTCTGGGCAGTTTTGGAACCCTCGTGCCTGGACCATCTGTCCAAATGGATTGTACTTGGTTCTCAGTTTACAAAAATAGATACCTCCTTTAGTTGAAGTGGTAAGAGAGATGTAACATACAATAGCACATTAGTTGCAGTTTGATACATTTCCCCATGCCAAATTAACCTTACAGGGAAACCCAGAACTAAAAATAGGTAAGAAAATGCTCATATGACAGACCTGGATGCTTAAGTAGATAATTACTCGTGGAAGTTGATAACTTTCTGTCTATGCTAAATATAGCCTGGCCTCAAAGCCAATACATTCATTTGAATCATTTGTTGGAATTGAAGTTTGCTCCTGCAGCTTTGGTGCTCTAGAGTCTCCTTCACTTTTAGAATTAAGACTCATCAGATATATCAATCTATGTTTGTATAAATGGTGTAGGTCAGCTTTCCCCAGCCTTGTGCCTTCCAAACATTTTTGGACTGCAGCACCCAGAATTTCTAGTCAATGGACCTGCTGGATGGGAATTCTGGGAGTTGCAGTCCAAATGCCACTGAAGACCACCAGGTTGTGGAAGGTTGCTGTAGATGAACAGGATCTTGATGATGTAGATGACAAACGGGGTCTTGAGCAAAAACCAGATAGTGAATTGGACTGCCATATTTCACTGAACCTATTGAATGCTGCATTATCAACCATCTGGGAAGGGTCTATGAATCTTAACTTACATCTCATTCAGCAAAAACTTCTATTCTGTGTATATTAAACACCATAATAAAGGCTTGGCTAAGTTGGCTAAGTTGGAGATGTGATACAACTAATGCTTCTTTCACTCATATGTAAATAAATAAATAAATATTGGCAATGTCCAACAGCTGTCTCCTTCTCCGGGAAGCTATAAGATGGATAAATTTTGTGTTGGAAAACTTTTCAGTACGTGTTCTACTTAAATATATGCCCATCTACTGAAATCTAATGCAAGGTCAATGCAAACAGATTTTCTATATCTTTAGGACAGCTAAATGACTGATACTACAATACTGGAAGGACAAACAGTCAGCCTTGATAACACAATGGATTGAGGACCCGTTGACTCTTTTGACCTTTGAACAGCTGGTATGAGGATGCCACGTATGCATGGAGAAATACACCAATGTGGGGCTTATCTTTGTCGAAACTTCTGCATAATTACTACTGATGGTACCATGCTTCCATATAGAGATGTAATATATAGGTGTATAAACTCCATATGCATTCATTGTAATTAATACACCTAACCTTTGTGCAAGATGAACTATTTTTATATTTTCTGCATTTCATTTTAACTTTTGAAAAGCACAAAAATATTAAAACACACACACACCTTCCCCTACCTCCCCAATCTTCCATTTTGAGTCTGTAGCTTCCATTTTGTGGGCTGCCTGTTTCTTTGACTCAGTGGATCAAGATGGGTCAAAGAATGGACACATACCCTCCTTATCAGCTTTCAGCTGCCAACTAATTAGTTGCCCAAATGTAAGCTGGGCCAAGAGCTTGTTAACTGCACCTGTCTGCACCAACACTCCTTTATAGCATGTTTGGGTAGATGAGTTAAAACACGGTATCAAGAAATATATTGTAAACAGAAGTATGTAGTGCCAAGTGTTCATTAAAACTGAATGACTAGTAGCAGAGCAAGTAAACAACTTGCCTATATTAATTGGACTGAGTCCTTTGTTTGCTATTCAGACATTGATCTCTCAGGCAGCCTTCATTGACTGACTGCTCCAGCCTGTCTTGTAGTCCAGTCCATGCTGTGTTATAAGTAACTGCTGCTAAACCCGTTGAGAGCGAGCTGACTTGCATATTGTGCACAATAAAGAGCTTTCCTCCTACACCTGGCATATTGATTTCCCTGGGATTCCAAAAAAACCTTAAACCCATGGCTGGTACAACGTACTTCTGGAGATGGGGAGACGGTACCCAGTACAAAACTACTGGTCCAAGAATGGGAAAAATCTCTTCTAAAATAGATGAATTTAGAAGAAACCAAAATGTAACAAAACAGTGTGCAAGCTTTCAGCTCTCCAAGTATAAGGAGAGCTGAGCAACTCAACACAAATTCTGAAGTGTCAGCACACGAGATATGCACACACGTGAGTTTAGCAGCAGGACAAATAATATAGGACAGCTTTTCCCCTCATTTTTCATTAATATTATTACATTGCGCTTACATTCTACCTTTTTTCCTCTTGTGAGGAGCCCAAGGAATCTTACATAGTTCTCCCGCAGTCCATTTTTATCACCACAAATACCCTGTGAGGCTAACTAGGTTGAGAGATTGTGACTGGCCCAAAGTCATCCAGTGAGCTCCATGGCCGAGAATGTGGACTTCCCAAGTCTCCAGTCCAACCTTCCAACCATCACATCACTCTGGCTCTTACAAGTAACTGTAAATAATTTACTACTGATGTAAACAAATCGCTATAAATGTCCAGGACAAACAAGCCCAATCATAGAACAGAACAAGTTCACCAGGGATGTGAGGGCTATTCAATGTATTACATGGATTGCCACAAGTACCACAATCTGCTGGTCAGACAGAAACTGAGAGTATTTGGTGTATGAGCTCCTGGTTTTCCAAGAATAAGTTGGGTCCCTTGCAGCCAATGTTGTAGAAGCTAAGAAAGGCAGAGAGATTGGTGGGAAAGACCTTCAGAGACCCGATAGTAGTCTACCAATCTGACTACTACTGATGTTATGGAACTGGGATCTTGTGCAAGGAAAGCATCATTCTGAGGAATTGGGACATGATTCTTCAGAAGGGACTCAGTCTGCAGAACTTGGGAAAATATTTTCTTGCTCAAAGCACATGCAAGCAGCTTATGGTAGTGGAAGATTTTGTCATTAGATATTTGGCAGAATTTGTGTAAGTGTGTGAACTAAATGGTAAATCTCCTTCCTGTTGTGAAGGTTGCAGGGATCACACAATATCTAAGCAGCTTCATAAATACTGGCGCCAGTAGCCGTGGTCCATACTGGTATGAATGACATGGGGAAATGTACTCATGATGTCCAGGAAACCAAATCTGGGTTAGGTGAAAGTTGAAATCCTAGACAATCAAGGTAGCTTTCTACCTTGCTAACTGCTCCATACTCTAGGCCAGCTGAGGAGTTTCAATGTATGGATGAGATGTTGATGGAGGGAGCAGCAGTTCAAATTCATTAGGCACTGGGAAATGGTTTGGGGTGAGCTGGGCCTGTAAAAGAGGGACAGACTCCACCTGAATCATAATGGAACCAGACAGCTGGCCCAAAACATTAAAAAGGTCACAAAGCATCTTTTCAACTGAACCTTGAGGAAAGCTGACAGGAACGAGAAACGATCCAGTTGGGTTTCATTCCTTGGAGATGAAAATGTTTCCAGTGTAAATGGGGAGGAAATGTGCCTTAAGCATCGAATGAAACAAGAAAACCAGTAAGTGTCATAGCAGTAGATGCATATGGCAGAGAAATCTGGGGAAGAACACCATAAATCAGTGATTCTTTATTAATGCCTGAAGCCTCCAAGTTGAAGAGTGAGAGCTGGTGTGTGCATTTTAAAGGAGAACCTAGATATAGTGGACATTTACAGAAACCTCGTGGAACAGAGAAGAACAGTGGGATATGGTCACCTCAGGATGTAAACACTGCAGGGAGGACCAGGCTGCTGTACTGCAGGAGAAGTTGCTCAGTACATCGAAGAAGGCATGCAGTCCAACACACTGAGAAGCTTCAGAAGGTCCTAGCCTGCCACAGAGCACCTCATGCGACAATACTGGGTTCCAGAACTAATTTAGTACTAAGAACATGCTATCTTCCCCTAGATCGGAATGCTCAAGGTCATCTTGAGATGGAATCTAGAATGATGAAGGCCTCCAGATGAAGTGTTGTAATAGTGGATCACTTCAACTGCCCTTACGTTAACTGGATAAACAGATTCGCTAAAACTGATGAAAAACAGTTACCTTATTATTTTCATGATCATATATGTACTTGCTTTTCCTGCAGATCAAAAAGAAAGCTTATCAAATGAAATCCTTTATTGGGCCTAAACGGGTTTTGCTGTATTACAGGCCATTATCTATAAGAGCTGTTACCAAGTTGCATAAATCAAAGTAACAATCCCTCCAACCTGTGAGAGAAGCTTCTGGCCACATGAAGAGTTGAGTTCAAACCGAAACAGACCCTTCCTCTCTGCCTCTTCTCAGCGTTTGAGCTCCACCTTCAGGGTAGTTCTCGCTGCTTGTGGAAATGACTGACATGATGCAACTGGTCCAGCCTTTTGGCTTCACAGAACCTCACTGGGTCTACGAACTTTCTCCCTCCTCCCTTGTTCTACAGTCTCCTCCCAGCAGCTTCTCAGTTGCTGCCTGACTTTTCAGAGTCACCTGCCAACTCCACCTTCTGCATATGGACTGCCTGGCTTGGAATGCGCTATTAGAGAAAGCAGGATCCCATCTCCACAGTTATATCCTATTGTTCTCATTTACTCTATTGCCCTTCTCTCATTTACAATTTAAGCTGACTGCCTCCTTAGTAGATCCAGTATCTTCCTGTAGCTTTAGTGTTATGCTGTCTCTGTTTCTCTCTCAGACCATGCATTAACCAGCATGCAGATGCAGTACTGCAGACAGCTGAACCAATGCTCTTTCTGCTGTCAGGCAGCTTTCAGTGGCACAGGGGTCCTGCTTGCACCAAGAGGGTCAGCAATCTATCCCTCTGAGATGCTGTCAGAATCTGTTCCATTACTTATGCTGTTCAATAAAAGTTCTGACAGTTCCTCTGTACTTGTGCTGCTGCTGCGCTCATGAGGTTTAGCACAGAGGGACCACGCATGCTTCCCAGGGATGAAGGTCTTGCTGTTGCCCTTTACACTGCAGCTGAAATGTTAGTAGGGCTCTAAGCCATAATTCCTCCCCTTCTACACTGGAAACACTTTGATTTTCCAGCCCTGCCTGGCGATTCAGGGACTGAACCTGAGACCTTCCACATGCAAAGCAGACGCTCCACCTCCTGCTTTCAGTGACTGTTACTGTAACATTAGCCTTTAATTACACAGCTAGTGTTGTGCTGTTAAATTTGCTGGTAGTGTAGTAAATATAGGATTGGCTTACCTGTGCTTTTATTTTACAAATTAAATTAAAATTGCAAATATTAGATCTATCCCACCCAAAACATGCAAGTATTTCAATGTCCTACATTTTATTGGGCATAAAGCAGTCATTATTTCACATTGAAAAAAGTAAACACACACATTTTCATTCACAAATTAGATTATCTTTATCATACACCAATATATTTTAAAAAACAGATATCTGATATCAATATAGTTTTGCTGATTGCATTTGTGAAATAGAGAAGCTGACAATAGCTTCATACAGTCTCTCTCAAGTATTGGCATAAATAGAACTTTTTAAATAGAACTGCAAGTTGCAGGCAAATTTTAATAGAAATGTTAGCATGAATACAAACAAAATGCTGTTGACATAGCTAAAAGCATGATAGCTTGAAATAACTAATTAAAAACTAGATTCATCATTTCTAAAGTATTGGATAAAGAGAAACTACAACCTGAAATACCAGAAGTTAAAACAAAGTATTTATACAACAAATTTATACAACAAAATTGCAATAAGAAATGAATAAATCATTTATATGCATTTTGGAGGTATCTGTTCTTATTAAAAGGTGAAAGAAAGAAAATCTTGAGTTTTTTATACACCAGATAAGCGATCCTACTTAAAATTATAGCATGTCTGTATTTTAAATTACTATACTTCTCCATATGTCTACGCTCCCAGGTTCCACGCTAAACCTTCCTTGATATTTAAAAGCTTTTCTGAGAGGGAAAGTGTCACCTAATCTTATATGCAGAGCAATTTCACCTATGTGGTTCCATTTCCATAACAAAGGCATATTAGGAGTTCCTAAGCTCATAAATAGGTCTATTTTAATATAGAAGGCCCTTGCATTCCAAATTGAAGAACCTCAACCATTAAAAGGCATAATTGAGAGGGGGGAAGGGGGAACCCTGTCTCTTTAGCTGCAGCAGATTTTAAGCACATTTGTAAAGTAACACTGAATTAAACACTTCACTTACAACATTGGAATTCTGCACATATTACATTATTTCTATGAAGATATTTTACAACATAGGAATTTATTTAACTGACAGAAGATGTTAACATTGTGAGATGCAGTCATTCTCCTCTCCGATCCTCACATTCAAGGTTGTATCCCCGCGCCTGCCAATCCTTCAGCCAGGTTGCCTCCAGCAGTCTTTGGTGTGCATCTTTTCTTTTACCAGCTCTAGGGGTTTGATTTTCTGTTTTTTCTTTAGACAGACAAACATACTCAAGTCATATACAGGCTGACTGGGATGTCATTTAGTAAAACCACTAATCTGTCAGTGAAAATTTTCCAACAATCATCATTTAGAACTTTTCCCATGTGGTCTTTGAGATAATAAGCATATTCCTTATAAGTAAAAAATGAATAAACCCCCAAATGTCTCCTCTCTTTTAACTGATGTTAAATTAATGGAATTGAGAATGTTGTCATGTACCTCAGCATGATATGCTCATGTGCAAAGTTACTCCACACACTCTCACCCTAATCCACATTGCAGTGATTCATCTAAGAAAGTAAGACAGCTGATTCCTCTGTATTGCCATGTAGGAGTGCAAGTATAAGCTATTATGTTGAAATGAAATTTCTAAAGTTCTTCACAGTGAGGACACATGCAAAGGATAATAAAACCAAACCCAGCATAATAGTAGCAGAACAGATTATTTTGTTATTCCCAAAGTTCATGATTCACGTCTGCTGTCTATTTGAGGATGACTCATTTAACACAGTCTATTTGCTAGTAATGGGTTAGAATATGTTTTGTTCTGAAAGCTCTCTTCTACAGGGGTCTCCTGTGGGTTGAGGCACTTACCGGATGAAATCCTTCCCTGTTCTACATTGTGCTACAAATAAAATTCATAGGCTTACTTTAACTGAGGGCTGATTCAAAGAACTGGGGATTCCCACTGCTGCCAGCTGAGCAGCACTAAAACGCACACCAGGGTGCATTCAGGGCGCTCTGCTCAGATTTTCAAGGGGAAGTGATGCATAAGCTACATTAAGGAAGACATAATTACTGTACCAGATTCTGCTAGCATTCATACCGGAATTCTAGAGCATACCTACATAGGACAAATCACTCAGGTGAAGCTGTACTAAAGAAATGCTGAAAATTGTGGCATGATAAAGATGCTAAGAATTCTGTTTGGAGAGCCTTACACCCAATTATAGAATAACAGAATTAGAGCTCCTAGGGTTTGCTGGGAAGAGAAATTGACTCTGAGTGGTGTAGAGCTCTCTACCATCATTACATCTTGTCACATCCCAGGCATCTCCTTGCAGACATTTTAGTGCTCAGGCTAGCCAGGCAGTAAAAATTTTCATTTTCTTACATCTGAGAGGAAGACCACCATTCTTGTGATAAGTGCCACCATTTTCTGAAGCCCAAAATAGGCATGGGCTCCACAAGAAATTTCCAAATACTACAGCAGAAGTTCCCGGTTGTAATTTACTCTGTAATTTAACTCCAGTTTCTCCACCCCTTTGAATGAATGTAACTATGAATCTATGACTACCATTTTCACTTTGATCCTAAGTCTGTAGCCCAGTTCCCATTCAGTGCAGAGGAGGCAGCATCCGGGTGCATCTTGCCTATAAGCAGACGCAGCTAAACAAACCACAGCCCTTCCATCCATGGTTTGATTAGCATTACATGTGAACCAGGAAATCTGGTTTGTTTCTGACATGCTAAGTCAGAGAAAGAACCCAAAAACAAAGCATAGCAGTGATTCTAGGTTTTCATTACATGTGAACCAGACCTGTGCTTAAAACAATAACTTCACATAACATGGTTGTTTATATACTTGTAGGAATGTATATGAGGTACGTCCAGAAAGTAATGAGAATTAAGTCCCTACTCTTGAGAAGGGCCCTGTGAAGGGAGAAGCTGGCCCAGGTCACTTGGGGTGGGGTGCCAGGTATAAGTTAGAACACTGATTAGTTGCATTCCAGCTCTGTCAGAGTCGAGACATTCTCTTTTGGGACACCCTGTTCAAGTGCTTTGCGTTAAGAAAAATGCAAGTGAGTTTGTAACAGCGGTATGCAATAAAATTGTGTGAAACTGGGTAAAAGTGCATCAGAAACTTTGGAAATGGTGAGGAAAGCTTATGGAGGAGCTGTACTATCACCTGCACAAGTGTACTGATGGCACAAGTTGAGATCGGCTCAACTTGGATTCTTCAACACGATAAGAGACAGTGCTGTCAGAGAGTTTTTGTCTGAAAAACACATCATGGTGCTTCCCCATCCACCCTACAGTCCTGACTTGGCTCCTTGAAACTTTTTCATACTCCCAAAGATGAAGAATGGTTTGAAAGGACACCATTTTGGCAGTGTGGATAACGTCCAAAGAGCCACTATGCAGGCTCTGAACACCATCCCACTTGAAGACTTCCAGGGATGCTATGAAGAATGGAAAAATTCTTCCATTCTTCCAATGCTGGGAGCATTGTGTACACTCACAAGGTACGTACTTTGAAGAAGACAATGTTCAATTATAAATGTTTTCAATAAAAGAATTTTTAAAGTATCATTCTCATTACTTTCCGGACACACCTCGTATATGGAGAGTATTCCATTTGTTTATTCTATATAATAAAAAGAAAGTTAGTCTTTTAGTTTACAGGCTGCATAGCCTTAAACTCTGCCCTAACTTTAGTTGATCACTTACAAGCTAACCTTCCGCGAATGGCTTTCTTTACTCCCATTGTTCTTTTGATCAACTGAATTACTTGCATTACGAGAAGAAGATGATAATGTTGAAGTAGAGGAAAAGGCAGCAGTTCCACTGGAATTGCTAGAACGAGTACGAAAGGAGTCATCTGAAAAGACAAGAAGCAAAAGTGATTCAGCCAGTCAGGAGGCTGGTGCTGTTGATATTATGAGAGCTGTGAGTTTTGGTATCTACCAGCACTGACTGTTTAAAGATGACATACATAAAGATCAATGTATGAGTGCTTACCTGTGCTTTACAATCTGAACAGAGCAAAGGACAGTGGGCTCTAAATGTCTAGTGGGATGTGAAAAAAAGAACTGAAACACACACACACGCGCCTAAGTTGCTTACCAGTAAATGAGAACATAGAACTCTTTCCTGCTGCAGATACAGAAGTATATCCAGTTGAAGAACTTTTGCTAAAGGGGTACAAAAATGTGTGACGATGTTATCAAGTGTAACAGGCAATCCTCCTTCTCCCAAACTCTGTCCACACCACCAGTTTTAAAATATGCTCAGCTAAAACTATTCTTCCTCTCCAAAAGAAGTATCAGTGGCCTAATCTGGAAGGTGATGAGGTCCAACCACTCCTACTCAACTGACTAAATTGACAGGTTAGATAATCATTCTGCAGCCTGACTCACAGCCACCTGAAGTAGGGCTGATAGATGTCAGCTCCTTGATTTGCTCTTGGATTTCACTGTTTTTCCCACAAGCTAAAAAATGCTCCTGAAATCATTTGTAAGTCTGCTGGACTGATGTGGTCTTGAAGACATTAAGCAGACTTGTCTGCTTAATATCATTATTTACATTTCAGTAGATGTTGACCAAAGAACATCTGTGTGTTGTTGCTGTACAACTAGAGAAATAAACCTAAGTTTCTAAAATGGTTTTAGAGGACTGCCATCTCTGTCACAGACAAATGGAGAAACTAAGTATTACATACCTGGGACACTTCTCTAAGTTGCCATATTTTGAGTGTAGGGCTTGGCTACTGAAAGACTGGCTTCGTACCAACTTAGATTTCTTTACTTCTTTGCCTAAAATTAAATTAAATTAAATTAAATTAAATTAAATTATCCTGTGCATATTTCTTACCTCATTTTCATGACAGTAACATGTGCCTCCTCCTAAGCAAAACACATGGCTGAAAATGCTGTAGCAATGTGGTCTATAATTTGCCATATTGCAATGACAGCAACAATATTAGTGGGAAAGAACAACTGGAATGGAGCCCTGGAAAAGCATGATGGAGTTCTAGCCATTATTTTTATCACTGAATCTGGAGATAAAGCTATTCATTAAAGCTATTCATTGATGGAAGTGGGCAGGGGCAACAGGATGCCATCTGATGTGGATAAGTGCAAGGTCTTGCACTTGGGACACAGGAATAGGTGTCACAGGTACAGGATGGGGGACAAGTGGCTGGAGGGCAGCACTTGTGAAAGGGATCACGGGGCACTTGCCGACAGCAGGCTGAACATGAGCCAGCAGGGTGATGCAGTGGTTAAGAAGGCAAACGCCACCCTTGGGTGTTTAGCCAGAAGCGTGACTTCCAGATCTAGAGAGGTGTTGATGCTGCTCTACACAGCTTTCGTGAGCCAACACCTGGAGTACTGCATCCAGGTCAGGGCTCCACATTATAGGAGAGACAGAGTGAGGATTGAACTGGTTCAGCGCAGGGCCTCAAGAATGGTAGTCAGGTTGGAAGGGATGACATATGAGGAGAGACTGAGGGAACTAGGTCTTTTCAGCCTGGAGAAGGGGAGACTCCAAAGTGATCTTTTAGCAACTTATACATATGTGAGGGATGTCATGTGGAGGAGGGCCATGACCTGTTCCTCCCTGCAGTGAAAGCAGCATGTGTTCCAATGGAGCAAAGCTCAAGAAACCAGGATTAAAGTTGGATGTCAGGAAGGACTTCCTAATAGTTAGAACCCCTAGGATATGGAATAGGATTCCAAGGGAGGGGGTTGAGGCCCCATCAGTGAGGGTGTTCAAGGAAAGATTGGACAACCATATATTGGGGAATACATGATCGGAGCTGGCTAAAGCCAGGGGTCAGACCAGATGGCCCAGGAGACCCCTTCTGACTTGCTTTTTTCTATGTTCCTATGTTTCTGTCACATGGCATTTATAGTCTGACTTTCTTCCTCTGGCAAGAATCTCAAGGTGCCTTACAAGGTTCTCCTCCTCTCTATTTTATCCTCACAACAACCCTTTGAGGTAGGCTGGGTGAGAGTCTGTGACTGGCCCATAGTCACCCAGTGAGCTCCATGGTCATGTGGGGGTCCCCTGAGTCCTAATCTAGCATTCTTACCCACTACACCACACTGCCTCTTCTGTTTATTATCACCTTTCTGGTATTGTACTGTGCACCTGACAACTAGAAAACAGGACTGTAGTCCAGCTGTGGTGCCTCCTGTATATCCTGGTACTTTTTCTACTTATCTTTCTTACATTCACTGTGGTACGAACAGGGATTTAACAAAAGGATTGAGGGGAAGAAATTTGTTTCTTACTTGTTGAAGCACCTGAAGGATTTCCAGAAACAGACATTGATATAGTTTTGGCCAAAGTTGACGATGTTTTACTGTCTCTACCTAAAACAAAGCATTTTTTAAGCACTGCTCTGAAATTAACTAGAGGTACAGACTGCACAGAAATTGCAACATTTTCATTAAGTTACATACAACCATACAAACTCTAGAAGCTATCAGATGAGATAATAAATTACCTTGAAACAAAATCTGTCATATGTCCTATCCATGGCATCTATTCAGTTACAGTGAAACTGAACACACTTGCCTAAGTGAACAGCAACTTGAGTGTATGATCAATTGCGGCAGATGTTTTAGTGACGAGGTTTTTCTGCTAGAGGGCAGGGATTGGAATAAGTGCCTCATGTTGAGTCTTTCAGCTCTAAGGTGCTGATCTTTAAAGATGATGGTTGAAAAACTTAGTATGACTCTGAGGCTACAAATGGAATGGATGGTACAGGGAAAAAAAATCCTGATTCAGTGCTATTTTAACACTGGCACCCAGCAAAAGAATGTTTTGCAAATCTGGAGGAAATGATTTCCTGTTCCTCCCTCTTGTGTTCTCTAGAAAGATTCTTCCCAGCTTCTTTCCCAGCACTAATTATGTTTTTGCACTACCTCAGCATAAAAAGCAAATATGTTTAATGCAAGGCAGATTATCTCAAAACTACGACTTGCAAACCTGCTTCAAACTACTATTTGACTATCTGGCAGTACAGAAATTAGATAAATTTAAATAATAGTGGTAACAACATGATTTCAATCCCTCATTTGTGAGGGCCACGTTTTTTATTAATTGTGATTTGCACAGCAAGCAAATAACAACAAAACAATTGCTACAGCTGGTGGGCAGGGGCAGGTACACACAGAACCATCCTAAGCACCTTTTCAGCTTCTGCAGTCCCAGAATCCCTGGGCTCTTCCTGTTTTGGCCTCTTGGCAAGCAAGAGAAAACTGAGTCTGCCCCATTCGCCCATGAAGTAATTCCATTTCAGTCACACAAGTTGTAGCTTGCACCACTTAAGCACAAGCATGTCACAAGGTATAAAAGCAAATAGTGCTATGATACATTTATTACACAAAATATATAATGGCCAGAAGATTTCATTATCTAATACCACCACCTCCAGTCTTTCCTAATTAATTTAATTTAGACATAGTTTTTGCCATCACAACTTCAGCATCCTCCATGCCCAGTAAAGGGAAATTAAGAAGCCTATGGAAAAAGAAAGGAAAAATAAACCACTTACGCTTCTTCTCATACATTTTATCACTCATAGTGGTAGACCTGCCCTCATTTTGCTGTTTCTCTTTTTCTAATTGTTCCTGTTGTGGAAACAATTTGATAACAATGATAATGGAAAGTTGAAATCTAGACTGCGGTGGCTGCAACTTGTACAAACACAGGCCCCCACAGCTCAATCAGCTAAACAATCAACAGAGAAAAAGGTGTAGCCTCAAATGCCATCATGCCATTGGTGCTTAAAGGGCTGCTTGTTCAAAGTACACTTTGCCCTGACATTCCTCTCCCCTCCCATCCAAACAATAATAATTTGCTCCTCAGGAAGTACTATGTAAGGTTAATTGTTTAGATGTCAGCTTTCTTTCTGAGCTCACCAATTGTCTGGCGTAATCAGCTGTTTTACTTACAGGCAGCAAGCATTTCCCTACAGCTACATATTGCAACCTAAACTTGAACTCATATGGTTTGCCTGGACATATTGAGTAAAATGTTTGAAACTTGATCTAAGACCATGGGTGTAACACAGAGGCTAAGAAGGTAAGCTGCAAAACAGGAACTTGCCAGTGGAAATATTGCCCTAGCCATTAACAAAGCCAATCCAGCCCTGTAGGAAATGAAACTACCTTACCATGGATCAAGCAGTAGGGGTAAATGAGAGCATGAACAGATGTCTGAACGGCAAAGCAAAGTATTGTGTGTGGGAAGGGATTTGGGCTCCATGTCAGAAAGTAAAATCTCTTGGGTGAGAATTAGCCATTACAGTGCTTTGTGGAAGTATTCACTCCCTTTGACTTTTCCATATTTTGTTATGTTATAACCTGGAAGTGAATTGGAATTATTACCACTCAATGTACATAAAATACTCAGTGCTGTAAAGGCACAAAAATATTTTTATTGTGGCACAAAAGTAAACAAACAACCTGGCACTGGTTGGTTGCATAAACATTCTGTCCCTTTACGGTGATAAGCCTAAATAAACTCTGATGTAACCCACTACCTCTAAAAGTCACATCCTGCAGTTGGAGTCCACCTGTGTGTAGTTCCAAGTGGCACATGATCTTAGATGAATTATACCTGCTTCTTGGAGGCTCCAGAATTTGTGAGAGAGCATATCTAAATGAACAGCATCATGATGACCAAGCAGTTACCGAAAGAACTCTGGGATAAAGTTGTGCAAAAGCAACCATCGGGCTTGGATGATTAAAAAAATAAATCCCAAGCTATGTATAGCTGCCAGAGCACTATTAAATCCAGTATTACAAAATGGAAACAATATGACTCAATTCTGTTGTTACCTAGGGAAGGTTGCCCAGCAAAATGCAGTGACCAGGAGGGCATTAGTCAGAGAAGCAACCAAGAAGCCAACAGTAACTCTGAAGAAGCTGGGGGGATCTATCATGGAGATAGGTGAAACCATCCACAGGACAATTTTTCACCCAGACAATTCACAAGCTGGGCTTTATGGAAGAGTGGTGAGAAAAAAGCCACTGCTAAAATAAACCTGCATCAAAGCCCATTTCAAGTAGTCTGGAACAGGCATATGGGAGACGTAGCAAACATGAGAAAAGAGTTCTCGTGGTCCGGTAAGACCAAAATTGAGCTTTTTCAACTTACTGTACAATGCTATGTGTAGCCCAAAGCCAAAATGCTCATTGTTCCTGGGCATACTGTCCTGATGGTGAAGCATGGCAGTGACAACATCCAGCTGTGGGTTGCTTTTCCTCAGGAGGGACTGAGAAACTGGTTAGGATGGAGGGCAAGATGAAAGGAGGCAAATCCAAGGAAATTCTAGAAGAAAACCTATTTAGCGTTGCAAGAGGTCTGGGACAGGGTTGGGGATTCACCTTCCAGCAGGATAATGACTGTACACATGCAGTCAAAGTAGCACTGCATTGGTTTGAAAACAAGAACCTGAACGTCTTAGTCAAGTTCGGAATCTATGGCAAGACTTGAACATTGTTGTTCACCAGTGTTTCTAATTCATTATGACAGAGCTGGAGCAATTTTGCTAGGAAGCATGAAGTGCAAAGCTGATGGACAGCCAACTCTGTAATTGCTGTCAAAGAGGCTTCTACCAAATATTGACCAAGAAGGGTGAATAGGTATGCAACTAATAAGTGCAGTTTTCATTTACTTAAACCTTGTGCCACAATAAAAAAATATGTTGCATATTCACATCATTGGATATCTTGTGTGCATCAAGTGGTGACAATGTCAATTAAATCTACTTCAATTATGGGCTGTAACACAATACAAGATGGACAACTAGTGGAGGGGCAGAGGGGTAAATATGTTAACAGGGCACTATAACTAAGATGGCTGTCAAACAAGCCGCTGTTTTTCCATTTGAAATATGGGGACCACAATGCTTACCTAAGCTTGCAGGGTTTCCTGAGATAATGCTGTGTGATGTGCTTCAAACACTCACAAAATACCTTGTAAATGCTAAGCATTATTACAAGTGATGTAGCTGCACATCTTCTCTTTCCAGCAATTTGAAACATAGATATACAGGTGAAGCTACTAATGGTATGATCCATTTGTCCCTGCAGCAGGAACACATCCCTCCCACCATAAATTCAGACTCTGTGACACAGTGGACTAGTCTGTACATAGCAATAAGCCAGAATTAGTATTGTTGTTCCTTCGCTTCCACTTGGTTTCTCTTGTCAGCATGCAATCTGAACTGGGAACGGTTAGGACAGGAACAAGACATGCAGTTCTTGGACTGCATGGCACACTAAACAAACCATGGACAGAGAACCCCTGGCTTGTTTTGCTATTCCTGCAGATAAGATGAGCCATGAGGAAGTGACTGAACAATATGCACGAGGATGCTTCCTTAATCAGTATTAAGCCAAAATTTTTTAAAAAGATATTCTAAAGAATGTAATTCTAAAGAGTACAATGGTTTATTTTTACATATAAATTGGGCCAGTAAATCTTAGGACAGCCGTACATGCAAGTAAGACATTGTCTATCATAATAAACATACCATTTCCAAAAGAAGGTGCTCTTCTCTTTCCTTTTGCTGGTCCAATAGATCATTTTCATAAAACCTCTTCTGAAACTGTTTAGAGGTTAAAGCAAACAGACAGTCAGTCATTGTACCAAATGTTTCATCTTGCTATTTGCTACTGTTGCCTTAGCAGATACTACTTACAGCATCCAAAGAGGTTTCCATTCTGTCCAGCTCTAGTACCATCTATTTAAAAGAAAAATGTTTAAATATTATTTTAGTTTGTTTTTAAAATTTAGAACAGTTTGCTTTCCTTGCAGCAGACATGAAATGCTTATGTTTGTTATGTTTGGTCTATGCATATGGTTGTTATTATGGTAAGAAAGCTCTCCAAAATGCATATGGGCTTGTCCAAAAGGCTCCTGTCTCTAAAATTGCTGCTGTACTGTGGTGTAGATTCAAAATTGCTTGTTGGGGTGAAGGAGATATTGCAAAATAGATACATACATACATATGACTGAGACTAGTTGGCAACATGTGCCAGTTCCTAATTACAGTGGCCTCAAAGACCTTGAGAGCAACCAAGATGAGGACATATTCTCTCTAAGAACTGGAGTCTCCACCTATGGGCATGTTTATGTGGCCACTATTTTTTAGGCAAGCATTGCCTTTTTTCAGGCCACTGATGTTGTGTAGTTTTTAGTGGCTGCATATTACCTTCTACCAACAGGAAAGAGCACTGGTCTTCACAAATGGCCTGACAGGGCTGTGAGAGCTAATTGAAGAGGGAGTTGACCCCATATTTAGTCTTTTGGATGCATTTCCATACTGAACTGGCTATCTACCAGTTTGTCATAGGAACTAGCAGCAATTACCTCGAGTATCATACAGCCCAAATATTGCTTGCCTAGAATCTTCCATCTGGAAACATAATAACTCACCTTTGGCCTGCTTCACAAAACTCAAAGTTTGCAATGCCTGCAGGCAGAATACCTGTGCTGAGTGTAGCACAGTGTTATTCTGCCAGCCACTCACTACACTAAAAATTGGTTCAGATGCATTCCTAAAATGATCTCATAGCTTTGATGTGCCTGACTAACAATGTTGGGCATTTTGCATTGTCATTCCAGCTGTCTAGGGCAGAACAACAGTTAGAAAATACTTTCAGAAAGAACAGTTAGTTTTCTGTCATCACCCTCTTATGGAGATATCAATTGCTGATCTATTAAATCAAGATGGAAAAGCTTAAAAGTAAATTCCATCATCAATTATTTTACACTAATGTGTCTTTCTAAATCATGGTTCAAATCCCAAGAAAGTATGCAATGTTCTTTCTTTGGACAGACTTCAAGTCTATTTAGATGATACCACATTATGAGGGTCAGCACAGATGATCTCAGAAGATAATTGTTATTTGGTAACACACTGAAGTACCAGACTGATGGAAACTTGTGCAGTGCTTGAGATGGGTTCCACTGGAATAACTATGTACTTAGCTGCATGCAATGATGATGGTTATTTCTTTTCCTCTAACTTATACTTTTCAGGAGAGATCCAACAAAATTCAGCTAAAATTCAGTGCGTGTTCATTCTTTATTCATAACAGTCTACAGTACCAGTTGCTCATTTTTGCAACAAGTAGTAATTGTCTTTTTTAAAAATCTCAAGAGTAAGAACAGAACTCTGAAACCTGCAACACACATGTTCAGTAATAATAGCAATGTGAGAAAAATACTGGCTGAAAAGAGGAAGAAGGAACAATCTCACATACTTTCTTAACAATGTTCAGGACATCTTTGTCTTTCTCCTCACACAGAAGCTTCCTTACACTCAGTTCCAGCTGCTGCAGTAAATGTTTATCTGTGGGTACCTTGAGAGTAGACTTCACTTTTGGCAATAAATAACAAAGTTTCATTCTGCAGAGGAAAAAGTAGGATTGATGTTCTTAAAAAAATGTAAAGATTTGACTACAGGCTAAGAAAATCAAACAGCATATCTGTCCCTTTATAAGTAACCTTTTGGTTTCTGAATGTTTAGGGTTATGCAAAATATGAAGCAACTGATAATATTCAAAACTGATCAAAACGTGTGAAAAAATATTGTGATGACTTTGGGAAAAAAATCACCCTTACCACCTTAAAATTTACACAACACTGTATCCTACAGATTTGGGTTAGTTTATTTCATTTTAGATGCATGTCTCTTCCTTGCCTTTTGCCCAATCTCATCCTAAACTCTTTCCAAACCAAGCTATTTGGCTCCAGGGCTCTTTGCTTACTGCTTCTCTTCAAGTCCTGTTATTCTCCTTCAACATTGTCCTGTGTGAGTTGGGCATTAGGGCCTCTGGGCCCAAAGCCATTTCTGAGTTCTCTCAACCGTATGTAATGCCTTGTACAATAAGAAGCTAAACAATAAATGTGATAAGCTGTTGGAGGGCAATACTGTTCTGTTGCTGAATATGAACCAATTTCTTCCAGTCTGGTGTTTAATAATCTTTTGCTGTCAAGTATTAGCCAAGGTATCAATAAAAACTGTAATATTTCCTAAAAATAGACAGGGTGATGGAGTAACAACATGCTGAATATCCCAGAGTAGCCAGACATAATGCCACTTATGGTAGATGTCCCACACCCCTTCAAACCCACCACCTTACCACAGAAGTTGTCTTTTGCCTAGAAGTGTACATGGTTGAGATGGAACAATGCTGCACACGCATCAAAGGTCACTGGGCTGTGGCCCTCAGCACCACCTGCTTTTTGTGCCTGAAATTTAGAGTCCTTTTCACTTGCAAGGTCATTTGCTCATGGCTTTTTTTATATTACTTGGAGGAATGCACACACTTTGTTCCATGTGAAAAATGTTCACACCCTTCTCCCATGCACCTCCAGGTAACATCATAACTATGGTATGTTGCTCATTAAGCTCCCAGTTTCAGCAGCAAGCTTCATCACCTGACCAGCATATGGTACTTGCTACACTAGAGAAAGCAGAGTTAACTCTCAGATGCATGTGCAGCAGTGCAAGAGAAGTACAGGCCAAAAATGAGGTAAGGATATCCGGCCTGCCAAAGACATATTTAGGTCAGCATTCTCTTCCCACAGCAGCTCTCTGGGCTAAATACTAACAAAGCTCTTTTATAAGGGAAATGTGAGGTGTACACTCAGGAATCTACTGTGTTGGGATTAAATCTGCTTCCTATGACTAATAATCCCATTTCTTGGAAGAGAATGGGTTTTGCCTCTTTCCTAGCAGTCTTATGATTGCAATCTGTAGACTTTGTTCCAGAGAACTAAATGGAATCTACTGGGGTGCTTCCAGACAAGGTTTTTATGTGCAATCACCCTTCCTCGAATATGGAATCGTTTGAGAGATTTGCAATGACATCCTCCCTGATTAGTAATGCTTCCATGTTTTCACACCACTTCTTCCAACTTTTTTCTTACAAGAAATACATGAAAAAAGGTTGCAGTAAAAGCTGTGATCTGGAAGTACACTGAGAATTAAATCTGCACATCTCTGCATAGATCCACCTATTTAGCCTTGCCCTGGATTCAGTTCCTTGCTTATGCCATCATATCACAAAGAGAATAAACTGGAACTGGACGTGTACATCTCCACGCACGCACGCACAGAGGGAGAGAGAGAGAGAGAGAGAGACTGTGTTGAGAGTGCTCGACTAAAAGACAGTCTATTTAAAGACTTTTAAATAGAATAGGTAACATAATAAAATAAACAGTAGGAGTTTTAATGCAATTACACTCAAGAAAAAATGAAAGGCTTTCAAAACAATCCGCATCACACACTATCAGTATAAAATAACTTGAACAAACCAAGCCACACAGACTTTTTGTGTGCAGCTTGTACGGTACCTCACGTTTGCGACAGGATCGTGTGTAAGCTCAAGCACTGGGAGAAAGAAATATTCACAGAAAAATGATTTGGAAAAGAGCTCTATGATGAATTCACAGGTATCTAAAAAACGCAATCTGTTCCAGTAGCTTTTTCCTTGGCCCAGTTCTGCAAAACATATGTTTAAAAGAAACCCACAGTCACCATCTGTAGATTGGTTTTTTTGTTTTCACAGAAGAAATGCATAGCAATCTAATGCATCATTATCTCACAATTACTAATCAATCATCTCAATTATAATGTCACAGGGTGAACTTATTACCATCAGACTGAGTCTACAAAACTGTACATTATCTGCAATAATATTAAAAAGGATAGTCATAACTCTCATCAAGTTGTCAATCTCTTCAGCAAGGCAAAGAGCTCAGGAGAGGGCAGTTGTCTCCCTCCTTCCTATTTATCTGGCATGAATCCCCCGCCTCCCATGTAAGAAGAGTCTAATGTTACATCTATACCAATATTAATCATGGCATTATGCTAATCAAGTTCCTTCTTAATGCAAGTTGGTAAGCTACCCAAAACTGGTACTGAGTCCTGGCTAGAAAAACTATCATTAATTAGAATTAGCCATGGTTGGCATTGTTGTAACTGCAACATTAATTTATGGTTAAGGATGACAGGCAAAAGATATGATGTAAATTCATGCCAGATAGCTGACAAGGAAGGCAGAGGAAATCCGTAAGAGTGCTACATCTGCATTGGATCAGCTTGTTTTCCCAATTTAATTTGCCCACTGAGAAGTAACAGCTTTCAAGGAGTATAGTTGATGCCTGGAATGGAAAATGACATATATTCCATGCTATTTACCAAAAAAAAAAAAAAAAAAAACCCTAGAAATTTGAATATTTAGATTTATCTGTACTCATGGAAGACCTGCAGGTAGATTTCAGAAACTCAAGCTAATCATTGATTATATTATTTAAATTTTCTCTCATATATGGAACTTTAAAATCCAGCACTCTTAAAAGAAACCTCTGTATTCTGCTTCTTGAAAGCTATTGTAATTTTGCAACACAGAAACTCTGCCCAAAAATACTGGATTTCCACAGTGCAAGATAGAATCTACATGCAGAGCTGAGGCACACCCCTCACCTACTGCACCAACATACTATAGCAGTTTTTCACCATTTTGCAGCCAGTGTAAACTGAGTCCCATAAACATCTTTTATTGCTCTGATAGCAAGATAACAGATTGACCCCTACTCTGACTGGCAGGGAAAGTCTCTCCAAAGTCTCAGCAGCACTCATTCACAGCTGACTATACTGAGATCCTGTAGCTGAGGGTGTGAACAACTAAACCACCTCCAAAGCTCCTGGAAGACCATGTCCATGTTTCCCTGTTGACTCATTTCCACTAGGGCTAGGAAGGCAGAGCCCTTATGTCCTCCAGTTACAATGGTAAATTGTGCTACTTAAAGTGTCTTGAAGCCATCTGATGAGGTCTTCCTTGGGAATTGTTGCTGAGGGCTACATTTTGCTCTGGTTAAGATTATTTTGCTATTTAGAGTAGCATGTTGTATTTCCCTTGTTAGGTCTTGGCATGAATTATCAGTGGAATGGTTAATTAGTGCATATCAATTAATAAGAAATATTCAATTACCCTATTAATATTGGCATGGCTATTTACATTTTGTTATGTCTTTTAATTCTTATTAAACCATCTTGAATAGTTGCTATATTACATACACCTTTCTAATGTTGCTGTGAGCCAGTCTCAGCATCAAGGAAAAGCAACATACAATTAAACAGATGATGATCCTGAGAATTTATGAACACAAGCTCCCTGCTCTAATGCAAAGGTATGAACTTTCCCCTGTTGTATGGCTCTGCACACCATTGCCTTTCCCTTCACTAGCAGTGTATTGCTATCGTCAGGGTGGAAAAAATCAGGACTTACGTTCAATCAGTTTCTGGATGACCTCATGTCTCTGCTCTTGCTTGCGATTGTAACGCAAGTACACACACAGGGTTCGAGCAGCTGCTTTTTGGACAGGTAAGACATTCTTCAAGAGAGAGAGAAAATACATTAAATCCATATAATTTACAAGTTCTGTAAGTGTTCACATTAAATGAAGAGCATTAGGAGCAAATACTGTCCGATGGGGACAATAAAGAAGACCATGATGAATGCATTGGTAAGACCAACTTCTAAAGATGGAAAGTGAATTCCAACTTGAATATGATCCTCCACAAACATAAAACCACATCCTTAAAACCTGAAGGACCAAAATGTTCAAAGGTGTATATGACAGTGAGTGGCAAATTTTCAAAGCTGTTCACAGCAGATCTACTTCTTTGCAAATATTTTGGGCTCTGAAGTTTGCTATATTTCCCTCATTTTATCAAAAAAAAACTTATGCTAAGAGCATTCAAAATACAATATGGAGACAATCCTGGTGGGTACACAAAGGCATTTTTGAAGTTGATGTGAGCCTTTCTTTGCTCATGAACACAGGAAGTCAGGAAGGGAGAGTAAGCAGCCTTATTTATTGACAAAAAATTATCTTCCCTATCCACTGAAGTGAACAGAGCAAACTTTAGGAAGCAGGCAAACTCTGTAAGTGTTTCTGAACTTCTGATTCTCCAGGAATGTGTGTTTCTGAACTTCTAACTCTGCAGAATGAGCCATGTTCCTTTGATACCTAAGCACAGATGAAAGCAGTGAAGAAAGCTGAAAGGATGAAAAGGAGTGTGTGCAAAACATGGTGCCAGAGGAGAGCTTTGCAAATACCCTGGACCAAAAGAAAAACCAGTGGGTCTCAGATCAAATCAAATAAAAATGACAAAAGTGAAGCTGTCATATTTTGAGCACATCATGAAAAGACAAGATTCACTGGAGAAGACAGTCATGCTGGTGAAAGTTGAAGGCCAAGAAGAGCAGACCAAATATGAAATAGATATAATCCATAAAGGAAACCACAGTCTGGAATTTGCAAATGATGAGCAGAGCTGTCAAGGACAGGCCATTTTGGGAGGCATTCATTCATAGGGTCACCATAAGTCAGAGATGACACGCCAGCTCATCACCACCACCACCTCCATTACCACCATACACAGGGCTTGATTCTATATTAGCACACTTAGAAAAGTGGTATAAATCTTTGGAAAACTTAAAACAGAACTCCTTTGTTCGATTATTAAGCTTAAATTACAATCCAGGCCCAAGGGAAGTTCACATTCTTCCTTACTTTTAATCTTAAGAGTTATTTCATATACTATGTGTCTCAGTGCTAAAATCCATTTGAGTCTAACAAGAAGCATGACTTAATTGCCATGGCAGGAGAAAGCAGTATGCTTCCTGCTTTAAAAAAAAATTTCACACAAAGTCTTTTGTGTTTTCTGTATTTTGTGATAGAAGGAGGACAGAAGAACAAAATAGATACCGTGAAATCCATCCATAATAAAGGACACTTCTACATTACTCTGCTTGGCTATGCTGGCTATGCAGAAGCCTAACTAACCTGCACTGGTCTGTTGGTAGAAAAAGCAGTAAAACAAAAATTGCAGGGTATTAACATGTGGGCTTATTTGCAAAGCCATTATATAGTCCTTACATCTCTTGCTCATGACAGACTGTGCCCAGATACACATTGCCTGCATACAGCAAATCACAAAACAGATTTCCCTCTCCCCTTCCCGCAGTCCATCACTTCAGCCACCACTGCTACCAATCCCCACCTTTTTCACTACAGTACTTCTCTTCAGCATCAAAACCCACACAAAGAGGAAAACTGAAACCTGAGCTTTGGAGCACAGAAGACTGCTAAGCCCAATCTCCCATCTTCTCACACGTATACGAATTCAGCTATTCCCTCCCACCTTGAAAGAGGAGGAGCAGGGTGGGGGAAGGTGACTGCTATACATTACAACCATCCTGCATCTTGCATCCAGAGATCCTCCTCCTCTAAGACTTCGTCTAATCTCTCATACTGAATAATATATTGTTATGTGCTGTCAAGTCATCTCTGTCTTATGGTGACCAAATGCCTTGCAAAATGTCCTATATCTGACAACCTTGTTCAGATCTTGTAAGCTCAAAGTCATAGCTTACAGGATTTCATTTGTAAAATCCTGTAAGGTCTCATATTTGGACTTCCTCTTCATCTTCTGCCCTCAAATTTGCCTAGCATTATTGCCTTTTCATGGTATGCCTGAAGTATAACAACTTCAGTTTCATCATTTTTGCTTCCAGGGAAAGTTCTGGATTGAATTGATCTGGGACCCATTTGTTCATCTTTCTGTCAGTCCAGGGTATTCATAAAGGTCTCCTCCACCACTATGTTTCAAAGCATCCTTTTTTTCCTCTCATCTTGCTTCACTGTCCAGCTTTCACACCCATATACTGTGATCAGGAATACAACAGTGTGGATGATCTTGGCTTTGGTCTCCCATGAAACATCCTTGTACTTGATGAACTTTTCTACTAGGTTCTTCAGTGCTGCATTTCCCAGTCTCAGTCTTCTAATTTCTTGGCTGCAGTCTCCCTTTGAATTCATAATTGAGCCAAGATATGCAAAATCTTTCACAATTTCAATTCCTTCATTTTCGACAGTACAGTTGTATAACTCCTTTGTAGCAATGATTTTTGTTTTCTTACTATTCAACTGCAGTTCTGTTTTTGCTCTTTTTTCTTTCACTTTTACCAGAAGTCATTTCAGTTCATTGCTGCTTTCTGTCATTAATATAGTATCATATCCATAACTTCAATTTTGATAGATTTTCCCCCAAATTCACTCCTCCTTCCTAATTCATCTTTCCATATGATGTGATTGCCATACAAAATGAATAGAAGGGAAGATAAAATATACCCTTGTCTAATGCCTTTTTCTATAGGAAACTATTCTCTTTTTCCATATTCTCTCCTACATTTAAAGAATCAGTCACTTGTTTAAAATAAATCAATGGGATTTATTCCCATTAAGGAGGGAATGCTGGCAATTATGTAGTAAGTCTCTGAAAGATTTTGGCCGTGTTTTTTTATACCTGAGGATACCCTATGAGATGTTTCCCTTTCCCTTCCCAAACTGCAAATTATCAAGAGGGAAAATTCCAAAAGGAAATCTAACAAAACTAATTTTTATAGAGATATAACTGGCTCAAAAGCACCATAGAGCGCAATCCAGATCCTTTTGCTCCAACACTAGGCAAGGCTGGTCTGAAGAGTAGCTCCTCCCACTGGAGATGATCATTGCTACTGGATGCCAGCCAGAGGAAGAAACTAACCAATGTCCAGAATGGTCTATAGGAGAACTTCAATATGACCTGACTCAATCACTTTCATTAATTATTGTTTTGTTTCATTTTACTGACTTATGCACAACTATATAGGGTCATGCCCTCCCTAAGCAATGTACATGATAAACATACGACATGATACTGTACTACCTGAAGAAAGAAGTTGAAGGGTCACAGCTTTCTGTATTTAGGCTTGGGACCTGGATATCTAAAGGAACACCTGCGGCCATATTTGCCCTCCCACTCCTTGAGATTGGCAGCAGAGGCCCTTCTCCGGGAACCCTCTGTGAAAGGTATTAGGAGGGTGAGTACCCGGAGGAGGGCTTTCTCTGCAGTGGCGCCCCACTTATGGAATGCGCTCCCCAGAGAGGTCCGCCTGGCGTCGTTGTTATTTGTTTTTTTGGTGCCAGGCCAAGACCTTTTTATTCAAATGATATTTTAATAATTATTGATTTTATTTATTGGTTCTATAATATTGAGCCAGGATGTTTCCAGATTTTATATTTATATGTATGTATTTTATATGGATTTATTTATGATGTTGGAAGCCGTCCTGAGACTTATGCAAATGCGACGGCATACAAAAATTCCAAATAAATAAATAAATAAATAAATTTACCTGCCTGATCCTCAGCAACCTTTCCCTGAGAGCCCTGCCTTTCCAAAGGTGGCACCTCATGGAAGAACCTCCCCAGAGATGCTTGCCTGACACCTACATTTTCAGCAGCCGATGAAGACCTTATTATATTGCCAAGCTTTTTAGTACTTCAACCCTAAAAATTGTGCTAGTGCATTTTTTTAGAACTTTGCACTGCTGCTGGCTTTCACCTTGGTAACTACCTGGGTTTTACTCCATTTTAAATGTACAGTTTATATTACATTTTACTCTGTTATCGAAACTTATGGTTATACTGCTGTCATGTAAACTGTCCATACATGGATGATAGAGACATATAATAAATAATGAAAAAGACAGGTGTTCTTTACCATAGCAGCTGCTTGCAGTTGCTTGATTAAGCAACTGAAAAGTGGAGGAAAGCTACAAGCCCACTGAGATGCAATTCCAAAGTTCAGAAGCCACCACAGAGAAGGCCCTGTGACTCATAACTTAATGGATCATTCAAGCTGGGGCTCTGAAACATATCTCAGCATGAGGGCAGAGCCATATATTCAAACATATAAAACACTGGATGTTAATAATAGTTCTTTGATTGGGTTCTAAGTGGATGTATAGGTGCAAGAAAGTGAATTCAAAATCAATGTAATAGTTGTATCCTGGTCCCACTGGCATCCATGTGGCTACCTGTTGCACTAGCTGAAGCTTCTGAATGCTTTTTAGGGGCTGCCCCATTTAAAGCACATGGAAATTATGTAGTGCAACAGTGACTAGTATGTGAATAGCTAAGACCAGATCTGGCTGTTCTAAAGAGGGTCACAACTGGCAACCGAGCCAACATTGATAAAAACAATTCCTGACCACTGCCAGCACCTGGGCTTCTCCAGACAGCAGTCCAGAAGCATCCCAGAACCTCCACCCCAGGCTATGCACTTGATTCTTCAATGGGAGGGGGGAGGGGGGAGTCCATCCATGATCAGTTCTACACCACTATCCAAATTACCTGCCTTCCCAAACCACAGAACCTCTGCCTTGCCTGGATTGAATTATGGTCTCTCCCACCTCATCATTTTAATTGTTACCATATTTGAAGAATACAGATCCTGAACTAGCAGCCTCTCTCAGCAGATTTAGTTGAGTACAAGCAATTCAACAAAGAGCCATTATACTACTTTTCTTCCACAACCAATGCAACTGCAAGCAGGTCGCATTGAGATAAAGAACCTGCATCTGAGGAGTGACACTTTCGAAAGCAGATAGCAACTTAGATAATTGAATGTTCCTCTGTACAAAGCACTGCCTGTGTATATAAATAGGGACAGTAAAGGAAAGTATTCGAGCCTAACTTCCCTGGATGTACACGAAGACATATATTGTTGGCAGGTAAGGAGGAATACTGAATCATGAACCTGCCTTACATGCTGAAGCGGTATAGCCAAGACACATGCTTACAATTCCATGGGTATCCCGGACAGAATGGCAATGTATAATACAGCCTCTGATACTTGAGAAAGACATACAAAACAGTAAGTGTGTGAAAGAGAAGGATCAATGGTAACTCACATTTGTCATAATGATTGTCAACATTCTGTGCAAAAAGCGGTAATAAATCTGATCACTTGAAATGACATGAGGCAGACAGGCATATTTTTGTAGTAGCTTCTCATGAGTCCTCCATTTTAAAGAGGTGGCTGCTCTCTGTTCTGCTCTTGTTAATGCCGGAATCAACTCTGGGAAGTTCAGTAACTAAAGAAGAAGCAACACCATGTTTGATTAATTTAAGATACTTTTAAGCTGCCTTTTAGGAGTTGTCCCTCACACAATGCTGTCATAAAATAAAGTACATGAAGACACATTGGGTAGCATTCAGTAGTTCAGCTGTGCTCTTGCCAATCCCACGTAAACAATGGGAATCTAGCAGTTCAGAAAGCAAGCTCCAAAACAAAAAGAAGCTGAGAAACTAGACTGAGAAAAGTTGCTGGAGCTCTATTATGTAAGCTCTGCTAACCTGCCCTATTCCAGAAGAGAGTATTCCCACTTCCTATCCCAAACTAAATTCCTTTGGCACAAGTGGTGGGTCCTGCTGTGGCTTAGACAGCATTGGATACTGCCGATTACTCATCAAATCATAATATAATAGTTATACAGTAGAGGCCTAGAAACATAAGCCTCAGCTATGCTACACACATTTTCATAAGATACATTAAGGCAGTTCAGAGCCCCAAAATAACAGCAGTAAAAATACATAGATGAAGAGGAACCCTGGAACAGATAACAATTTTTAAAGGTCCAAACTATAAATACCATACATAGTTCAGTTGAGAGAGGGCTTCATCATTGGAGGGTCACCACTGAGAAGACACTGCTCACCAACCTAATTGATCGTATCATTGGAGTCAGAGGCTGATGTTAACATCCAGTTGGATTGTATTAGGTAAAGATCCACTTTGGGAATGGGCATCTGTTGGACTCTCGCAGCTTGCTTCCTGGACTCCAGCCTGCCTTGAGTCCAACTTGGCACTGAGTGTTCACACAGATGCCCATCAGGAATTGAGCGTCCACACAAATGATTTACAGACTTTGTTTGTGCTGCACATGCTGTAGAAGAAGGCTGTTGTTCACACTGTTGGAGTTCCATGACTGTTTGCAGACTTGTTCTCAGCTCAGCTCACTTCCTAAGCCAGGGAAGCTACAGGAAGAGGTCTGACCAACAATAAAGAGCCAGCTCCCAAGAGGACTGTGACAATCCTAGATTGCATAGGTGAAAAGCTTCCTTGAGATAACCTGGTGTTAAACTATTTAGGACTTTAAAGGTTAACCCCCACACTTTGAGTTGAGCAAGATACTGCAGGCAAAATGAGAAACCAAGAACTCTCCTGTTTGTGCACAAGAGCCTTAGGCATTCACTTGGAACTATTTGGATGTCAACCAAATTCTTATTTTCTTGTCATCTCTAACATAGTTCATATGGTGTCAGTTTGGTATTTTTTCCAAGACTCCTGAGCACTGGAAATAATCCTATTTAATATATTTGCACTAAAAGGCACTAGGTGCTGACAGTCAGAAAGATCAGATAAGTGGGAGTGTGGTTAGCAGGCATTTTTGCCACTCATGATAGGATTCTGTGACCATGTTCAACTGCCTTACCTTGCTCTCTGAGCCATTGTTTTCTCCTCCAGTAGACAACAGTTCAAGGATTTCAGGAAGGTGACCAATTAATGCATCTAATACCTAGTTAAAGAAATGATGGATCAGTCACATATCCAGTACCCATTCCAAGAGCCTCCTTATATCAATGTGACAAACAAAAGTATATCATTAATAAACAGTGTTGATCTTTACATATAAGCTCTGCATTCTTTCATTTAGACTTCTCTATAACATGATTTAACCTTGATCTAATGCCTTTCTAAAAGACAAGATGAATGATGTCCAGTAAAGGAATCTGCTGCTTGAAACTGTCACCCACTACACTCAGGAGGGTGGGGAATTCCTACCCTTTCCTTTAAGTGCCAAGAGATGGAGGAGGAGTTACAATTAGTGACATGCAAATCACTGATAAGTTCCTGATACTGTGCACCAAAGTTGATTTTGGTGCACATTGCTGACATCAACAAAGCTGCCTTTCCATTTAGCAAATGCTTCTTACATGCACAGAGTTATCTCATACTTCTTACAAGTAGTAGAAATCCCCCTCCTTCATAAATTGCTCTGCAGCAGTTCCAGGTAGTGAGCCACCTCACCAGTTCTGCAGGATGCCTTATCCAACAATGATTCCTATCTATCTTTTCTGGATAAAACTCAAAGGAAGATTATTCATTAATGACACAAAATGACTACTTCTCTTCAGTTACTGCATTAAGATTTTTGAACACGGAACTCAACAAAGGGTTTGTGTGTACGTGTGTGCATGACATGAGTTTGTAAGCAGTTTTTGTTATTTATAATATTTTATTTTTAAGCCCTTCAACTTCATAAACTGCCCAGAAAACTTTGGCTTGTGAGCAGGATACAAATCTAATCAATGAAATGAAATCTTCCTCCTTCTAATTCTGTGATTTTCCTTGGGGAAGAAAAGATGAAGAGGGAATATGATAGCACCAAACACTATGACTTCTCTTCTTTCCAACATCTTTTAAAACAGTGGGAAGCCATCAGCATGCTTCCTTTATCATCTCTTTTCTAGATTAACCATGCCCAATCCCTTCAGGCTTTTCCTCTTATACCTTGCCATGTACAGAATCATTTCATCTACTCTGAACTACCAAAATAATTTCTGTGACAAAACTGAACACTCCGAATAAGATCTTATTACTGCAAAGCCGAGAGATACTACATGATGAGTTTTAAACATGATTTCTTTGCTTGTCCTACAACATACTAGCAATCCCTCTTTGCTTTGTGTCTTCAACACCAATTTATCAGCAAAGGCATTGAAAGTCAATGAACGCAAGAGTGACCCCACTCCAGTTTGATGTCAATCCACTATTTATGCCTCTTGGAGTGCAGCTTCTCTAACACTGTTGCGTCTACCATATGCTAATTCATTTAGCTTCACATTTTCAGCCTCTTGGGAAGGTATCATATGAGGTTAAACAAAAAGTCTTCAGTCATCCTTTCTAGATAAATCTATACTCAACACCTACCATGTTTTTTATGACTACACCATGAAACAAATAGAAATGATTCATCCCATTAAACATTTCTTACTTCGTCTGGTTATACTATCAATTAAGATAATTGTACAGGATCTTAACATAAGCAATAAATCCATTATTACCTCTAGTGACTCATCTTGTAACAGGGCTACCAGTTCTTTATGTATTACATACACATCGGTATTTAAAAGCTTAGCAACCTGTAAAGTAAAGAACCAGCAAAACACAGACATTAAACCCTTTAATCTGGTTGTGTTTATATTTCAACAAGGCTTGAATAGCCACAAGGAAACCAGTTTAGATCTCTAATCCCAAGAACCAGGTTTCAACGGTGTTGAAGTAATGCTCCTTTCCTGCTTCTTGTATATAGCATCATGTTGTAAGAAACAGAGAAAAAGAACATTCTGGCACCTGCAAACTTGAAATTGTGCTCTTGGTTACTAACATAGCAGTGTGCTAGTTTTTATACTCCAAATCTCCTTTGAAATATCTTCCTGACATTTTACATTTTTCTCCCGTGTAATTCCTATTAGCTTGAATCACTTGGTTAATTAGAAATACTAAATATTACTCCACAGTGAAGGCAGCATCCAGGAGGTAATTCATGCTTTGCTAAGGGAGGGAATGGTCCTGGTAGGCTTGAAAGATGCAACTGTACACATGCTTCCAAAGAATGTTCCTTGGGCTTTGATGATTATACTATCAACTAGTCACACATCTTCTATTGGGCAAAACGACTTGAGCAGCTGGTACCTGTCCAACTCCAGAGCTCCTGGATGATACACATAATTGCAATCCATTTCAATCTGATTTCAGATCTAAGTTTAGAACTGACACTACTCAGTCACTCTGTTGAACACCCTATACCATGAGAAGAATAGTAAGAATGAGGGTCCACTAATTCTCCTAGATCTCTCAGCATTATCCTCTATGGTTATCCTTATGGATTCTCTATCTGGGCTGGGTACAAGGAGTATCATTAGTGGTTCTGTTCCTTCCTGGTAGATTATTTCAAAAAGACAGCACTGGGGTATAGTTAACCCGCCCCATGGGAACTTGGCTATAGGGTTCCACAAGAATCCATCGTATCCCCAAGCTATTTAGCATCTAAATAAAGCTTATGGGAGACACTTGAAATGACCATTATTTTATTTATTCGCTAATGGCACCTAACTCTAGATTCCTTTTTCTATTTCAGGTAAGGTAGTGAAAATTCTAAGGTGCCTTAAGTCACTAACAAAGTGGATGAAGGCTAACAAATTGCAACTCAGTCCAGGTAAGATACATGTCCTGTAGTTATAGTGACCAACGATGTCTAGCATTCAAATTTGTCCAGATGGGATTGCACTATCCCATCCCTTAAAGATAAGATTTGCATTTTGAATGTACTGTTATGTCCAGCCTTTGAATTAACAGGTAGTATCTGTGGCACAAAGGCCCCTTTCAACCACTAAAGTTAGATGTGCTAGCTGCACACCCTCCTCATTAAATTGGAGAACTGCAATGTCCTATATTTGGAACAGCCACTGAGAACTACTCAGGAAATATCTCATTCGGAGGCATGACAGGTGATAACTGGGAAGAAGTCATTTCAGTGGAAGTATCCCACTTACAGAATAGCACCTTCCAAGTTTCTGGTCCAAGGTCAAGATTTTTCTTATTTAGCCAAGCTTTTCTGTTTTTTCAACAAAAAGTTTTCTATTGAATGGGTTTATTTCACTGTTTATTAAATGTGGGTTTTAGTCTGTCCCAGTTTTAATCTGTTTTATTTTTTTTTTCTTGCTTTAAGTATCATTGTTTAATTTCTTTGTATTGATTTTGTTACCCAGTTAGTTTTTCAAATTGAAAACTGACTTGGAAATACCTAAACAAAACAAAACAAAAAAAAAGAAAGAAAAAGAAAACTTAATTCACAATGCACACAAATTTGCCATTAGCAAAATTTGCAAATATGCATGCATGTGCACTATTTTATTTTATACACTATTCATTATTAATATTTACCTATTATTTCTCAATGATTTCATGCTAACTATTAATGGGGGGCACTCTCAGATGTGGTAGACTTGATTTGTAGAATCCTACCTTAGTTTTAACATCAAGGAGTACATTCTCAGGGCAGTAAGTAAGATGATACAAGATCATCTCTAGGGCAATGCCAATAGCATCTGCTGCCATGGTGGATTTTACAGAGAAACCTTCATGCCAGCAAGTCCTTGGTGTTGCACTAGCGATAGTTCGTGCTCATGTAACTTCAATAGTGTGAGTGGTAGCATCACACTGAGTAGAGCCCTTAATACATGGGTCCTCAAGCTAAGGCCCGTGGGTCCGGCCCGCCATGCCCTTTTAACTGGCCCGCCCCACAGGTTTTGCACTCACTCGGCGCACGCAAGGGCATGCACAGCTTGCTCACGAGGAGGTTGTTTTAGACTCACTCGGAGAAAACGATCTCCTCATGAGCAAGTGAGCGCCTGGCAGCAGCTTGCTCACAAGAAGACCGTTTTGGACTCGATTGGAGAAAATGATCTCCTCGTGAGCAAACCGACGCCTCGCCATGCGTGCGCCTGGCAGCAGCTTGCTCACGGGGAGGTCATTTTGGACTCACCTGGAGAAAACGATCCCCTCCTGAGCAAGCCGGCCCCTTGCCCCACGCTCCCCGTCCCCGCCTCACCTCGAGTGCATGCGCGTGCACAGGCACCCCGCCTCCACACCAGCCTGCGCCCCCCCCCCCCCCCCCCCCGCCAGCACAGCCTTGGTGGCCCGCGCCCACCGCTGGCCCCAGGCAACTGGCCCCCTGTTGAAAAAGTTTGAGGGCCCCTGCCTTAATATTTAAGATTAACATTAAATATAAAATGAATGAGTTGACTAGCTGTAATTTTCTTTTTAAATGGTGTCATTATTTTTCTAGCTATTTCAAGGAAACAAATTCCATAAGAGACATGGTTATTTATTATCAAAAATGGAAGAGGAATTAGTTCTCCGCATGAAACATTCCATTTAAAATACCTCCAATAACAGAAATATGTAGATTATTAATTGCTACTTTAGTATATACCATAGTAAAGGTTACTGAAGACTTCATTTTAAACATCTAATAGATAGGTTTTCATTCATAGCAAAAGTGATTCAGATGAGGACTTAAAATTATTATAAAGCAATGGCTAATTAAAATGACAGGTCCTGCTGTCCTTCATCTGTCAAGCAAAAGTAGTGCCAATTATTCCTTCACTCACACCTGTGTCTAACTTCCTTTCCCCTTGATTTGGCTTCTTTTCCCCCCAAAATGCTATTTTCTTCTATTTGATGACATGGAAATAGAACTTCCTTTTGATCCAAATTAATTTTGCTTCTAAAGTAAAATATCTATCATATTGTATCTATTCAGTTATAACTCAGCTATTGCCTTCTATTATCTGTCAACTCAAACTTCCTTCAGTTTGAATTCTTGAACACTTAAATTCTTATTTTCAAGCTTATGAAGACCTTTTCAAGTGATAAACTATTTTCACTGTATGAAGTCTAAGCAGTTTGCCAAAAGCACAATAGCTGTAGGAGAAAAATCTGGAGTGCTGATAACACAACTCATGCTGACAGTGAACTGCTCAGGGCCCCTTGTACTTTATTTATTCATAATTCAAAAAGGCCTTGTACATATAAGATAAGCCAAGCCCCAAAGCAGAGGTGTGAATCAGCCCAAAAACTACTAACACTGCAGCCAAAGCCAACTGCTTATAATTCACACCAGCTTCAGTGACAGCATTTAGCAGAAACTTAAATACTCTAGATTGTGCCCAGGGTCATTTTTGATTTTAAAAAAGGGCAACGGGGAATTGATTTTAATGGAAGATTACTGGAAAAAAATATTAAGTATAAAGTATGTTAGCATCACAACATTTGATCTAGTATATAGTTAAGCATAGCCAAGCCCGATTTCACTTAATGTGTTAGATTGTAGCCATTTAACTAAGAAATAGTACAGGAACTACTTAGGCTGCAATCCTAAACACACTTAATAGGGAGGAGCCTCCACTGAGATCAACAGGATTTGCTACTTAGGATTGTATGGTTAGCAGCACCCTTAAGTAGACTTGATTATAATCATGCAGTTAATGCGATATTTGATTTAGACAGGATACATATCTGAGCAGACCTTAATATCTACCTTACTCTGGATGCACATTTGTGAGGCAAGATTAAACTTTGGCTTTGCCTCATTACTGCAAGAAACAACAATACAGCTCTTTGAAATAGGTTACAAATGTCTCAAAGGCATTACACAAATTAGATTCTCTACATAGAACATCTCCTAAAATCAAGCTAAACAGTGTTTCTCCAAGCTGTGTGCAATTGCTTGACTTACTTCATAGAAGCCAATAGCCATAGTATGTCTGACTGGCACTTCCGGGTCATGGCAGAGACAGAAGAATGTAGAGTACAGCTCCAAGTTGAAGTTTTTTGGATCCACAAACATCATCATGGCCTAGGAACAGACAGTGGACCAGTATTTAATGAAATTAGTACATATTAATTTTGTGTTATACCAGTGGAGTTCCAACACTGCAACTGGAGCATCAAAAAAGTTGTTAGCATGTGTGAGAACCCCTACTCAAGCAAGGGCCATTTTACTCTGGCACAAGGAAGAACACTTCTTTGGAGGTTTATAACAATATGTGTAGTACAAAGAAAATATATTACTTCCTCTCAGAAGACCAGTGTTTGGCATCAACCAATAAAACTGATTCTCAGCAGACTGAGGACAGACAGAACAGGTCTGTCTTTACATGCTTTGTAAGTAATTCATGGGATCCATAAACCTCCATGTTCAGAGGCAATATGGAGAGCAAAAGTGTCAGAAGGGCATTGCCTTTCCACCAGTCTGTGGGGTTCCCAAAGGCATTTGGTAGGCTACGTTGGGAAAAGAGAATACTGGATCAGATAGATTCTTGGTCTGTTCAGCAGGGCTCTTCTTATTTTCTAAACATTGCTATAACCAATGATGATTATAAAGTTGTATTAGTAATTGAGCAACTCCAGAAATCCACCCAACACAACCAAATTACACCAAGAATTATAGCTGCTGCCTCCACTTATGGAAGTTCTGTGCTATTATGAGAACATAATTTGTATCCTAGTAGCTTTCTCAAGGAAGGTATTCTTTTTCACATTTGTTTTCAGATGGTAACAGGCAGAAGTACATCAAATAATCTGGAACAAGGAACAATGGTCACCAAGTTATTTAATAATCAATGGCAACAGTTATAACCCAGTGTATAAAAGAAGATCTCAGGGCAGGGTATAATCAATGCAAATATTTTACCATACAGTCATGAATCAGCAAGCTAGTATAAATTCTACAAGGTAAGTCAAACCAGAGACGGACACTGAGACTGAAAAACCTGAGTGAAAAGGCCAGGTATTTATCTGGCACCAAAAATCATGCCAGAGTTGGCACATGCCAAGTCACTGGCAGAAAGTTAGTCAACAACAGGCACACTACAGCTGGGAAAGCTCATGTTTCCATGTAATGTACTACTTGCAATAGTAGGATACAGAGTGATAGCAGTGGGCACATACCAGGCAAGCAACAGCTCCTGCTCCTCTTTTCAAACTCACCCTCTGCCACAGCCATCATGAATGTAAGGGATACAACCCATTTAGCCTCATGATTCTATTTCTGGTTTAGAAAAAGTATGCTGCATGGATATACTGCCTCTTTAAAACCAATAGTAGTTTTATAAATTATATTATACACAATCATAAATACTTAAGTAAAACAGCAGTTCACTTACTGGCAAATTGTATGCACAATTCTTCCTCACTGAAATGTACTTCTTTTCCTGTTCTAGTGTTTGGAGTTGTACCTGGTTGTCATTATGCCCATTTTCCTGTTCTAATCCAAGCGTGCAAAGCTTCTTATAGAATTCCAAGAATCGCAAATGCTGCTCTGGTGTAAAAATTCCTTCAAAACACATAAAATACTAGTTCAATATTTTATGTTCACATAATGGTGTGGTAATAGACTGTCACGAGAACCTGAATAGTGAATCGTGTTCAATTCAGGACTCTTGAGATTTAGATTTAAATCTCTGCTCTGCTTCAAAGATCACTGAGTCATATTGGGCAAATCACTCTGAACAGAATACCACACACGGTTGCTCTGAGGTTAATATACTGCATAACATGAATCAACTGAGCTTTTCTTCAGAAAGCACAGTTCAACTCCCTCAATCATTTGTATGTGATGACTCTCCTGTAGAAAACTTTCTGCATCAGCATGAAGACGCAGTAAATAGTTGAAGAAACCAAATGTTTACCCATGGCAATAATATTCTTATCTCTGCATTTGGGACATATAGTATTTGCTAATAAAAGGGACACAAAATAAACACTTCCAAATGTACAGAAAGCTTGCTCACTTGCAGTGGTACTTTTTTTCTGTCCACAGAGCTCAGTCCTTCACATCACATTAGAAACAGGGACTTCAACATTTCTAAGACACAGTTAATTATAATTACAATTCCACGTGACTATAGCTCCATATTTCTCTGGAAAGTGGTCATTAATTCCTATTTTGGGCTCTTCTGCAACATTTTGGAAGCAGGTAACTGCTAACACACTATAAATATCACAAGGAAAGAACATTATACAGGGGAGTCTTGGTTCATTCGAGCTAAGAACTTAATAGCCAACCTCTCCTGACTGTAGTTTATGAGGTTTTCAGCAAGGATTTTACATACTGACAGAATTCACATTCAAGACAGGAAGAATTTTGATATATTGGATCCTCATCCTGTGAAAAGACTCCATTTAGAGAATGCAACTTGTATTTCAAATTATATTTTAGTGCAAAAACCTCAGACCAGACCCTGGGTAATCCATAAAATGGATTCAATAGCCACTTAAAAGTAACTAACTCTTGATTGAAAACAATTTGAGCCTTACATACAGTTCAGGAATCTCTTTGGCCAGCTCAGAGGAGATAGTTTGCATTTAAGCTTGAAATTAGTAAAATCCTACCATGAAAGGAACTGACCTCAGAATTCTCTTAATTCCCAAACAATAATACGTTGGTGCCTCATACTTCAAACTTAATTTGTTCCAGGAGACCATTTGAACTCTGAATTGTTTGAAGTCCGAATCAATTGTCCCCATTAGAAATAATAGAAAGTGAATTACTCCTTTCCCAATTTTGAACCAATCAGTAGTTCCATGTCCAGTTCTCACTGTTGCTTCTTGACCCACATATAGGTTTTTCAAGAGATAAAGAAGATGGTCTGGTACTCCCATCTCTTAAAGAACTTGCCACAGTTTGTTGTGATCCACACAATCAAAGGCTTTAGCATAGTCAATGAAGCAGAAGTAGATGTTTTTCTGGAACTCCCTAGCTTTCTCCATGATCCAGTGTATGTTGGCAATTTGATCTCTAGTTCCTCTCCCTCTTCGAAAAACTGCCTGTACTTCTGGTAGTTCTCGGTCCACATACTGCTGGAGCCTAGCTTGTAGGATTTTGAGCATCACTTTGCTAGCATGTGAAATGAGTGCAGTGGTGCGGTAGTTTGAACATTCTTTGGCATTGCCCTTCTTTGGGATCGGAATGTAAACTGACCTTTTCCAATCTCGTGGCCACTGTTGAGTTTTCCAAATTTGCTGGCATATTGAGTGTAGCACTTTTACTGCATCGTCTTTTAGGATTTTGAATAGCTCAACTGGAATACTGTCACCTCCTCTAGCTTTGTTGTTGCTCAGACTTCCTAAGGCCCGTTTGACTTCACATTCCAGGATGTCTGGCTCGAGGTCAGTGACCACCCCACCGTGGTTATCAGGGACGTTAAGCTCTTTCTTGTATAGTTCTTCTGTGTAATCTTGCCATCTCTGTGTAATCTTGCCATTCTTAATCTGTTCTGCCTCTGTTAGGTCCCTGCCATTTTGGTCCTTTATCATGCCCATCTTTGCATGAAATGTTCCCTTCATATCTCCAATTTTCTTGAAGAGATCTCTGGTCCTCCCTATTCTATTGTTTTCTTCTATTTCTTGGCACTGTTCATTTAAGAAGGCATTCTTATCTCTTCTAGCTATTCTCTGGAATTCTGCATTCAGTTGTTTGTATCTTTCTCTTTCTTCCTTGCCTTTTGCTTCCCTTCTTTCCTCAGCTATTTGTAAAGCTTCCTCAGACAGCCATTTTGCTTTCTTGCATTTCTTTTTCTTTGGGATGGTTTTAGTTGCTGCCTCTTGTACAATGTTGCGAACCTCCGTCCATAGTTCTTCAGGCACTCTGTCTATCAGATCTAATTCCTTAAATCTATTTGTCACCTCTACTGTATATTCATCAGGATATGATTTAGGTCATACCTGAGTGGCCTAGTGCTTTTCCCTACTTTCTTCAACTTAAGCCTAAATTTTGCAACCAGAAGCTCATGATCTGAGCCACAGTCAGCTCCTGGTCTAGTTTTTACTGACTGTATATTGCTTCTCCATCTTTGGCTGCAGAGCACATAACCAATCTGATTTCTGTGTTGACCGTCTGGTGATGTCCATGTGTAGAGTTGTCTCTTGGGTTGCTGGAAGAGTGTTTGCTATGACCATTGTATTCTCTTGACAAAATTCTACCAGCCTGTGCCCTGCTTCATTTTGTATTCCAAGGCCAAACTTGCCTGTTATTCTGGTTATCTTTTGGCTTCCTAGTTTAGCATTCCAATCCCCCATGATGATAAGGACATCATTTTTTGGAGTTAATTCTAGAAGGTGTTGTAGGCCTTCACAGAACTGGTCAACTTCAGTCTCTTCAGCACCAGTGGTTGCGGCACAGACTTGGACTATTGTGATGCTGAATGGTTTTCCTTGGATTCGAATTGAGATCATTCTGTCATTTTGAAGATTGTATCCCAGTACTGCTTTTCCTACTCTTTTATTGCCTATAAAGGTTACTCCATTTCTTCTGAGGGATTCTTGCCCGCAGTAGTATACCTGATGGTCATCTGAATTAAATTCACCCATTCCTGTCCATTTTAGTTCACTGATTCCTAAGATGTCGATGTTCAGTCTTGTCATCTCTTGTTTGACCACGTCCAGCTTGCCTTGATTCATGGATCTTACATTCCAGGTTCCTATGGAGTATAGATCTTTACAGCATCGGAGTCTCCTTTCACCACCAGATATATCCACAACTGAATGTTCTTTCGTCTTTGACCCAGTCACTTCATTCTTTCTGGCACTACTAGTACTAGCTCTCTGCTCTTCCCCAGTAGCTTATTGGACACCTTCCAGCCTGAGGAGCTCATCTTCCGGCGTCATAACTTTTTGCCTTTTGGTACTGTCCATGGGGTTTTCATGGCAAAGATACTGGAGTGGGTTGCCATTTCCTTCTCCAGTGGACATATTAATCCTCCTCAAAATGCCCCCCTCACTTCGAACATACCCCATTGTGGCAAGAAAGAAGTAATATTTTTTTCCCCAACTTGGGCACACAATCAATGACATTTTTGGTACAATTGCATTTTTTCGCTTTGCTCACAGTTTGAACTTAGAAGCATTGTGTGCACTGCGGAGCAATGTTATCTCAACTCACTGTTTTAAACTGTGGATGATGTTATTAGATGTTTTAAATTGTTTTTAAATTGCTGTAAGCTGTCCTGCGATATTTATATAAAGGACAGCATACAAAAGCTTTTAATAATAAATAAATAAAGTTTGAACTCTGGATTGTTTGAAGTTAAAGTCATTAGAACTATGAGGCACCACTTGTACAAATGTCCGTTTTTTTTTCTCTCTGACTTGCTCTCAGAAAAAAAGGGATTCAGAAACAACTCAGACTCTAAACCATTCTTTTAGTTTTTAGCTGTTTAATTTTATATGTGTTTTAATAACATATATATCATAATTAACCCTGTTATATACCCTCAATTTTTCAGATAAAAATAAACTATACATTCAAATAAATATTATTTCATTTGTTCTCTCAGGAAAAGCAGCAGCAGCAAATTTGGACACTTAATTACACATTTTTTCTCTGATCATATTTAGCTGGATGTTAGGTCCCTTTATTTCAGTGGAAAGCCAGCATGCTTACAATTCTAATGTTTAAAAGATTCCAACCCAATTACAAACAACCCAGCACCCCTTAAAATAAAGTTTTAAGGACCTTTCAGTCATACCATATAGTCCATTACAAAGTTTCCCTAAATGGAAAGATAATGAAACCAGAATAGATTCATCTGCTTTGAAGGATTTTTCACAGAATGATTTCACTAATGGGAGGACAGTTTGACTTCTATCATCTGAAAAACAAAAAAGATTAGAAAAATGAACAGTGTTGTCCTTTGTGACACGTAAAGAAAATATGAGGATTCACATATTGAAAGCATACACAGTTGCGCCAATCATGTGCAGAGAAAAGCTGCAGAAGCAGAATCAATTGGACTTAGTTCCAATCTTACCTGCATCAAACATTTCCAACAAATTAACCAAGGTCTCAAAAGCTGCAAGACGTACACTGCTGCCTTCATCTCTTGCTAATTCGACCAGCTCAGGAAGCACTACATTTTTGGTCAGCTCAGTCCTACAAAAAGAACAGAACATTTAGAGTGGCAGAATACAAATGTCAGTTCAGAAATGCTTTGGGGACTTCAAGACTCTTGCATTGCTCTTAACATGTGTGCTTATAGGAGAAAAAATACATCTCTGCATTGGCATACAAAAACAAATAATGCATAGGATCCAAAGGAAGTTAGTTACACTTTGGTCCAACTGAAATCTATGGGACCAGTCAGTCACAATCAACTTAAGTACCACTAATTTCAGTGGGATTAAATTGTGGTCACTTTCCTCTGGATCAGGCCCTAGTACTAATATTGGAAAGGGACAATTCAGATGCAACAAAACAAGAAGGGCCATGTTTTACTTGTTTATAGGAACAAGGTACCATGGATACAATGCAAGTCAGGAAATATCCAGTGTACTTGTCCTAGAGAAATGGGAGCAAGTTCAATTATTGCAATGAGGCCCCATCCTTAACATTCTATGGGCTGCATCTTCACACCCTGATGCAGGACCCTGTGTGCACTCCACTGAACTCAGAGGGCTGTTGCATTTCCAAGAAACCCCTGTTCATTTCCATGGGGGTGGGGAGGGAGGAAGGGAGGGAGGAGCACACATGGATGAAGGCGTATATATGAAGAGCAACTTTTGCCATTGAAATGAATGACTCAGCCTGCACAGGTAAGGAACTCCATGTCTATTTAATTACTTACCTCATAATTTACCACCAAATGCCTCCATTGTGTGCAAGTCAAGTTAATATTTCTGTAACATTATTTACACTTAGCAAAAAAGAAGGTGCTGAAAACAGCTGACCCACTAATAAATGCAAGCAACCCAAAGAACTATGCATGGTATTCTAACAACCATTCATATATGACCTGAAACTATTTGCCTAACCTTCTATTTGCAATTGGCAGCAATTCGTTATTACTAATGTGCTTATGAAATAGAAAATTCTTGGAATTTTAAAAACTGAAAAACTGCCCCCGCATCACTGGGAAGCAAAAAAAAAAAAAAAGTAACCTAAGCTTCAAAAGGAGAGAGAAAGGGAAAAAAGCCAATGAATGACAGGTAAGTAGAGAAATGAGGGAGTGTATGGCCATGAGGACAGGCATGTTTACTTTCCACATACATGTACAGAAAAGCAAGAGAAACAAGGTTCAAAATGGAAGCAAGCTATATTAAAAACAAAACCAGTGAGATTATTAAACATGCACAGCTCAATTTAAAGAACATATTTATTGAGTCATTTTCAAATAAATGTTTGATTCCAGGAAAAAAAGACCTATAACTTCAATAACCATAAATTCTTATCCAGTCTGGCCATTCTGTAGGTAACATGCATTGAAGATACCTAAACATTACCACGTCTGTTCCCCATTTATGTATATCTGTATGGGTAAGTAAAGTACATTCAAAGATGCCAAAATTATGCTCCTTCATATTTATACATGTCATGCATCCAAAGCCAATGTTATCTGCAACTACTTTGAAAATATGTTATTTACAACATCAAAACATAGCAATATTGGAACAAACTCTAGAACTACTGAAAAAGTCTGGCCCAAGACTGGAAAAATGCAGATTCAAATTGCCACTCAGCCATGAAGTTCACTAAGTGATCTTATGCTAGTAACTTTAAGTCCAACTGATCAAACAGACTTGAAGATAGGTACATACCAGGTTTCAACTGCACCCCTTGGGAGTTTTCCTCCATCTGCACTCAAGTCATCCCTTAAGTTGTTCCACTGGTCTCAGCTCCAGGGTATACTATGGAGCCATATGAGCTTTACAACAAAGAAGGTGCTTAGGAGAGGTCATGTCAACAGCCTAGGTCATTTCTGTGCCCCACAGTGTGACCAGCGCTTCAACAGCAGCGCCAGCCATATTAGCCAGAAAATCCCCCAGACCCCTCTGGAAGCTATTTCAATCCATTAACCTCCAGGGGTGACCATGTCTCCTACCCTGGCAGAGGGGAAAAGCCATTGTCAGTCTAAATCTCAGCAGGCCAGTGATCCAACAACCATGAAAAAACAGGCTGAGTCAAAGTCCCACACACTCAGAGCACCATCCTCATATCCTGCTGAAAAGACCAAGTCTAGAGTATGCGTGTTGGGCCAATGACATGCCGGGTCAGTAGTTGCCTGAACTTATTTAAACTGTGCATTAATTATAAAAATTGTGCTCACCCTATCCCTTGAGCTATGAGCTCCAGCTGCCGACACATACAGGAACGAACTTCATATTCTACATCCTGGCAGAGAGATTTTACCAGTGGAAGAATTTCTCTCTTAATGCTAGAAAGGCAACAATTGTATACATTAGTAGAAGGAAAAATCTCACTCCATTCAGTTGACATATCCTATTCAAAGTATGTCATATTGAAATCTTGATCTTCATGCTGTATTTCTGTGCAGGCATTATAAATATTTTCATTTTTTCATGTAACAAGCAATATTCAAGGGTTTACCTGTTATGCAAAAATGGCTGTCAGTTTTTGGAACACATTGGGTTGTCTAGCATATCTAAAATAATATTTAATTATGAAATTCAGTTGAATATCACAAAACATCAGAAAACACAAATGTTACCATGCAAATAGACAACCTTAGTTGCTTTGTCACCATCATTTTCAAGCCAAAAAGAAAGGGGAAATGTTATGCCAACTTGTATATGAGTAGTTTTCAACAGAGTTAAATCAATTCAAGATGCATTTGTTCTGACCAGATTGATCTCTTTCATTATTCAGTCAGTCATTCAGAATCTTTCTACAGGTCAGGGTACATACTAGAAACAAGCCAAATGTTCTGCAATAATACTGTTTGATTCAAAAATGAAAGACCTTCGGAGGAGGACAATTTAATTTTTTACACAAGGCAACCCCACTCCTGTTGTTCCCTGCTTATGGTTCTGGTGGCCCAGTGCCATTCCCTCCCTTCTTGTATGCCAGTGTGAGGACAGAAAGCATCACCCACACTCTGCTGTAGCTTCATGATATCATCACATAGTTAATTTTGTCTGGCATCATCATGAGGTTCAGTCATAATTCTGAGAATGGTTTCTAGCCTCTCTCACAAAAATAAGAAAAAATGGAACAGTGAAGAACTGAGGTCAGCACTGACACCAATATTGTCAATGCAAATATGGGTGAGCACTTTACCCTTATTTTTCAGGGTACCCATCAAAAGAGTCAACAAAAAGAGGCCTTCTTCAAAACCCATTAAGAAAATGGTCAATTTGAGAAGGTTGTTTTTGCTCACCCCTGATTCTCTACTCTTTGGTATTGTCCAAGTCAGTTTCCTATGATTCAGTAAACAAAGGCATCTGTCCTGAACGATCAATAAGATTAAAGGCAATATTCTGATCTGACACTTCTGCACTAGTATAAATGACCTCTAGCACAATACAAACAGCATTTGCTAATGTGGTAGGGAATGTTTTCCTGAGAATCCTTTCTGTTAGAATGATTGCTATTCTGCTAAAGGTTACGTATGTTAACACAACATGGCTTATGCTGTTCTTGTTGTTACTACAATATGGCATATTAATATCCTGCCTTTTTATCTGTTGCAAGGAACCCAAGATGGTTCTCCTCCTGCCCATTCAATCCACTTTACAATAACAAAGTAAGGTGGTTTGGCTGTCAGTGAGTAACAGGCCCAAAGCCACCCAGTGAGCGTCATAGCCAAGTAGGGACTAGAACTGAATTTCCTAAGATGCAGTCCAATGTTCTTAACCAAACTTATTGAGAAAGATTACTGATGAAGAAAGTATAGGAAATATTAACCTCACGGGATGCATCAGTCAAAGTCACTTTTGTTTCACAACATATTACAATCTCACAATATAAAATGTCTAAGGGTTCAATGTCATGCATATTTAAAAACAGAACATCCTACCACTCCCAGCATGCCTAGCCAACTATGCTATGGGCTTTTTTCCTGACTGAACATGCATAGGATTGCACATAAACTGGGGTTTTCCTTCAAAATACATATTTCTAAACAAATTCAGGGCAATAGCTAAGTGTGCAATTACACAAGCAGCGTCCACAACTGATTCTGTTCTACCAGTGACACCCAGCACTTCCAAGTGAGCACTGTTTCCTTCAAGAAATTGAAATAAGCAGAAATTCTTTTTTTCTGGGTTGGGACAGATCAGTGTAACATCCTTATGTACAGTAAATTTCCCACGGACTCTGTTCCAGAAATGGACATTTTCACTTATTTCCACTTCTAGAGGAAGCACTAAATCCTGACTGAGGAAACAAAAGGCACCACTTGCAGGATAGAATCCACATGGCTTCTATTTGTGCAGCAGGTGACATAGATAATGCCTAGTATCTCACAATGAGTATTTGAAATGTTTTTTGAACCAAGAATTACAGTCACTGGAAAAATGCAAAATCCAGTGAATATTGAGCATCCAGTGAATGCTTTGATCAGTACTTTAGTCTGGGAGGTGTGAATGAAAGTAGGTTCATTCTTATAGCACCCCCTATACCTACACTGACCAAGAAGGAGATGATTTTATAATTCCAGTCATATAGTGTAATTCTAAGTCCTGCTGCACCATGCTCAGGATGACATCTATTGCTTTGCACCAACATAAAATGGTAAAACTTGATGGCAAGTGAGCACTGTGAGTGTAACAAAATCACATAACAATATATCAACATAAATACTTAGAAATGGAGTTAATTGTCTGTAAAGTAAAAACAACTTTATTTGCATAGCACTTATTTTACGCTGGAACAAAATCATGACAATACAAGGCCTTCACCTAACTTTTATGGGGAGACAGAAAAGCAGTTGCTAGATACCATCAGCTGAGGCAATGTCCTGGTATAGGAGTAAAATGGAGCTTTGCCAAGGTGTGCAGAGTAAAGAGATAAAAGAAATAGATAGGTAGACCTTCCATCTTTTGAGACTTGAAAGAAACTAACAAGACCATCATGAATCCAGACTGAACATCTATAAATGTTTTTGTTGTGGTATTTACATTATTACTCTTGATCCTTTGAAATCCAAATGCCAGCAAACAGATTCCAGTACCTCAGAGAAGCCTGAAATAACCTCTGTGCAGGATAGGATTCCACCATTTTTTAGGGTGGAACAGGCATGGGTAAGTTGATCTATTGATAGTTTAGCCTGCAGTTCCTATTATCCCACATCAGTGTCAGTGCTGGCTAAGGCTGGGGAGCTGCAGGCCAAAATATAGGGGAAGACACCATTTGCCTCCCGCTAATATACAAACTTGTCAATATATGTAGCACAGCACAAAACCAGTCATCCTGTAGTCCAGTGTAAACATTTCATCATTAGGACATCTGAAACACACACAAGCTACTCACATATGAGCTTCAAACTTGTTAGCTAATTTCCCCAAGATTTTACAACTAACCAAGCGAGACTGAAGCGTTTGGGAAAGCTGGGCCTTGGACACAAGAGGATTCAAAATCTGCATGAAGGAAACAAAGAAGAAATTCAAAAAACAAATCTAGGATTAGTTAAGAGAAGCAATGCAATAAAATATGCATTAAGAACAACTTAATATTTCAGCTTCTCAGTCAGCATATGTGCAGCTGACTGCACTTGAAACAATTATGGGATACACACTTTCACCTTCGAAGAAATGACCTCCATATAAGAAAAACAAAAATGTAATCTGTGGGATAGCCTCCTGTTACAAAGCAGTTGCAAAAGTCTTAGAGAAAATTCTGAAGTGAAGACCAAGTTAACATTGGTGTAAAGGTAAAGGAGCCACTCTCCAATTCCTTCTGTAAGGACACAAAGAACACAGGCCAAGGACATTAGTGATTATGCTGCAAAATTACTACTCGTCCCTTTTCAAGAGATGAACTTTTTTTCACAGTGCAATAAGAACAGTTAAGATCACTGAAACTCAAACTGTTATACTATTAAGCACCTTTAACCCTGTACCTATCACCAGAAGTTCTGACACCCATTAATCTTGAATGTCTGCAAATTGGAACAAATGTGCTGTAGTTTATTTCAGAACATCTAGGAAGATAGGTTCTCTGAAGTAAAAAGCATACATAAACTAAGAACCATTTTCACCACTACAATGTCCATTCATGAAAACACTCCTGCAAGTCGATGAAAATAATTGATGTTAGTCCCAGGGGGCCAAAAGGCCAAGCTTTCAAGGAGACAGGGGTACACAGATCCATCCAGACCAGCCGTCTTTGCATCACCTTTTCCTTCACATGCTCATTACTAAACTTGGCACAATGCACAAGTATATTTCATGTTCAACAAAATAAAATCCCAACTTCATGGGATCTGAGCTAACAGTGACTGAGCAAGAAAGAGATGTTGGGGTAGCAGTGGACAGCTCAATGAAAATGTCAGCCCATCGATCAACTGCAGTGAAGAAAGGAATGCTAGGGGTAATTAGGAAAGGATAGAAAATAAGACTGCCAAGATCTTACTCCCCTTATACAAATCTTTGGTATGACCACACTTAGAATCTTTTGTTCAGTTCTGGTCACTTTAACTGAAAAGGACATTGCTTTTCTCAGTACTTTTTCCAATTAAGTAATGAAAATGATCAAGGGGCTGAAGCAGCTCCCCTATGAGGAATAGGTACAACTGTAGAAAGACAGTGAGTAAAGGGTCAAATGATAGAGGTGTCAAAATAATGCATGGTAAAGAATATTTAAAAAGGTACTGTATAAACACATCTACCCAATAGTATAAATAAAATATTTTTAAAAGATTTTAATGGCTCTGATAATAAACAAGTAGGGAGAAGAACAACTTGAAAGCAGAACAGTATAAGACTGTCCAGAACAATTAAAGTTTGCATCTTTTTAACAAGATACAAGCAACTGCATAAGAAAACCCACTGTTAAAAGAGAGTGATATTTCCTGTAAGGGATCACTTGATATTATACTAGCATGGATGTACCATAAGTCATTCCCAATTCTTATCTTTCTTTCAAGAGTGGCTTGTGGAGAAACTCCTGCAAATGAAGTGTGAAATCAGGAACAAACCTACAAAGAAAGACTTGACATTTAGAGCAAATGAAATTCTGGAGTGCTTTCCTCCCTCTAATTAATTAGATTTTGAAAAAGCCTACATGCTATACTGGCATGAAGCTAAAAACATCTCACCAATTATATTTTACACAAAGCAAGTTATGAAAGTTAATATTATCTTGTTTTACAGTGTTTCTAGAGAAGAAATACAATAAATCAATTACTTTTTCCTAATTGGAATTTTATTATAAGAAACTAGACAGAAATGCTTTGACTCTCCAGAAAGCAATATTTTAAGGTATTTTACCCTTTATGCACAATTTTTAAAAGAGAAAAACATTATGGATTCCAGTGATTAATGTGTTTGTTATACCACAAATGATATGATTCAAGTGTTCCTTGGTGAGTTTACAATTTTCCTGTCATAAGGTGCCTGCCACAGCAATATGAATTTACAATTAAATATGCATCTTTTTTATGCAAGGCCTACTGTACTATTTCATTACTAAAACAAAATGAATAAAATTGAGAATAGTAACCATTATATAATGGTTATTATAGCAACCATTATACTGAACATGATGGATACTCAAAGCATGTCATCTCTGCAGAATTTTAAAGAATACCTGCATAATGTTTGACATAAAAACAAGAACAAGCATTGCTTCCCAACAACCTGTGCAGCAGCCCACTAAGAGAGGAATTAACTTGCTTTTGCTGTGTTGTTGGGAATCAAAAGTGGGTGGGATGCAGTAGCAGCTGGAGCCACCAGTGTTGGTCAGGACTTAAAAGAAGCTTTCCATGGTGCTGAATTCTATCACCATGGAAAGCCTTCTAAAAGTTTGGGTTGTAGCCTAGCATGTCCCACTGACACTGGAGACACCAGTCTCCACCACTGAGATATCTAGTACCTAGCAAAGTGTAATACACAGGCTCTTGAGCTCCAGCTGTTCAACTAAATGGACCACAATTGTCTATGCTTGCTTTTCAACAACTATTATCTATCTATCTATCTATCTATCTATCTATCAGCTAGGATATTTGAATGCCGTCCTTTGCAAAAGCCTCAGGACGACTTACACAAATAAAATACAAATATATAACATAACATAAATTAATTAACAACTCACTCTGGCTGCAATTAAAATATGATGATAAAATTATTAAAATATTGATTAAATAAAAAGGTCTTAACCTGGCACTGAAAAACATATAATGACAGTGCCAGGTGGACCTCTCTGGGGAGCGCATTCCATATTAGGCCAAAATTAAGCTTTCTTTTCACATGGATTAGGGCTCACCTCTGGTGCCTCTAAGATATTTTTATAGCTGTGGGGGCACAACTTGTCCATGGTAGCTTGAAGTGCCTGATCCTGCCTAACCTTGGAAGCTAAGCAGGGTTAGGCGTGGGATGGGTGACTTGAGTGTATGAGTCTATGATTATTGCTGTCAACTGCCTAGAGAGCTTTGGCTATGGGCAGTATAAAAATGTAATAATAATAATAATAATATACTTCTGAAAATGGCAATTCTATTTAATCATTTTTTCTGCCACATCAGACAGGACCCAGCCCAGTCATGGTTTTTCATGTGCAGCCCATTTGCTGGAGAGCATCTGTCCAAGACTGCTACAACAGGCTGACAATGCAGGCCAGATAAAATTCAGCCCAACCCCCCCCCCCCATGTTCCAGTTAGTAAGAGCAAGCCATGATCAAACTGTGGTTTCAGATGACTACAGTTTGTTTATCAAATTTATATGCTGCTCAATATCCCAACAGGTCTCTATAAGTAGCTAACAGTATCAAGATACAAGCCAACATTGCAAGTACAAGTACAGAGGGGAAAAGGGGAGGGAAATCGGCTGGAGCAGAATGAACAATCATAATCAGATTCACTATTACTAGTTTAAAGCTAGAAGCAAAAGTTCATAATCCTTGCAAGGATGGAAAAAGAAGTTTCATACAGAGTCATTCATGAAGCAGGAAACTGTATTCTCCCATTATATCTGAAATAAGCCTTTATGTATTAATTTACTAGACATGCTTCATAGCACTCCCCACTTTTTTCAAATGTGATTTAGAGCCTGTGTAACAATCACAGCGCCACAGGAATAGGAATTCAGCTTTCTTTCAAAATATATATTAGAAAGCTGTTGCTTATATGGTTCAAGAATGAAGGCTGAAAAATGCAATTGCTGCCTATTTTTATCAGTTATATGTTTTGCCTGATGCCATTAAAAGTCAGCTGAGAAGGAATAATATTATAATTATTATTAATTAGTGGGTTGGGGAAAATAAATTATCATTGTTTACCATGGCCATATCTAAAAACTATTTGGCCCTGGTTATGCCCAACCACCAGTAGGAGAAGAACGAGACGAAGTGAAAAGATGAGTAATGTTTATAAAGTTTGTTGCTGTTCCATGTCATCAAGTCATCTCCAACTTATGGAGACCAAATAAAAAGACAATACATAATGAAATTACAAGAGCAGGAGCAGTAAAACTAAATGCCTTTGTAAGCATAAAACAAATTTGATAATACAATGGTAATATAACTAAAATAACAAAAACAATATTTACCTTACACAGATAGACTTTCACAAGTTTTTATTTCCATTTATGGCTGGGGGGGAGGGCTACCTCACAAATTTCTAATCTAGACTACAGGCTCTGGGAGTCTACTTTCAGTATTTTTTTTAAATGGGGGGGACATTAATATAATTTAAAATAAATATAAGTAATAGTGTACAAATATAATATATATTATAAATATATTTATAATAAATTTATTTATTAATAATAAATAAATATAATATGTATGGATGTGCAAACTGGTCTGAAAATGCATGTGTCTGAAACATGGTGCTGGAGAGGAGCTTTGCAAATACCTTAGCTTAGATCAACAGAAAGACAAGCAAGTAGTTCTCAGAGTGAATCAAGCCAGGACTTGCCCTCTTAGCAAAAATGATGAAACTGAAGTTGTCGTACTTTGGGCACATTGAAAAAAGACAAGACTCACTAAGGAAGACATGAATGCTTGGGAAGGTGAAGGGCAGAAGAATAGAAAGGCCAACTATGAGATGGATCAACTTTATAAGGAAGCTGAGTTTGTAAGAGTTTACAGGAGCTGTCAAAGACAGGACATTTTGTAGGGCATTCTTGCTTAGGGTCCCCATAAGTCAGAGATAACATGAAGACACATAACAACAAAAATATTTTTTAAAAACCCTATGAGGCATAATCGATCCCCTCATTTGCACCCATATTGTCTGTAATATTCAAGGAGAAACAGTATTACCTCATGTCTAATGGTTTCTTTTGGCAGAGCTTCTATGGCAGCAAGAAGAGTTTCTAGCCAAGCATTACTGACACCTGTGAAATACAAATGGATACATGCTTTTGCCATCATATCATGAAGATCATTTAGGTAACTCCTGCAGGTTATGATTTTAAATGACCATATTGTTAAATGGCAGTCATAACATTAAAACCATCACACCAGATATGATTTTTGTCTGGGAGAAATACTTTCTACAATTCAAGAGGCCACCTGTTAAATTATAATGGTACAATCTTATACCTACTGAACTAGAAGTAAGTCCCATTTAACTCAGTAGGACTTCCTTCTGATTAAACATGCACTGGATTATATTGTAAGGATGCATAGCTATCCACACTTATCCCCATGAATATAATGAAATCTTCAGCACATAGGATTGCACTGTAGAACTCCTACTGTGGAAAGGTTCTGATCATATCAACTGCTTTGTATGAGAATGAGTTCTACCCATTCTGGAAACACTAAACAGACCATCCAAAAATGAGGCACTGCTATAAATACTTAATTTTTATTCTTGTCTTTCCTTTATCTAACTATTTTTAAACAGAATACCTCCTTGTCTTTACAGGGCTATTACTTGATCCAAAATATGATTTTTCTTCCAGACTGTGCTAACATAATCAAGGTGTATGACAAAATGCCTCGGTGATGCAATGGAACATCACCGAGAACCAGTGTGGGACAGTGGTTATGAGTGCAGGACTGGGAGTCAGAGATTTGGGTTCTAGTCCTCACTCAGCCATGGAGTTCACTGGATGACTTTAGCCAGTCACAGACACTCACCCAACCTATCTCACAAGGTTGTTGTTGTGATGATAAGATTGAGAGGAAGAGGAGAATCATTTGTGGTCCAGTGTATGGGCTCAAGGCACATAAGGCATCCACCATGTTGAAGTTAACCAGGTCTGGGGCTGGCCTGTGTTTAGAGGAGAGACCACCTTGGAATCACATGTAGCCTTGAGTTCCACACTGGGAGAGAGTGGGATATAAATATAATAAATACAGAAATGTAAACTGGCTTAAGTTGCTTTAAAGGAAAAGGTAGGATATAAATATCAAGTATATATTGTAAACAAACAACTTGGTTGTCCTGTCACTTGTAGCAAGGAAGACAGCCTTTTCTATTGCAATGTCCTTTGTTCAGAATCATCTCTAGAGTGTGACAGGCACGGTCCTTGAGCAAGTTTTGTCACCTGTTGAAATTCTGTATTTATACCGAGGCATTTGCTGATTTTAATAAGTAGCATGGTGGATTTTCTTTGTTGTTTTTAGCTTTGCATTTTATTTTAATTGTGGTTTAAATGTATTTGTACAGCACTGGGTGATTTAATAACAAAAGGTGGTATACAAATATTTAAAAGCAAGCAAGCAAGCAAGCAAGCTTTAACCTTCTTTTAACAAGTCATGTCTATTGCACACTGAAACCACCACCACCACATGATGAAGCTTTAACCTTCCAGGCTTCCATAATTCCATGTTCCAGATATTTGCCGACCATGATGAGGTGTTTATTTCCATGTGGTCTTTCAGAAGGAGAGGTTAGACCTTAATTTAGAAAAAACCCTCATGTTCTTATTGATATGGTTTTGGGGGATTACTTGTACTCATATTGAACAATAAGAACCATCCACATAAGCTGCCAGGATCAAAGAACCCTGCCAAATGCTGTTCACTAGTTATTCATCATGTCTATAGATGCAGAGCTCAGAGTCTTTTCTGGTCATTTTGCATCAGGTAAAGAAAGAATGTAGAAGGTGAAAAAACAATTTTTGCTTATTTTCACAATAGACTTTCCTTACTATCACAAGAAATGGGATCAGCCATTAATAGCAGGGCTATGGAGTCAGAGTCGGAGTCAAAGTCAGAGGCAATTCTTGGGTTACTAGGGTTAGAGTTGGTAAAAGGTACTGACTCTGACTCCTAGTAAATTTAAATAATATGTCAAAATTGCCTATTTCACAGATAAGAATTTGAGTAACCTATTTTTTCAGGTTATATTTTAGGATGCATTTTAATTTCCTATATTAATGAAAGGAACATCCCATGAAAAAAATCACAAAGGCAAAAAAAGTCAACAAAGTCAGCCGTTTTTGAACAATTTGCAATAACAACAGATGGGAAATATTGCACATGTCGATGTATTATAAAAGATGGTGATTGTGAAAAAGCCTTGTGGGTTGTGTGAAATGCCATGTAGGGTAAGTGCTTTCAATCAATATAGGAAATAAATAATTAGTATATTTCTATACTATTTAGAGCCTAATGCTGGGAACTATAGATGGCAAAAGAAGGAGAGGATGGCAGAGATGAGGTGGCTAGATGGAGTCACTGAAGCAGTTGGTGTGAGCTTAAGTGGACTCCGGGGGATGGTAGAGGACAGGAAGGCCTGGAGGAATGGGTCGGACACAACTTCACAACTAACAACAACAGCAACACTATGTATAAATATATAAATAAATGTATATAATGTATATATAAATTTATAATTTATATTGATATATACATTAAAGTAGTTGGAGTCAGAAGCACCATAAATTGAGGAGTCGAAGTCAGAGTTGGAGTCAATGGTTTTATGTGCTGACTCAAGAGCCCTGATTAATAGCACCTTCTTTTAACACTGAATTTCTTAAATATTAAGAAAAACTTAAAAACTGATGACTCAATTAGACCTCAAATACCATTATACTTCAGATTGTGGGGTACTGTTGGGCCTCCCACCAGCAATGACTTATCTATAATTATTTTGTTTTACTGGAACAGAGGTATCAATTTTTTTACTGCAAATGGTATAACTCTGAATAAATTCCACCAGACATTTTCTCTGCATAGATTTCCTGGAGTAAATTTGACCCTGCTATAGGTTTGACATGGTCAGTTTTTCTGATGATGGACTGATAAACCTGCTGATCTAGTCCATTATCATTTAAATATCTATTTAAACACAGACAATGAGAAATTGATGTGCATAAAGCCTTCTAAGCTTTTTAAATCAACACAAATGGAAATTACAGCTAATCAACTGTATATTGCATTATCCATTATTGGCAATCCCACACTGTTACCATTTTAGTGTGTGTGTAACATGTGCTGCTTTAAATAGTGTGCTGTTGAGCAAAGAAAAAGCTAAAAAAAACCCAACAAGCTAAAAGTCAGCAGCATGACATGCCTCTGACCTGCATCTCTGTGCTCCAGATTCTGTAGAATGATGTGTAGGAAGGAGTGGGAGTAGGTATGGATGGATACTGACTCCTCTTGCAGAATAGTCAAAAGTGAAACAGCAGCTGTTAACTGCATTTCCACCCCTGCAACAGGCAGAACCTCCTGTATAATTAGGACAGAAAAAAATAATTAAAGAACAAGGCAGATACAAAAATGCAACTGAAACCATTACAGAAAATAAAGGCAGAGTCAGGCCAAAGAAATATGTGAAAGACTTTTTTTAAAGGTTTGTCATAAAAACCTCATTTTTTGCCAAATACAAATTACCAGACTAGAACTGACTAGAACAGCACAAGTTCCAACTTCTACCTTCATAAGTGCTGTGTATTTCCACAATTATGTTATCAGGTTCAAACCAATGGATATTGCCATTTTGGACTGGGCTGTGTATATGAAGAATGAAGCTCAGCTTGTATCTGATTTGGTGATGTGTGCTAGATTTCTCCGTTGTAAATGAAATTCAAGCTGGCTGTCTTGGTAAAAAGCCAATCCAAACCAGCTAGGAAAGCAGGGATTTGAGACTGGCCCTACTTTTTTTTTGTGTCAGACACTAAAAATCATCTAGGGCTCAGTTGGCTTGCACCAGATATAGGGTCCTCTCTGTTGCAGCCCCATTTCTGAAGTTGAACTTTTCAGCTGGCCTATGAAAATTGAAGCTCACTGCTTTATCCCTTGATCTGTTTAGTTTTTATGAACTGCCTTTTATCGTTTCAGTTTAAGTATGTCAACCACAATAACACATTTTATAAAACAGGTATATAAATATTTGAAATAAAAAATTGGTAGTTTTGGCTTTATTGCCTGGATTCAGGCTGATTTGTTTCATTTCTATCACACCATATAATTATTCAAATCCCACCATTCTCCCTTTATCACAGTCTTAAGACACAGAAATGTTGCCAAACTTTGTTATTACCTGGTTAAATTTATCCATTAATGTATTATGAATCAGAATACATTTTCTCTGAAAATGGCTTGGAACATAAAAAGAAGATTCTGTGTATTCAGTGTCAGCAGTCAGGCAGAAGACGTTCTTTATTACATATATGTGAATAAATTCTTTAATGTTAACCCCTTACTCTTAATGGCTTTGAGCCATGCAACCAAATAATTTGATTTGATGGTTATCTTCCTCAGCTGTTTCTTGCAAATATTTTTTGGTCTTGTTGCTTTCATTCAGATCTAAACCTTTCTTGATTCCAGGTGTGTCTGCTTTGGCATGCTGAGGCAGTGGGAAGGGGTTACCTGAATTTCTAAGTGCCATGGCTGGTGCTAGGTACTACAGTTCACTTTGGGCAAAATTATAATTGCATGCATGCAACACTACCAGCATATAAAGCCCAACACCAACTCAGAAGAGAACGCATGGAAACAGGCAATTTCTTTTCAGAATACTCTAACGAATATCAGGTCAGCTCTGCATCAAGCCAGGGAGAACTCACCCATTAAAATGATTAAAAGCTAAAATAGTATCACATAGTAAGTTCTAAGATTCCATCACAGTTATGAATGAATACCAGGACAAAGTCACATAGATGGTGAGCTGACACCGTTCCCAATAACTTCTACTAAATCCTATGAGACAAATTAAATGAGCTGCAATCTGGAACACAGGGGAGAGGCAATTTGGAGGAGCATCAGTCCTACACTACAGATATGGGGTTAATCAGGGGCAAAATCAAGGATACATTTAAGCTTACCAATGGTGCCCATTGGTACCCTTTATGGTGACAAGAGCCCATTTCTTTCTCTACGGACAGACGGAAATATATAGGCAGAGGAGATTACCCTCGTAAGTCTGCTCACTGACTGCCCTTATCTCTTTCAGAGAGGCTGTTCAGCTATGATTCAGAGGTTTTGGATCCTCCAGAAACTATTTGCCTTCCCATTAGGACCAATGGACAGGAAACCTTTTAAACCCTGCCTTGGCCCCCAGCTTCCATGCAAGATTTGTAGAGTATGGAAAACTGGTTCATTTGCTAGGAATTCCGTCTGCCCTGCCCCTGCTGGATTTCTCTACCACTATAATTAATTATGGCTTTCTGCACTTTCCCAGTGTACTAAGACTTTGACATTTGTGTTATGTCCCCTTACACAGCATGAATCTGTTGCCACAAATCAAGCTGAACTCATCTCAGTATATGTGTTGTGCTTGTAAGCTGATAATCTAAATATAATCCAAACCCACTAAACAATTCCAACAACACAGAACAATATTTAACTTTCTTCTCTATGTTACTACTATAGAGAGACTAATATTTCGTTTGAGAGGAGAGGCGGTAAGAGGCAATATCTTTTTACACACACACACACACACAGAGAGAGAGAGAGAGAGAGAGAGAGAGAGAGAGAGAGAGCGAGCGAGCGAGCGCGAGGGAGATGCATTCAGCCTATTTATTAAATGGTAACATGCTTATACAGTAAAAAATAAGTAAATAAAATTTTAAGCAGGCATTTATTTCTGGAATATTTTCAAGAAGAAAATTATACTACAACTGCCAAGCTCTTTCAAACCTACATAAAAGTATCAAAGAATCAACAGAGAGCAACACTTCTATTTTTCATGATAACTCTGATATTTAGAAAGAACTACACCTAGGTGGAATTTTACTGCACAAAATTAAAACATCTGACATTCAAGAAAAACATCTTGGCATAATGATGTTGCTGGCAGCTGTTGTGTGAATAGCAGTATGATCATTTCCTCCATTCAAGAGGAACTACAATGACAGCTTAATAGGGAAATGTCAACCCAGAATTACATGTATGTAATTTTTCACCTTTAAGGAAGAAAGTTTGGGTAAGTTCACTACAGTGCCCACATGTCTTGATACAATTTAAAGCTATCTTTAGCATCTTACTGGATGAACTGTATACTACATTAATTATTTTACAATTCCTCCTTTCTTCGACCATTGTTAAAGGAGACATATGATTTTGCTCTTGAATTTCATGAAAAATCCTGCAATTCTGCCACAGAACAAGAGTAGAAACTCTTATAATGGGAAAACAAATTGAGAAGGCCAGAGATGGGACAGGGGAATAAGGAGGAAAGAAGGCATTGCTGATCAGTGGGTTGCCACACCTCCTGTTAAATTCTCAAAATTGCTAAAAGGAAAGATCTCACAGGGATCTATGACAGATGGGATCCATGAGCAACTTACAAGTTCTGCACTATCACCCTCCCACAAAAAAAGCTCACTGGCCACCTTATAACTGAGACTAATCAACCAAAACACATTTTGCTGGGATCTACAGTATCAGCTTGAGCATAATACATTTTCTTCCAGAAATAGTCAGTGCTGGGGGTGTGACTCTGATGAGGCCACTGGCACAGGAGTTAGGGAATTTTAACTCTTTGACCCTCATTATGATCCCAGTCTAGATTAATTCCCCATGCCACATGAGGGTGAAAGCCCCAACTGGAGTGAATGGGTGTGCTTCTTCCTGAACAAACAGCAGATCTGGGAGATGGTGAAGACTGGGGCCCCTAAAATAGCTATTTCAAGCTATGCCATTTAAACTTAACTCATCTGCTTTTACACTGACCTTCTGTTGACCCAAAAAGAGTCCAAGATAGTTTTGGAGCTTAGTCTAAGTCCTTGCAACATAACTGGGCTTTATACTCTTTGTCCTAAAATGTGAAAGCATATATGTATGTGTGAATACTTATTTCAGATTAAGTTCCTATTAAGTTCCATTGATGTCCATTAATTAAAAACTCAATTTGTTTTTATTTGCATTTTCTTATAATCCTTTTATAAGGAACAGGAGAACACATGGTTCACGGCTTCACCTCAATATGCCATATTTGGTAACCTTAAGTTTTACAACCAATGCAATTGACTTTCTGTCAATTAAATCAATGATACATGTTTACAAAGAAGTCCCTCTTCTTCTGGAAAACATGGATTTTTAAAGAAGGAAATAGTATCCTTCTGTGAACTTTGCAAACTTCTGGTTCCTGACTCCTAATAGAGCAGATCAGAGAAAGCTGCCCTAGCTGGGCCTCTGGGATACAAGCAGCCAAGCTCCCAGGGAGCCAATGATCAAGGAGAGCAAACAGGAGTTTGGCAGATGAGTTGTAGTGGAAAAGGAGACAGAGGCAAAGCAGAGACAGGCCTGCACTAGCCCAGCCAAAGTTCTTTTTTTTTCTAAGTGACAATTGAAGAGAAGTTCCAGATTAGCTGATTGCTGATTAACTAAAAGGGAGTGGCCTGATCAGCTAGCAGTAGTTGTTGGGGGGGGGGGCGGGCAGGGGGGAATTCATTCTGGTTCCTGACTCCTAGCAGAGCAGAGCAAGCTGCCCCAGCTGGTCTAGGGCCTCTGAAATACAAGCAGCCAAGCTCCCCGGAAGCAAGCCACCAGAGTGAGCAAACAAGAGTGCAGCAGAGGAGGTCAGAGGGGAAGTTCCTAACATTCCACTTCTTTTTTCTTCTTTATTTCAACTTAATCCCCTCCACATACACACACACTTGTTTTTCTCCTTGTAACACACTCCCATTTAATAGTAATACTAGTAAACCTTTAGTGAAGACAAGAGAAAGTTCTACTTATCACAACAGCATCCCCCAAAACGTAATCACTAAGTTTGCACAAACAATGGACCAAGGAGACTCCACAGTGGTGGTGGTGGCCTGCAACAACTGTGCATTTTTTGTTTTCTTACTTGAAAGCAACATGTCCTACACATGCAATAGTTGCAAGCTGGTAACCCTGTCAGAATGAAAAAGTGAGAGCACTGGAGCAGCGAGTGCCACCCTCCAGATAATAAAAGAAAACAACGAATTCCTAGGCAGAGCGGAGGAGCTGCAACAGCTAGGTGTAGTCCAAGAGCATCAGCAAGCTGAGTCAGAAGAACAGAACCCTGAGGGAAGGCAAAATGAGGAAACTCCCTGGAACAGGGTGACATTAGATGCAAATGACCTAGAAGACACTCTGCTCCAGTGGAAGCAGCAGAACTCTCAAAGCACTTTAAGTTACTTGTGCAAGAGCCGTGTGAGGAACCCACTGTAAAAGAACTACATGACACACTGTGAAAAAGAGACCAAAGGCCAATCAAGAAAGGAAAAAGATACCAAAGTTTGCAACAACAAAAGGAGAAGAGTGCTAGTTCTGGAAGACTCCCTGGTGTGCAAGATGGAAAAATATATATGTTGCAACAACCCAAAGAAATCATCAAGTATGCTGTCTCCCTGGTGCCAAGATTAAAGATATAACTAACAAGCTCATGCAACTCATACAACCCACTGACAAATACTCCTTTCTCTTCCACGTGGGAACTAATGACACTGCCAGGAGAAGCTTTGACAAAATAGCATCAGACTTTAAAGCTCTAGGAAGGAAAATCAAAAACACTGGGCCTAGATAGTTTTTTCCCCAGTCTTACTAGTACATGTAAGAGGAACTGTTAGGGAAAGAAAAATACTTCAGGTGAATGACTGGCTATGATGGTGGTGCTGTAAAAAGAGATTTAGATTCTGGGACCACAAGCTAAGGTTCTTGGAAGATGGACTATTGGCAAATGATGGGCTGTACCTCACAAAGAATGGAAAGCATGTGTTTGGCCTCTATATGAAAAAGTTCATCAGGAGGGCTTTAAACTAAAACATGTAGAGGAGGGAGTTGTGCAGCATGGCATACCATCACTGGACAAAGACTTACATATCTCAACAGTGAAAAGCTTTAAGCAGGCCCCAACACCAGTCTCCCAAAAAATGTAGGAAGAAAACCAGGGCACAACAAGAATGAATTCTGAAGTCTCTCTCTACACCAATGTCCCGAGTATGGGTAACAAACAACCCGAACATGCGCTCATAGTACACAAAGGCAATTACAATCTTATAAGAATAACTGGAACTTGGTGGGATGACGCACATGACTAGAACTCTACTATTGATGGATACGTCCTGTTCAAGAAAAATACATAGGACAAAAAGGGAGGTGCAATGTGAGAGATGCATATATCAGCACAGAGATAAGAGAAATATAGTAGCCCCATTGAAAGCACCTGGCTTAATTTATAGAGTGCAAAAAATAAGAAAAACATAAGTGTTGGTGTCCATTACATGGCAGATGCGCAGATGACCTTTATAAATGGGGCAAAATACCATCACCAAATTGTGATTGTGGGTCCAAATGACAAACTATCATTTGGCATATATAGTGACAGAGTGCCAAAACAGAGTTTATAAAGGAGAGTTTCCTGGTTGTGACAAACAAAGCAAAAGATTATATCTATAACTTAGATGTATATTTATAATGTTTTGGACCTTATATTTTGTATGTCATGTTTTTATGCCTGTGTTTTTTTTTACTGAAGTGTGATGTTTAAGCATGATGTGAATGTGCAGTACAATAAATAAATGAAGTACCAAATGCCCCACCTAGGGAAAAAACCAAGATGGGGGATATGTGACTCAACAGAACTGAAAAAGGGAAAGATCTGGAAGTAATTGCGGACAACAGACTGCATGAGCCAACAAAGTGATGCAGCTACCAAATCGGGAAATGCTATATTGGGATTCATTTGGATGTATTACTTCCAAATTACGAGAAGTAGTAATTCCTCTATATTCCTCACTAGTCAGACCCCTAATGGAATACTGTGTCCAGTTCTGGGCATCAAGATTTAAGAAAAGTGCAGAAAAATTAGGAAGAGTCCAAAGGAGTGCAACAAAAATGATCCAAGTTTTGGAAACACTGCCCTATGAGAGGCCCTATGAGAAAACTGGGCATGTTCAGACTTGAGAAAAGAAAACTAATGGTGACATGATATCCCTATATAAGTACCTCAAAGGCTGTCACAAAGAGGAAGGTCAAGATCTCTTCTTGCTGATACCAGAGTACAGGACACCAAATAATCAATTCAAGCTGCGACAACCCAAATTCAGGCTAGATATCAGGAAAAGCTTTCTCACTGTCAGAGCAATATGGCAGAGGAACCAGCTGCCTAGAGAGGTGGTGGGCTCTCCCACACTAGAGACATTCAAAAAGGAACTGAAAAGTCATCTGAGTTGAATGGTGTAAACTTGTGTCCTGCAACAGCAGGGGGTTGGACCTGATGGCCTTCATGGCCCTTTCCGACTCTACTATTCAATGATTAATACATTTCACAATCAAGTGTTTATAATTACACTAACTGGACTCTGCAGATTGAGCAAAGGCATTAACCTGGCCTTTGTCAAAACAAAAAGCAATAGACCTGATTCTAAAGGTAGTTACTGTTTATGCAACAGGAATAAACTCACATGATTCTAAGCCAGTTCTTAACACCTGTACTCATCAGAGCCACATCCTCTGGATAAGAAAATTATGAGAATAAAGAATCTGGAGCAAACCCATGAGCCACTGCTCTGCCTGAAACCGTCTTATCATGAGTGTTTACATTTAACTGTTCGTAGACAGCTGTATAAATCTCAAATTTCCGGAAGCAATACTCTACATGTCCTTGTTTCAGTGCACACCAAAAACTTGTCCTTCCAATCTTCTCCCACATACCAGCTGGTTGGCTGGCAATATCAAGGAACTCAGAATGAACAGGGCTGGCTTGCCCATTAGACAGATAATATATTTGTCATAGGTGCCAACCTTGGAGAGAGTATCATATTGTCAGTTCCAGGACGCAGCCATTGTTGCTGTTCTAGCAATGGCAGACAGGCCCTCATGCCCTGAAAATCTAGTCAAAGGGCTGGGAAAAGATAATGGAATGAATGGATTAACTGTCTCCTTCCTGCAGCTCAGACATAACTTGACATACCTGTAGAAATGCAAAGAGTCATAAATAAAGAGAGGCATAAAGTGGAGGCCTTTTACCAAAGTGACTCTAGCTAAAGGGCAAGATGTGAGCCCAGGAATCCCCACTCAAGCCCTACAAGAGCTGCTCCCTAGGAACACCTAGGAATGAGCCACTGCCTAATTATTCCACAGCAGCTAACTTGATAGGAAATAACTAGTGCAGGATTATTGAAGACTCATGCCCACTTGTGCTCAAATTAAAAATACTTTTTACTGTGGGGTGCATGTAAAATGTTGCATTGATGCTCCAAGACCTTCCATTTGCATCAACTGAGGAGCAGAAGGTCTGACGAACCCTAAATTGTTATAATTTAAGCTATGAAATGTGAATTCCATTTTTTTCTCATTTGATTAAATTGCTTGCTAAACACGATAAGCATTCAGGATAGATTATTCCATTCATTCTATTACATAGAAATTAATAAGTGAGGAGAAACGATTCTGAAAAATGTACCAGCCAAGTAAACTAAGCAATCACCTTTCTCAAACTTGGTGGAATATTACTAATGACAGTAATGCCACACTTACTGTGATCAGCAACTCAGAGAAGTAGCAAGATCACCTGATTAGAGTTCATTGTGACTCAATATTCTACTTAGGAGAAAATGTGGAGCTATGGATCCTCCCCCATTCACCTCACTATGTACAGAAAATAAAAATGCACCAAACATGCATTTGGCTAGAGCAATAAACACAGAAGGGTCCCCTCACTCATCTTTTATCTATGGTGAGGGAGATGGGCCCCATAGTCTGAATTCTGTTCAATAAATTTCCAACAGCAACTAAATATCACCACCACCACCACGGAGCAGCAGCAGCACACTGCATTTATAACCCACATTTTTTCATCTTGTGCGGAACCCAAGGTGACTTACATAGCTCCATGTTACCCTCACAAAAACTCCATGAGGTAGGTTGAGAATTAAAGTTACTCAGTGAGTTTCAAGGCTGAGTAGGGACTAGGACCCAAATCTCCCCTGTCTAATACTCTAACCACCATACCTCATTGGTCCAATCCAGCCCTTCCACAAGCACTCCACTGGCTGCCCTCCCCGCAACCCATGCAAGGATGAGGGGTACAGTGATAGAAATGGCATAGTGAGAACAGGCATCCTACACTGAATGGGGGAAGCATCCAGTCTCCAGTCCAACACTCTAACCAACATTCTGCTCCAGCTTTCAATAGGCTACCTCTGAAATAGGTAAACACAGGGAGACATGATAAGAGGTGTACAAAATTATGTGTGATGTGGAAAAAATGGATAGGGAGACATTATTTTCTCTGTCTCATAATAAAGGAACCCAGTAAAAGATTCTGGACAGATAAAAGGAAATATTTCTTTACACTGTGCACAGTTAAAGTAAAGAATTGGTTTTTACAGGATGCAATGATGGCCATCGAAATGCATGGCTTTAAAAAGAATTAGACCAATGTATAGAGGACAAAGTTATCAGTGGGTAATTGTGATGCTATACACTACCTCAAAGTATTAAAAGGAGTACACTTTTATGCAACAGTTTCTGGGGGATATGAGAAGAAGGCACAATTGCCCATATGACCTGTTTGTAGAATGCCCACAGGCAACTGGTTGCCTACTGTTTGAACAGAAACCTGGACTAGGATATGCATTTTGCATGACTCCACATGACCCTTATGTGTCAATAACATTCTCATTTGCATAACTATCAAACTTTCACAGTCAAACTGTTTTCACAATCTTCTTCCCTCTTTAACAAGTCAGTTGGCAAATACCCATGGCACAAAAGTATAAACATGTGAGCTGTCATTTTTAATAAGCTAAAGCTTTCTACTCATACCGCCATTTTAGAGAGAAAAATAAACCAATGTAAACTGCAATGATTCCACTCCATAAGAAAAACAGAGCCATCACAATGTGCAAAATATGAACACAAATTATTAACTACAATAAGCATTACAATTATTGCTCTTTCACACTTAGTTCAACCTTCTCCCAAAGGCTCCATAGCTATTATTATGCATGACCTTTGAAGTCTAACAAGTAATTCAGGGATAAGCAGGAAGAAAGAGGAAAATCAGAATACATAGGAAATACCAGCTGTAAAGAAACCTTAGCTAAATTAGAAAATTGCCACTTTCTTCACAACTTAAAAGAAAAACCAACAAGCAAATGTTCCAGTTCATTCCAGAACTTCAATCAGCAGTATTGCAAATGCTACACATATTCAGCCAATTAAAAAGAGGTAAGTTATGATTTGAACACCTACTGTTTTCTCACTAGATGACCACTTACTTAGGAATAAATAACAACTGATTAAACTCTTCCATAGTCATCAGGAATAGCAACCAAAAACTTGCATAAAATAACCTCAGTTTAGTGAGCAGCTGCTATTAAAAAGACAACTTTCATATAGGAAATAATTAAGAAAGAAATTTTAAAAATCTTGCCAATATTATATGGCTTTTATACAAATATTACAGTTGGAATACTGTGTACAGCTTTGGCCAGCACATCTCAAACAGGGATATTTTAGATCAGAAAAAGCTGAGGAAAAGGACAAGCAAAATGATTAAAAACTGGAGTAAAGAAATTTTTAGTGTCTTTTTTTTTCATTTTAGGAAAAGGGTGACTATGGGCAGACATGACAGAGGGGTATAAAATTACGTATGGCATGGAAAAGGTGAATAGGGAGACATTTTTCTTTTTCTGGGATCCAGGCTCTTTCAACAGAACTGAATGGTGGAAGAGTCAGAACAGAAAAAAGTTACTTCTTCACACAATGCATTGGTTGAACAATGGAATTCACCACTTCTTTGATGCAATGATGGCTACCAAATTGAATGGCTTTAAAAGGGTGGTACTATTATTAGATATTTCCTGTCTTTTTTGCTCTTGTTCAGAACCCAGGGCAGCCTGCAGAGTCTTTCCTTCTCTATTATCCTCACAACTCTGTGAATTAAGTCAGGCCAAGAGTCAGTGACATGCCCAATCTTACCCAATGAATTTCATAGCCAAAGGCGAGCAGAACTTGGGTCTCTCAAGTCCCAGTCCAACAGTCTAACCACTGGCCACCATACTGGCTCTTATTTTAGACAGATACTTGGAGAATACAGTTCTGAAGGGCAACTAGTCAAGATGTCTATTTATTATTGCCATTATCAGAAGCAGTGTGGTTCTGAAAACCAATTGCCAAGAAACATGAGCTATTACACTCATATCTTGCTAATGGTTTCACACCAGTATCTGATCAGCCATTGTGGGAACAGAATACGTGATCAGATAGTCTTTGTTCTGATCCAGCACAATTCCTTTTAAGTTCTTATACCTCCCCATCATCCCAACTGACAGCATTACACACCCTATCATTCTAGTGTATTCTGAGATTCTGAGGCATGTGTAAGAGCAGAAAGCAGAGGGACTACCACTGCTAAACCCATCAAGCTCTCTGAGAACCCTCCTCAAAAACCCAAAATGTCCTGTGGCCAACTGAAGCTATATCATACAACAGCAGGCAAAGCAATCCCTAACAACAAAATAATACACTGAGCGTAGCATAATCATAGTTTTTATTAATGAGTATCTGGGATGAAGTAGATTCTGAAAGAGAATGACAAAGTATGGAGTTGCCATCAGGTTGTAGGGATTGTGCCCACCGCTCCTGCAAAACAGCCTTCAAGAAATGTGGAAACAGATTTGGAGGCAAATGAGGAGGAGTTGAAATCCAGAGCTGAGACTCCAAAGCCAGTGGACTCAGAGATAAGCTGGGCAGCAGTAGGAAGTCTGTCAGTTTCAAACATTGTGGGAAGGCAAAGCAGGCTTGCTATTGAAAAGAAGGGCAAAACAGGCACCACTAATCACAGGCTCAGGGCACAGAGCATTTGAAAAGTGTCAGATTCTTTAAGAGATTGACTCTGAAGTAAGAAGATCCACCTTAAAGGTGGGATGTTGGTCATTTGAGTTTGGGAAGGGGGAGAGGTATTCTGTTTTGAATTGACATCTTAACAACAGATTACACTTCTGTAATGGCTAGGATTTTAACTATGCTTATTTCTTTTGTACTTCTTCAATACACTTCATCTGTACTTTTAAGCCAGTCCCCACCTGCTTGCAGAAACAATATAAAGCTTTGAGTAAGAAAGATATTTTCTGAAACTGCCTAGATGGAGAAAGAGAAGGCTGACTGGAGCACACAGAACCTCAACCTGGATGCAGGTTGTAAGGGAACGAGATAGGAAAATATAGGGTCCCTCAAGACCTCTCAACCTCTTACCCACAAGGGTGGAGGTGGGAGGAGACCACTGCAGTGACTGTGAGAACACATATCCCTGCCTTCTTGGGGTTGCAGTGGAATTGTGCATAAGTTTGGTTCTGAACCACATAAAGGGTTAGATTGTTGGTGCAGACTGGGTGTAGGCGGGAAGAAGTGCCTTTGTGGTGATTCAAGAGCTCTGGAGTCAGCAGAATCTGGCATGATCGTTAAGAGTGTTGGGCTAGGTAACTGGGAGATCTTGTTTGTAGTCCATTTTTGACCAGAAAGCTCACTGGGCCAGTGACTCACTCTTAACCTTGCCCTCCTCACACACACATACACAATGTTTTGTGAGGATAAAATAAAATTATGCAAGCAACCTTGGGTTCCTCATAAGAATAAAAGGCAGGATATAAGTGCAATATAATAATGAGAATAATGAGAATTTTCAAAAAAAAATCTATCAAAGACCTTTAAAGTCTTCAGTTAACTAACTCATTCCTTACACAGGCAAATATTAGATTGCAAACCATAGACGATCTGTACCTGTCTCTTTCTCTTGTTAAAAAAAGTGGTTAGTGACCTTTAGCCCTTACTAGGACAAGCAAGCTTAAATAAATATACACATGTAAATGAATGGTAGAATGATTGACTGGAGACAACAACCAGAAATCAATAATAATGATATTCATGGATCATGAGCAAACAAATGAATCTCATCAGAATAGCTAACAATTTTATTTCCCCACATATCGTTAGTTCACATAAATCCAAAAAACACCCATTAATTATATAGGGCTTTCAAATACAGAAAATATAGACACAGAAAGAGACAGGTTAACCTGAATAACAAAATCTGTTTTGTTGCATTCCTTATTAAAAGTTTGAGTCACAGCTATTAAGAATTAATAGGGATTTTGTCAATAGCATAAATATGATATGAGATGCAATCAGTACTTTAAATAAAGGTGAAGCAAAGCTTTTGAAATACGGCATGCTGCACTTACACGAACTTTTGGCAGGACTCTTCTCAGTGTCTCTGAAGGATTTTGTCGCATCAGGACTGGAAGACTTGCAACCACACTTGTTCCTTGGATATCCTGGCCAGAACTTATGAAACAACAAATAAAAATGTATTTTAATACATTCTGCTGTAAATTCAGTTTTAGCAAAACTGAAAAACTATTGTTCAAATATATGTAGTTATTGACAATAATGGGCTTGCCAAACATGTTGCTGGCCCAACACATATATGAGGACACATGCTTGATTTTCTTCACTGTGCAGGTGAATGATGACCTGAAAGCAGAAGAAAAAAACTATCCCTTCATCATGCTTGAGTCACTTCCTGTTGAAGTTTCCCTTCAACAAGAGTAAGGGTCCTATTAAAATGTTCCAGTCTCTCAGGGTAATGATTTTCTGATAGATTCCAAAGGGCTCTAGGTGATTTTCCTGTTGGTATGGCTACAATTCCTGTCAAAGTCTTGGTTTCTCTGTGAAATACAAAAATTACTAAGGCAGTTGACATGGCTGTGCCCAACCAGTCTCTCTCTATGAGCTAAGCTCAGGTTATCCCCTGATATAGACCTGTGTTGAGATCAATGAAGCAAGATGAAAGATGACTATAATGAAGATGAAGGTGTTCAATTGAACACAGGTTCTGAATAGTTCATGGCCTTCTACAATCTGAGTCAGATGGTGAAACCTTCACTAGCATGCTATGACAAGATTGTGAAACACTAAAATAAAGTCACACACATACATCCTCAGCTGGACACCACAGATGGAATCACAGTTAATGTAGTTCCATCTGCAGAGGTATCCAAAACACTAGCTTATCAGATGAGTATTGGTTGTTGAGGCTTGAGGATTCCGACAAGGCTAAGTCTGATTGACTGCTTGTGTGCTTGATCCTTGCCTTTCATGGGTTATTCTAATTGGAAGGGGATGTCTGGCTAGACCTGGGAAGTTGTCAACTCCTCCTTGACAAAGGGAGTGTTTCCAGCCACTTTATAAGAGGCAGTTACATAACCACTGTAGAAAAAATCTAACCTGGACTCAGAATATTTTGAGAAATGAGGGATATTTTGCCAATACCTTCTCCCTGGGCAAGATGCTTGAATGGGTGGTTGCCATACTCAAAACACTATTGAATGAAACTGATTAGCTAAACCTTTTTCAATCTCATTACAGGCCTGGTTGTGGAATGGAAACCACTTTGTTTGCCCTGTGGAATGTCCTTTGCTACTGATAATTCTGATTTCTCTGAGGCTTTCAGTATCTTTGGCCATGGTATCTTTCTGGATAGGTCATCTCAGATAGAAGGTGGAAGTACTGTGCTACAGCATTTTCATTTCTCCTTGGACAGAGAAGACCAGAAGATGGTACTGGAGGATTATTGCTATTTTATCCCACATCTACATGAAACCATTTGGGAAGGTTATCTGGAGGTATGGGACTGAGGCGTCATTGGAAAGTACCAACAAGTTATTGACAGATATCTGGGTGAATTGCAGTAGATTAGCAAGAACTTCTAATTCTCATAGTAAGAGCATTTTCAGAGCTAAATTAGACTTTTAAAATATAGTAGAATCTGTAAGAAGTTAAACACAGATTTTCATTTGAGTATGTAGATCATCCAGCATTACACTTCATGGTGATCAGTTAGTATCTGGCTCTATCATTTACATGTGGCTCCAAGTAGTAGATTTAAGACATTCTAGTTTTTTAAAAAAATCCATATGCTTTACTTTTGCTCTCAGCATTCCTAGAGGAAAAGAATCTAGGTATCTTCCATAACCCTAAAGTAATGAATGTATACAAACTGTGCAAAAACTCACATATGCCCTTATTAGAAGTAAATGGTCAAACTTGACAGGAAAACTAATTTTCAGCTACAGCATTTAGAGAACAACCTTAGCCTCCTGACAAAGTGTACATTCATTACATCATCATCATCATCATCATCATCATCTACATTTCTATCCTGCCCTTTTCCCTCTTACAAGGAACCCAAGGCAACTTACACAGATCTTCTCTATTTTAGCAGGGATCTTAATTAGAGGAGGCCCCTGCTATGCCCACAGATAGTTCTATGGGTAGATAATTGCTGCCAGCAGTATTACAACCAGTGGCAGGGAGCTCTCCAAAACAGATTGTTCAATGCCAGGTCTTGCTTTAAACTAGCTGAATCCAAAAGTTCTTCCACTCCCCCAGGAAGGGCTTGATCTAGGTCTCTCTGCAATGCTAACCTGGAACGACATTGCTAATTTCCCCTCTTCCTATTGATGTGGCTGCTGCTGTTGTGGGGCAGGGGTTAGCACAAACTGATTAGCATACATTAGTAGCACTTTGGATATGGCAGTCAATCTGCCATGTCACTCTCATTGCTGACTCCACTTAGGGTCCTATATTTTTCAGGATTAATCAGGGCTACGCAATACTGGATTTCTCTAATTCAGAGACCCTGTCAAAACTGGAAAAATATATTTATTAAAGAAACTAAACAGTCAAATGTAATATTCATTGCTCACATTCATATATCACTTTGAGTCAGGATTTTTTAAACTTATTAAACAATATGCAATAGCTGTATGCTGCTACACACAAATGAAATTATGTTCCTGTTTTGCTCTTCATGTAAGTGAGTAAATCAGGCTTGGGACCTGGTTATCTAAAGGAACGTCTGCGTCCATATATGCCCGCCCGCCCCCTACAATCGGCAGCGGATGCCCTTCTCTGGGAACCCTCCATGAAGGAGGGTGAGTACCCGGAGGAGGGCCTTTTCTGCGGTGGCGCCCCACCTATGGAATGTGCTCCCCAGAGAGGTCCGCCTGGCACTGTCATTATTTGCTTTTTGGCGCCAGGCGAAGACCTTTTTATTTAAAAGTTATCTTAACTGTTAATTTATTATTATTGTATTTATAGATTTTAATATATAGCCGAGATGGTACCAGTTTTTAAATTATTGATTGTATTTTTATGTCTGTTGTGAGCCGCCCCGAGGCTTTGTTGCGATGGGGGCGGCATAGAAATGTTTTAAATAAATAAATAAATAAAACTTGGATAATTCATTGTTTTGTACAAGCCTGGCACTATGTTTTATTACATTCAAACAAGCCAGGATTTCTAAATAAACAAACACCTTGATTTAAACTTGGATTGTTATCCTGGCTTATTTGAGCACAATCAGCTGTATTCCCAGATTCAGATGTAATGCAAAATCATGTGTGATATGATTACTTGCTCAAGTGAACATGAAAAGCAAAGCAGGAGCAAACACACTGAATGTATTAGCACACAGGTCATGCATACTATAGTTTACAAATTATGGCCACTATCTTTGGATTATTGTATCATCTACTTAAAAATCCTTATGGGATATCCAACTAGGGCCTCGAGGAGGGGAAGGGAAGGGAGGGGAGGGGAGGAGCTAGGGTCTCTACAAGCTCCAATTTGAAAGGACTCTAATTGCAGTTTGAGGAAAGACTTGGAACCTCAGGGATAACATAGGTGACATGGACCAATTATCTAACTTGGTACAGGGCAGTGTCAGCTCTTCATATATCTGTAAATAAATCTGCAAATTTAAAGGAGAATAGATGGGAATGTTAATAAACCATCATTCAAAGTATAGCAAAGTCTTGAATTTCCTCCAAATTTTGTTTTTATGATAAGGTGTTAATTCTGTACCTAAATAATCATCTTCACTTATTACTTTTAAAGTATTGTATTGTCTATACCTTAGCATCATGTACTGAAAACCTATATGATCAGCATTTTCCTTCATATTAAATAAAATGAGGTGGGAGGGAGAGTCATTCATTTTGACATAGTGAGGAAGTAAGTATTTGTGTAAACTGAATCTTAAGGCAAAAGAATGCTGTGATGAGACACATTTCTACAATTCTAAAGAAAACAGAGGTCTTGCCTTAAAATAATAACAAAAAGCTCTGAGTAGCTGACTTACTGCTGATCTAAAATGTGAAGCAGGGTTTTCAACACCTACACAAGTTGTAATTTTCCAACTGTTGAAGATATTTCTTTCATTTCTACTGAAACAGTACAATTGGTGATCCTCTGCTCCTTAACTGTTCAGAATTAAAATGATCTATCATATTATGATCAAACTGCTTTCATACAGCCATGTAAAGTACACATGCAAAACGATTATGCATTGAGAGAGTCACAAAAGGCCAATATCATGTGGAAACTGTCTTTTTATTAACAAAAAAATCAGGAAAGCTCTCTCAAAGCATTATCCTTACAGTCAACTGTTTTGTCATTGTGCAAGCACAATTCACAACACTAACATTCATCGAGGAAAACATTTTAGCATTTTTGTACATTTTCCAAAGCCATTAAAGCTATGGATATTGTGATATCAAGTAAAAGACAAACAGTGGGACCCAAAACAAAATATTACAGTGCGGTATGCAACTTGCAGCCCTCTAGATGTTTTGGCTGTTTCTTCCTTGATCCCTCAACCCTGGCAAAAAAGATTTTGCTTGAAAATTAAGCACATGGGGAACAAAATAACTGTTTTGCACCACAGCAGCTTCTGCAGCAAATTCAGTGGCATAAGGATTCAAGGTGGCCATCTAATAAAAGCATTTCAGAGGTGCTCCTGACCATGGAGAGCAAACCAGCATGGTTCTTTCCACTCTGGCTGTGAAAGGGAGAACAGATGGATCACAGAGTAGAGTGCTAGCTTGGACCTCAGATCTGGGAATGTGAATTATCCTAGGTGCTTCAGATACTGTCTAGAGGTCATAAAATGCTTTCTTTAAACATGCAATTTAAAAAAATCTTATAAGAATCAAGCTCAAGATAAAAAAAGGTCCCAAATTCAGGACAGTTATGCACTCTCAAGACTTCTGACCCATAAAAAATACCAGCAGTTACTGAAAGCTTTTCACAATTAAAGGTTAACATTCTCAGAGTATGATAGAATAAGTACAAGATGTTCACAGAACTGACAGTTGCATATTGATGAGGGAGATATGCAAATTACTGATGCATTCCAAGTATACACATTATCTCTGGCCTTCCAGTTGAAGGAAAAGAGTCCTAAGAATACATGCACATGGTGGGCATGACACGAGCGGAGACGGCTGGAGCCAAGGGTCAGACTAGATGCCCTGGAAGACCCCTTCTGACTCGCTCTATTTCTATGTTTCTATACAAGATTATCACCTATGGCCAATAACAATTTTAAAACATATTCTCTTTTCCAAAATAAACATAAATCAATTGCCTATCATTTACAATGTTTAATGATTTCTTTAGGTATTTTTTTTAGTTTAAACTGAAGTATAATCATGATCCCCACTTAATCACAAATTGAAGAAATCTGGTGAGATGCTGCCACCTAGCTTCCAGGGGTAACCCCTGCCTCCTGAGAAGGACATCTAAGGAAACATCTTGCTCTCCTGGGCAGAGAAAGAAGAGTACTTGAACTCAGAAAGGGAAGAGAAGAGAGGCCAGCCCAGATGGACAGAAAAAACCTATGTTCAACTGATTGCTTTCATTCTATCTGGGCAACTGAATCAAACATCACCATCATTTTTCCTAAAATATTTTTTGACTGAAGAGCAGGAAATACATGCTTTGAAGGAAGGAAGGAAGGAGGAAATAGGGAAATGTCTTGTTTTAATGCGTGCCCACATCATGTAAAGTATGTTTCGTCCTTCAGATTTATTGTTTTCACCAATATGAATATTAATTAAAATGCAGTAAGTGGGATGGTGTAAATTGATGTCCTACAACAGCAGGGGGTTGGACCTGATAGTCTTCATGGCCCCTTCCAACTCTACTATTCTACAATTCTAATCAGCTGATCAACTAAAACTAATGAAATTGTCTAAGATGTCCTTAACCAGATGACAACAAGAACCTTCACATAAGATGTGTGCTATATTTTACCACTACAACCATAACTCAACCACAAGATCACAGGAAGAAGAATCCTACTCATGGGTCTAGGAGATTTGAAGGCAAAAGAACTGTTTTACCCAAAGTTCTGTCATGCTTGCACTGGCAGAACAAAAAAGGAGGGAAATGCAGGTTTTCTGTCCTTTCAGTTTTTTCTCCTTGCTAAAACTAGTTCCCTCCCATTGATGTCAATGAACTATGCCAGTAGGAGAGTTCTCCCTCCCTCATCTGGGGGCACACTGGGAAAATGGAAGGGCTGTGGATCCTACAGATCTACATTCTCACCTAACATGCCCACAACCAATCACCACATGTCTCTTTCTGCACTAGCCAACTTCAGAATTCCAGTGCCAGGGGAACAACTGGCTGTGAATCTTTTGGCAATCTTGTGAAGGAAACTTGGGAGGCTGGACCTCTCCATCTGAGTGTAGACCTTTCACAACCCATTTGGAGAGGGGAATCTGAAAAATTCTGTGTCCCGCTCTCTTAAACCATAAGATTGCAACCTTATAGTGATATATTGTTAATATTTAACATACAAAAAGTTAAACTATGCATGTTTGATAAGACTGTTGAACAGACAGTCTTATACATTGCTATTATTTTAATACAGTTGTACAACAGTACATAGATTACATAAATTTGATTTTTAATTTGTTAAGTGAAAAAGATTTGGCCACTCTTTCTGCCTACATTAGCACCCATGAACTCAAATGGGTAGGAGGGTTGGAAAGAGGACCTGTAGGATTCTTAATATCCATACCTACTGAAGCAAGTTTGAATGTTTCCGATTGGAATGAAATGTATGAAGCAGATCCCAGCCTATACATTTTCAATAGATTCTAAAAGGTACTAGAAAGATCATGATTAAATAAAACAGGCACAATTATGTTGGGTATTTGACACTGATAAAAACTTACGCTTTTTATAATACCATCAGATTCTGAGTTATTGCTTCAGACAGGGGAGTTTTAAATAAAAACAGAAAGGTCCAGACACTGTGGCTCGCAAATGATAATTCAGCAGATTACATAATATTTTTTGGATTACTAGAAGCCTTTGAATCCTAATGTACATTAATGCCTAGTTTAATTCATATAACTACTGTATAAGCAAAGTACTGCATGTGACAGAAGTTCTTACTATGAAGTCAGTCACTTGTGACTGCAAAATGTAATTAGCAAGAACAGGTTAAGACTGTATTTGTTCCATTCAGTTTTTACCAAAGATGTCAAACTATAAATCACTCATACTAATTTTTAGCATAGATTTTTCTTTTACAGAATATTTATTCTAATTTGAGTCCTCTGAAAACATCACACAGACAACAATGCTTACCAGAAACTATCAAGAGGTTGAATCAAAAGTAGCTGCAGCCCATCAGAAATTTAAACCAAGCATCAGGATTCGGAATTAATGAAAACTAAATCACAAATGCACAAATGTACAGAAATGACTAGTTGCATAATAGAGCAAGAACAACACTCTGAATAAAGAACTACTACTTTTGAAAAAAAAAAGCTTTTGGATTGGTATAATGGGGCCTTTTCTGAACTGCAAAATAAAAAGTTCATGTGCAAGTCAAGCCTGATTACGTTACAGTGGTACCTGGGCTCACAAACTTAATCCATTCCAGGACTCTGGTCATGACCCAAATTGGTCATGAGCCAAGTTAAATTTCCCCATAAGGTTCAATGTAAATAAGTTTAATCTGTTCTGTAACCATTTTTTAAATCAGAAAAATGTGAAGCTAAGTGACAACAACAAAGATCGCGGCCATCTCCCCCACAACCCCGAGCACAAGCACGGCCATCTCCCCACCACCCCCACAACACGATCGAGATCGCGCCTGTCATCCCTGCATGCGCCTGTCATCCCTGCAGGTGCCCATCATCCTGCCACACGCCCATTATCCCGGTGTGCTGGGGGTGTGAGGGAGAGACGGGCATGATTGCAGGCGCACTGGGAGAGGAAGAGACGGGTGCAAACGGTGCGCTAGGGGAGGGAGAGGTGGGCGTGATCGTGCTGGTTGGGGGGGGGTAATGGCCTAGATTGCGCCCGTCTTTCCTGCAGGAGTGCACCTGTGATCATGCACACCTTCCCTGCACAAAAGCAACTGCGATTGTGGCCATCTCTCCACTCGGGAATGGGGAGGGAGATGGCTGCGATCTTGGTCGCCACCCAATGCGGAGTTCGCGACCCACATCAAAATTTTAATGAAATTTTTGTTTGTGACCCAATTTGTTTGTGAACCAAGGCATTCGTGAGCCTTGGTACCACTATATCACGTCAATTTTTAATTATTATAATTTAAATGTGAATATGCTTGTTCAAATTAATTTAAATTTAATTGACATGTTTATATGCTGTCCATACTCCAACTGACACCCTATCTAATTTGTAATGATTGTGGTAATGGATAGTTTCAGAAAAAGGTGAAGACTGCACTAAGCACCCTGTTGTGGCAAAGACACTTATCCTGTTCTCTCTGTTTAAGATGATTTACAACCTGAGGCCCAAGAACTGTATTTAGCCCTCCAAGTCCTTTACTGCAGTCCCCAAGGGGAGCCCTGCACTCCCAGTACAGCCACTGCCCCCCGCCCTACACACATATCCCAGCTTCCCTACTGCCTGTCCAATTCCATCTCTCACTTAGAGATTTGCATTTTATATAGTTTGCTTTTTTCCCACTGTTGAGGAAAGGGCTATCTGTATAAAGGTCCTTGGTGGGAGAAGTGCCCATGTATGTGCCTGTGTGTGTTTCATGTGATAAGAACCCAGTTCTACAGGACATTACATTCATTCACTTTGCACACTGCACTACCAGGCAACATCAACTTCATTTCCAGGTTTTCAGTTTTCTATTTTCAGAGTGTACCAATTACAAAAGCAAACTGAAATATCACTAGTAACATAGCAGCAAGCAAACAGCTAGAGCAGTGGTGGCGAACCTATGGCATGCCTGCCGCAGTGGGCATGCAGAGCCCTCTCTGTCAGCACACGAGCCAAGTTGCCCCAGCATCACCCCAGTATTGGATAACAGCGCACATAGGGGCCATGCGCTTGCTCAGAAAGGAGTAGTGGTGCAAGGCAAAGAGATCACGAGCTGTGGCTCATTACCTGTGTCTCATCCAAGCTTTTGCATGGCCACTCAGTCCACTGCCAAGGATTTATATATATATTTGTTTGGACTGGCTATGGGTTTTTTCTAAACTAAAAGCTCAGTATTCAGGTTTTATTGCAGTGTTGGCACTTTGCAATAAATAAGTGGGTTTTGGGTTGGAGTTTGGGCACTTGGTCTCGAAAAGGTTCACCATCCCTGGGCTAGAGCATCTAACTCATGGGTCCTCAAACTACGGCCCGCAGGCCAGATCCGGCCTGCCATGCCCATTTATCCAGCCAGCCTCAGAGGTTTTTGGCATCACTGTGCACACATGCGGGGTGGCGGCTTGCTCGCACAGAGATCATTTTACACTTGGGGAAACGATCTCCGCGGAAGCAAGCCACTGCCTCACCTGGCACACGTGGGGCAGTGGCTTGCTCATGAGAAGATCATTTTGGACTCACTTGGAGAAAACAATCTCTGTGTGCGCCTGCCGCTGCCACTGCCTCGCCTTGCTGTGCACACGCCCCCCGTCCCCATCTCGCCACATGTGCACACCCCCTGCCTCTCTTCGGCCCGCACCCACTGCCAGCACCTTTCAACTGGCCACCTGTTGAAAAAGTTTGAGGAGTTTTGATCTAACTCATTACAAGGTTTGTCTGAGAAAAATTTAAATTTAATACAATCCAAGCATTAATTAATTTTAAGTGCTGGCCTTGGAAAATATTTCATTCCAACCAATTTCAGACTTGGGTTTAGGATAGAAACTACTTTAGTAACCTTGGTGGATGACGTACTCTGGTTACTAGGTGTGGGAAATGCATGTCGAAAAGCATTCCTGGACTTCTCTGCAGTTTCCAATCACACTGATCATAGTATTCATCTGGGACAACTCGTTGGATTGAGCTTAGGAGCCATAGAAGCCACTGTCTTTCCTAGAGGGACAGCTCCAGAGGGAATACTATGGTTTTACCATGGCTGATGAGGTTCCTCATAGTTTTACTTTATCTCCCATGCAATTTAATATGAAATGACAAGAAGAGACCACTGAGTGGTTTCGGCTGCAGTGCCACTAGTATGTGTATGACAAGCAACTCTCTCTCTCATTTCCATCTACTTGCTTCAAGAATACTTTGGAGTTCTTGAACTGCTATCTAGAGATGGTCTGGGGATAGATAAGAGCAAACAGACAGAAACTAATCCGGAAAAGTCAGGCATTGTGAGCAGGGAAGCCAGCTGATCTAAACAGACCAGTTTTTAACAAGGTTATACTGATGGTCCAAGTTCAGAGCTTGGAAATTCTCCTGTTCTGGGCAGTCAGAGGTGTCAGTAGTAACATGCAGTGCTATTTACTACTAATACCAGTACACTGGCTGCAACTTTAATCGGGAGAAGGTGGGCATCCATGTCCTAGTGGCAACTGGGCTAAACTACTGCAATACATTCTGCATGAGGTTAGCTTTGAATATAGTCCAGAAATGTGGTACTTTTTCCTGTAAGTATGAATAAAGTGTATGTGTTATTTTAATTACACACCCCCAGCAAACAGGGCTAATGGAAAACTGAAATTTATCTATAAAATCAGTGACATAAAAAAGTGCCTGGAGTTGATAGGCAACACTTAAACAACTTAACACTATAATTAAGCAGAATAGGGCAAGAACAGCTAGCCTATGTATTCACTTCTGTAACCTGGATAGGATTCTTCCAGAGCAGCATGATTTCTACCTCTTCAAGAAGCTCATATCACTCTCTCTCACAAGGAGGCCTTCTGTACCCAAGCAGTGACCCCATTCTTATTAAATGTAACATACCAGAAAAGGCAAGGTTTGAGCATGCAAGTTGATTCGACAAATTTATCCAAAGGCCTTGTCTGTATCCTTAGGGCCTCTACAATGAGTCTGACTCATGGCAGACGTCAGCAATTTTGCCTTCAAAGTGTCAAAGCAAGCCATCAAAGTAGCAGCCTCTTTCAGGGTCAAATCTTAATTAAAAAAACTTCAGTAGAATAGTTCTGCCTTTTTGCACATTCACTGCAAGAGAACAGACACTTTTAATGATGCTGCTGTTTATCATTGTTATCATTTTGTGACAATTTGTCACAACTGACAACAGAATGTTGAGGGAGTAGCCCTAAAGGCTGCTTAAAAATACCTTTAAGAGTGCAATCCCATGCAGGTTTGGACAGAAAAAATTCTACAACCTTGCAAAGGATTGCACTCAAAATTATACACAGACACAGACACACACAGAGGGAATAACATCAAGCAGTAGCAACCAACACTAATTTTAATACTTTGTTAAGAAAATAGTTAAGAAAATAATGTTAATGGATACACTTTTTAACTTTGCTACAAATATGACACTTTTGTGCATACTTCCAACATCCAACTACACCTACATTCTCCACACCCAGGAAACTAAGGATTAAAAGTTCTGTTCACACACTGGCCAACCAGCTGTCCATGGGAAACCCACAATCGGAACATGAAGGTAACAGCAACCTGGCACCCACACTCTCCAGCAACTGGTATATGTAGTCATACTGCCTCTTATTTGGAGGTAGCATCTGCATCAGGACCAGATGCTTGGATGCATGCAACTCTTGGATGCACGCAATCCCCTTTTCGATCCCCATCCAAATTGGCCTTTCTTACATCTCATTAATTCCATAGTTTAACTCTGTGCTGTGTGAAGGTTTTCCTGTTTCATGGCATGACTCCAGGTTCTAATATTGTGAGAAAGAGAGAAAAATGTATCCTTATATGCTTTCTGCACTCTATTTTGTACATCTCTGTCGTCTCAGCTTACTCACATTTTTTTCCAAGTTAAATAATCTTAGCTGTTGTAACATTGCCTTACCAGAGAGATGCCCGATTCCACAATCAATTTAGTTGTACTTTTTGCAACTCTACAATATCCTTTTTTAGGTACAGTGAACAGAACTATACACAGATTTACAAGCATAGCCAAGCCATTGATTTGATAAGCCCAGTACGATATTGGAAGTTTTTATTTCCAATTCCATTCCTCATTATGCCCAATATGAAACTTGTCATTCTCACAGCAGCTGCATTACTTCATCAACATTTTCATCAATCTGTCCATCATAATACTTTCTTGGTCAGTCACTGCTAGCTCAGATTTCATTAATTTACATGTGAAGCTGCTTTTTTTTTTTTTTTTTTTTGGGTGCCTTGGCACAGATCTTCTTCCAGTTTCTTTAAACTAGAAACATCTGAGATTAAACCAAGGGGGCGGGGGGAATACTAGAAAAGATATTCCAGCATGGGGTCCTTGTGCAGCAATCACTATCTGCCTATGCTCTCCACACTAATCCTATTAATCCCCAGTTTGACCTTGATAACAGGGATCAGTGTAGTGTGCGCACACACTCTGAAGAGATTCCCAGGCATGCGTGAGAAATGGTGGGACTGATAGCTCAGACTCTGAGGATGATGCGAGGATGGCTGAACCAGACCAGGCTCGGAGCTCAAAACAGAACTGTTGTTGTAACAGACAGACCAGCACCTGCAGACTGCCCCCCCACCACCACCACCACTGCCATGCCAGTCCAAGCCTGCTCTGGATGAAAGTAGCTCAAGGACACCCATGAGGCCCAGTATCCCTTCCGCCTGTGGGAATGGAGCAAAGGATGGGAAGGGGGAGATGTGAAACTGAGTAGCCTCTCAGAAGGAGAGCACCCAGCCTCCTGAAGACATGGACCCAAGGGCCTGCCAGCACAGCTGCAGGCTGGACCAGTTAGGGGCTCAGAATGCAGAATGCAGGCGCACCCATTTCCACAGCAATCCTCCTTTCACAGATAGGCCCCAAAGGGTTCATAAGCAAAGCTTTGGGTGAAGGGGTCAACACATTTCCTTGTGTATGCTCAGAGTCATGTGAATGCTTAGAGTTTTCTGTGTAGAATACAGACTCTTACAAGAAGTGCTGGAGAGACTGTCTTGCTTAGGAGATGCCTAGCTCACAACCATCAGTGTTGGAACCAAAAGAGTCCCTATGTGGACATATTTTGAATGGGTACGCCTAATTCTAAAAGCATTAAGACCTTCTTCATGATCAAAAGCACATCCCAACCGTATTTTATGTATTATAGCATAAAATTTATGCAGCACCTCTATAAGCTTGCTAGAAAAAGTAGGGTAATTCTGCTCTGTTAATTAACCAACAAAAAAGTTCCAGATTACTACAGTAATCTAAATTGCATTAAGGTTTTAGCTCAATTCACTTGTTCCTTGAAATTTAAAATAGAATTTCTCAATCAGAGAGAGCTAAGAAGGCAATTAGAGCCTTTGGGGGGGGGGGGACCGTAAAGAAATAGGGAGGGTTTGCAAGATAAGATAAACCACCATAACTGCCCAGAGAGCTTCAGTTGTGGGGCAGTACAGAAATGAAATAAATAAATCCTGATGCACAGAAAAGGTGATCAGGCAAATCTGAGACAGGTTGCCTTCTCCCTCCCCGCACTTCAGCAGAGAGGTGGGAATGGTGGAGTAGCCATCACTTTTAACTTACCCACAGGTTGGCTGAAGTGATGTATGCCACCTACTGGCATACTCAGCCAAAACAGATAGTTGAAGTGGTAGGCAGTAAGAGCTGTCAGCAGAGATAGGACTGCTCACTAATGGATCAACAGCAATGCTGGGCAGCTGCTGCCAATCCTAGTCAAGAGGAATTACTGGGATCAGCAGCCCAGATGTCTCAGGGTTGTGGGGGAGGCAAAGTGCATTCTGCTCAGCCTCCTCAGAAGCACTTGGCGCAGAGTGCAGCTTGCCCCACACTTCCACAGCTGCCAGTCCTTTCTACTAGTGTCCTCAGCAGCATGGAGAGCTTCTGACAGCCATCTGCAACTGTCACTTGGGAATTTTGGGGCTGCTGCCATTGGTGCTCACCAAAGCTGCTTGGTTAGAAGTCTTTATTGCAACTCTGTGGTAACTGCAGCCACTTCTGCACTTGTTTCCTGGTTTGGACAACACTATAATCCTAAGGATGGTTTATAAACCCTTCAACAAGTGATGTTATGAGCCATCCCAAATAAGCCATGGCAGGTTCAGATAATGTGCTAAGCCACCTGAGTTTATAAATCCAGGTAGCTTAGCATTATGTGCATCTATATCTATGTTGTTTTCTGGGTCCACAGAAAACAGCAAGCCACCCCAGCTTAGAAACCATTTGGGGCAGGGGGTTGTCATGTCATGTGCCTGTACCGTGGCTTATACAGATGGCTTATAAGCCACTTCCATGGTTTCCACAAGGGTTTAGTAGCTAGCACTGGGCTTGCCATGTCACCTAAACCCAGATGAGAGAACAAGCCCAGGGCAGCCCAAAGTGCTACAGAGCCATTTAGCAAGAGCAGCAAAGGCCCAGCACTCTCAGCAAGCAGCTCTGTTCAAGCATGACAGCTGCCCCAAACTGCCCAAGCGACACTTATGGGCAGCTGTCAGAGTCACTATGCATGATGCCCCATGCTGCCCTATGTCAAGCAAGCCTACTCTGCTGATGCTGGTAGTAGTGCAGGGGAGGCAGGTTGTTCCAGCCCTCAGGGTGGGCGGTATGTTCTGTTTGGTCTCCTTTAGAGGAGGCCAGACAGAGTGCAGCTCAGTTCCCCCTGTTCCCATCTGGTGCCACCACCAAGTGACGGGCAGAAGCAGTGTGGTGGGACCATGCCACTATAGATACTGCCGGGGACAGCTTGCAAAACCTGCCTCCACTAAGAGTGGAAGCACCATTGTCAATCCTCAGTGTGGCTCTTGAAGTCTATGCACTAGTCGGAGTGAGAGCTGTCAGCAAGACCTCCTGGGACAGCAGCAGCAGTCTGTATCTGCTCAGCTGTTCTGGAATGGCAGAAGAGAGGAGACTGCCTTAGTCAGGTGGCTAGAGGAAAATGCTTTCCCCTGCTGCCCCCACCAGTTCAAAACAGCAGGTGAGGACAAGAGGGATGGGGAAGAACAGGTAGCACTAGCTGCTGGTGCAACTTCTTTCCCACTATCCCTGCCTGCTGTTTTGTGCCAGCAGCACCAGATTTAAGGGGAGGGGGTCCTTCTTCTGCTGAGTCTCCACTAAGAGGAAGCCAAGCAGACAACACCTCACCCCACCCCATTCTATGCTGCAGCCACACCACTGGGTAAAGGGGCGGCACGCTATTTAGTCCCCCCACCCCACCCCCGGTCCACTGCAGTCTGATCTAGGTAGATGCAACTTAAGCAAGCTGCCTTCACTGCAGCTCATAAGGGTTACTCATGAATCAAATATAGGGCCATCAGATATTATTGCTCCCCCACTCTTCCCCTTTTTAACAAGCAGGGGCAGAAAAGGGGAAACCTTGTTGCTCTTGCAGTGTCCCTTTTGATATCTTCAGGAGAACAGAGGGAAGAAGGGGAAAAGGAGGTGACTCGGGATTCCCACTGTACCCAATTTTTTGTTGGGGTTCCCATGTAGCGCACCTCATCTGTAGTATTCCCCTGACAGTGTCCACATTTGCCCTTAACCTGTGAGCAAACAGATTAGGAAAAGGCAGAACTAGAACTCAAAAGATACTGGCAGGTGGGGAAGCAGACAAGTGCCTTCTGGAAATCCTAAGTCCACACAAGCAAGTGGGCAAATATTTACTTTATTTCACTCATACGTTGGCGTTCTTCTCTAGAAGAAGCCAATCAAATGTGTTGAAACAGTACACAGTATGGTTCTTCAGGTTGCAGGAATCCAGTGACATAACTGACAGTTTTTCCAAACAAAAACAAAAAATCTGTGCTGGGTAATTTTTCAGCCATTTTAGCTTTAGCTAGGCAATTTATTTTTATTTTGTCTTATTTATTTAAAACTTTTTGAATGGAAAAACACTGAAATATGCAATTCCAAGTACCTCTTATGCTGTGAATTCTACCCAGAACACCTAACTAGATCCAGCTCTCTTAAACCCTCATTAAAACCTACAAAGTCTGTGGGTTACTCCCTGTAAGCATCCTCTTATAGAAACTACCTACTATTGCACTTCTATGTATATTTATCAGCACTTTGATGAAACTTCCTTACTCTATAATAAGTGTTAGGACTGAAGCCTTAATATGTTTAACTGCTCTCACACCAATTCTTCCCCTCTGACTCTTGTTTCCATTCTTCCTCCTTCCCTCTGTTATTATCCCTGCTGTGCAAATGCAAATTACACCTTTTCTGAGACACAGACCCACCTGTTTGCTTATCTTACTATGTAAAGTTAATGGGTAGTGCTGGAGTAAATATAGTTAGTCTAGAGTGGTACTATCCAAGGAGAATGTGGTCATGTGTCATTTCTGTGTGTTTGACTTGGCCCTAAGACAGTCACTGAGGGAGGGCAAAAAGATACTTCTTTCTCTGTGGTGGCTCCAGTAATGCAGAATGCCTTCCCCCAGGAGGCCCATTTGTCTATATCACCTGTCTTCTAGAGACAAGTGAAAAGATCACTTTATTCCATATGCTTTGGGAGTTAAGCTTTTAAGTTGCTGGCTGCTACTGATGCTTATTAACTTTTATATTCAGTGAGCTTCAATTATTTGAATCTGGTATCAAAAACCATGGAATGAATGAATGAAATCCAAGGCTTCCTTGGCAACTCTTCACACATTGCTGGGAAAGCCTACCTCCCACTTTGATAGCTAGAAGACCTTTAGAACAAAAGGTCTCATGTTACTTACATTGTCCTTCTTAGTTCTCTGGAACCAAAACAACCAACACTCTATAGCAAGTTTAATGTGCAGCTGTTCTCATTAAGATATCTAGTTACAAGCTGGCCTTTTCCTTCCACAAGGCTTGTATCTGAATAATTTAATCATTAATTCTACACAGCTTCCTAGTACTATTTATTTATTTATTAAATTTCTATGCCGCCCCATTCGCCGAAGCCTCAGGGCGGCTCACAAAACATCAATTAAAATATAACACACTAAAAATATAAAACGAATTAACAATATAAAATAAGTCACCCTGGCCAAAGAATAAAATAAGCAAATAATATTAGCAATTAAAATGACGTTTGAATAAAAAGGTCTTTGCCTGGCGCCGAAAAACAAATAACGACAGCGCCAGGCGGCCCTCTCTGGGGAGTGCATTTCATAGATTGGGTGCCACAGCAGAGAAAGCCCTCCTCCGAGTACTCACCCTCCTAATTTCCTTCACGGAGGGTTCCGGAGAAGGGCCTCTCCCGCAGATCTCAGGGGGTGGGTGGGCATATATGGACGTAAGCGCTCCTTCAGGTAACCAGGACCCAAGCCGTTTAGGGCTTTATCGGTCATCACCAACACCTTGAATTGGGCCCGGACTTCAATGGGAAGCCAGTGAAGCTGACGGAGGACTGGAGTCATGTGAACATAATGCCCAGTCCCCGTCAGCAGCCTGGCAGCTCTATTTTGAACCAACTGAAGTATCCGGACCGTCTTCAGGGGTAGCCCCACATAGAGCGCGTTACAGAAGTCAAGGCGGGAAGTCACCAACTCGTGTGTCACTGTCGCCAGGCAGTCGTACTCCAGGTAGGGGTACAGCTGATGGATCAGCCAAAGCTGAAGGAAAGCGCTCCTCGCCACTGCTGTCACCTGAGCTTCCAATGAAAGCTCTGGGTCGAGGAGCACTCCCAAGCTGCGGACCTTGTCCCTAAGAGGGAGTGCAACCCATTCAGGACTAGGTTCAGTTCACCCTCTCCGAAGCCCGATCCGCCAACCAACAGGACCTCCGTCTTGTCTGGATTGAGCTTCAAACTAAACTGGTAAAACTACTGTTTTAAAGAAGGGAGTCTTTACATTTCAATGGTTTGTTTAATTTACCATTAGATAATCAACAGGATTAGCACACTGGTGTTTAACTATGATTAAATAAAAACAAGAATTGCCTGCCTGCTACTGTAGCTATGTATCATGGTAACCTTGTTTACCAAGATCAGCTTGCACAATCTAAGTTTCTTGCTCCTTTGTTTTCTGATTGAAAAAATTGAGTAATGAAGACAAATGGCTATTTTGAGATGTTGCCAAACCAAAGTGTATGACTGTAACCTCTTTCTTTTTCAGAGATTATTTCAACCAAGTTCAAAAATTAATGTCTCTTTGCCAGGAGAAAACACAACATTAATATTAAAGAAAATGCTACAATCTTAAGTAAACCTCTCTCATCTATAAAAGGTTTTACTTTAGTTACATAGTAGTAGCACTTAGTGAAAACTGTTCGCCTGATGGCAAGCTGACAGCCTTTATCACAGAAGTCTTTGAAAATCCTCAGCATGCTTCTGTGAACTGTCAGTTTTGTGCTCAGGGCTGTGTAGATAGTAGTCCTTTCTACACATTCAGTGAATACACGGAGAGGAAGAGTGGGCCTGCAGCCCTGTTCCTGTTCTGACTTCCACCCAGTCACAGCTGAAGAATGGTGCCCTTCTTTTCTGAAATCCCTATTTTCCGTGATAGCAGAGAAGCTGTAACCCAAAGTAAAAATCACCTTATTGGTTCACATTGATCACAAAAACATTTTCTTACCCATTTTTTAAAGATCTGAATCATTAGAGCTGGAGTCTTGCCAATTTTTAAATCTGGATGGACCCATAAAGTCAGTGTAGCAGGAGAAAATGGATCAAAGGGTAAATGATGTGACATCATAATTCCTAACTGAAGAAGCTGAGGAAGATCCTATCCATTTTTGTATGCCTACAAATTAGAGAGATGAACCAAAGGGCAGGATTTCCAAACTGACCATGGCAGAAGAGTCAAAGCAGATGGGCAAAATCAAAATTCAATTGGAATTAGCAGATAAGTCAACGCTACACGGCATGATCTGGAAAATCAAAACCATCTTCCTTAAATGGAAGTGGCATCCTTTTCAGAGACAATAAACAATTTATTTTATTTTATTTTCTGAAAATATTTGTCAGGTATAGATAGGTAAGGCAATCCATGTATAAGATACACAATCAGAGGTACAATGTTAATCTTGAGAGCATTTTACCCTTAAAAATCAAATGTAATATTATGGCAGTGTTAGTAGTTGCCTTCTGGGTTTGTTTGTTCTTATCTTTAGGGTTACTTCCAAAATACGGTTTCCTAATGCTGCTCAGGGATTGTCTGCAGCCAGTGAAGCAGAAATAAACAGTGATTCCATGCCACATTTCATACAGTGCAGTGTTATCCAGCAGATCTCCTTCTCAAGGTCAAGATCCTTCTATAGTATTTACTGACAAGCAAGTCCTATTCAGGAAAGATTCACTACAATGTAAATTGGTAGCTTCCTCTGTATAGGTCCTGCCCCTTCTACTCTGTTCACTGTGAGTGAGGGAAGGAGATGAATTGCCCCTTGATTAGTCAGCTTCTGCTTCAGACCATGGATGGGGAGTGCTAATATCTGGTTTTCTTCCATTATTTTTTCTTGTATAACTAAACTAATAACAAGAAAATAAAAATAATAATAGTAATGCAATAGGGAGAGTCATGAACACTCTCCCTATGGGGAACAGAAGCTGGCCTATTTAAGGAATAATCCATTCCTAATCTCAGACAGCATGAGCAGGAAGTTTTTGATGAAAGTCACAGACACCCCAACAGAGTAGATGACATTCCACTGCATTTTCACAACAACACTGTGAGGTAGAACAGGATGAAGCAAAGAGATTGTCCCAAGGCTGTGGCTTCATGGGGATCTGAACTCAGACCTTCTGAGTCCAAAACTCTACTCAGTATACCACTAATCCTTAGAATGTTTAAAATGTGTGATTCTCCTCAACAGCAAACCGAACCAACAGGATATGTTTGAAAGTTTACTAGAAATAAATATGCTCAGAAGAAGAATTCATTTCTTCCTGTGCTGAGAATGTGACAGTGGAAGATTTGGTAATTAAGCACAGAAAGCTGGGCTTGTCATGGGCATATATCATATGGTAATCTTTGCCTTTTGAAAAGACTGCAGATCCCACACACTATCTAGACAGCTTCATAGATAATGATGAGGTGGAAACAGTGGTTGTGGTCCATGTTGGTACAAATGACATGAAGAAATATAGCCATAAGTTCATGGAAGTCAAATTTCTTTAAATTGCTACAATTCCACAAACTGAGCCAGCCAGATAATCAAAGCTGAGGAGCCTCAATGCATTAATAAGATTGTGGTGTAGGAAGCATCAATTCAGGCTTGTTAGACACTGGGAAACATTTTGGGATAAGCCAAACCTGTGCAACAGGGATAGACTCCACTTCAACCAGAATGGAACCAAACTACTGGCACTTAACATAAAAAGATAGGAGAACATATTTTAAACTAAATCCTGGGGGGAAACTGGCAGGAGCTGGGAAGCATCTGGTTTGGTTTGAATCATCCCTAGGGAATGATGATGATGAAGTTTCCAATTGCCCAGATAGTGATAGGGAGGAAATAGGCCATGGGCGTATGGTGAAATATATATGAAATAATAGCTAGTCAAAGAAAATTAAGGGCCATAGCAGAAGATGCACATGTCAGAAACATGAGAAGAGGTGCTTTATGCTAATACTAGAAGCCTCCAAGGCAAGACAGAAGAGTTGAAGTGCCTCATCTTAAAGGAGAAGGTAGAAAGACTAGAAACTGTACAACTAGCATGCACAAAGCCAGGGAGGGAGGGAGGGAGGGCATTGCTGTGCTTATCAATAAATACACAGGCTAAAGAAAAAGTTAATGTAGAGTTGCTATTTTTGCAACCAAAATGATTCCAAGGTTCAATTTACTAAATAATTTAACTTTATTCCAAGTACTTTCTATCACAAGCCAATCTCCTTACCACCACTCCCCTTCCTCCATGCATATTAGGGGAAAAAAGGCTTCCAGCTAAAGTTTTTATTATGTTAAAATGGGCCGGCTGGGCTGGTTTTGTGATACAAAAAGAGTATTAGAAGTTACTATCTGAAAATCCAGCAAAGTGTGGTATAGTGTTGAACTGAGAACGCAGGAGATTTGGGTTCTGGTTCCTACTCAGCCATGAAGCTACTTGGGTGATTTTGGACCAGTCACAGACCCTCAGCTTAACCTACCTCACAAGGTTGCTGTGAGGGTAAAATGAAGCTCTATAAGCTGTCTTGGGTTCCTTACAAGATGGGAAAAGGGCATGACATAAATGTGATGAAGATGACAGAAATGAAATTTGGCTTTATGATAAGAAGTTGGATAGCTCACTCTGCTTCCCAACCAAAAGCATTTATGTCTACCTTGAGGGTGGTTCATGCCACTTGTGGGCCAACTGGCAAAATCATCTGATGCTATTCAGCTGGTCTGCCCTTTTAATCTGATGCTGTATAACTGGCCTAATAAAGTTAATCTGCCCCTTCCAACTCTGCTTGCTCAGTAGAGTTCCTAGCCTCTGAGCTTGTCCATGGGTCTGTTGGCTTTGGCTTTTCACCTAATACCAATATTTTAATGCTAATCAATTTTAATTGCATATTTATTTATTTAACTTATTTTAACTATGTTATTTTTATATTCAGTCGTGGTATAGCCAATTTATTTTGTTTAGGACTTAAGTTATACTGTAAGCCATCCAGAGACGACAGTGATGGACGGCCTATAAATGCCCTAAATAAATAAATAAATAAATAAATAAATAAATAAAACACTAAATTGAAACAACACCCTTCTACTTCCTCCCAAAAGTCCAACTGACATCACAGTTTTACTTTATACTCAGAGTCACATTTTTTTGGACCTTGGATCAATAATAACAATTTCAAAGGAATTGTGTCCAGAAATTTTTCCTCTTCCTCCTGTCACACACCTCACACACATTATTTCAATGTTGAGAGCACTCTCTGCTACTCAGGGACAGTTCTCAGAAGTAACAGCTATACTATTTCAAAACAGCTGAGCTGACATTTTCTTTCTTATAAGATGTTAACTGTAGACCAGCAAGAATTTTCTCACAGCAAAAATGAATCACTTAAAGTGACTTGGCTTTCTTGCTATAGCTGATTCATACTCAGCTTCTTTTAAAGTGCTACACTTTATACATATTAATACAGGAAGAAAACAAAATGGTGGAATTACTGAACAAGGGCCAGTACCAAAGCTCACTGAAATCATTGGCAACATCTCATTTAAATCATACCCCAAACAAAACTTAATGAAGCCAATGTACTTCCATATCTAATTAGCTCCTTGTGAACTGATCACTTAGATAAATGTGCACACTCTAAGTCAGATATAGAGAAGCATGCACAAGTCCTGTTGATATGAAAGCGACTTCTGTTACTGCTAACAACTTTTTGATTTAAGTGGGACATCCAAGCAACCAATTTGCTCTTGAAAATATTCCATTGTATTACGCAGTATAGACATATGATTAGGAGAATGAGAATTAGAGTGCATGCAGATACTGGAATGGGATTGTCATGTGCAATCTCTCCTGCTACTCAATATAAATCTACATCTATTCAAGCAAAAGCCTGAACAGGGCTATTGAGAAAATGTCTATAAAATCTTCGATGATGAATCTTCTTAGTCAAAGAGTAGGGGTGAGGGGAGAATCTAGAACTTCCAAAATGGGCCACAGTTACCTGGAAAAGCACTCGGTGCCAGTTTTGGTTCCCCTGAATTACTTAAGACCATTTTTACGGTTGTGAATAAAACTGAACTTGTAGTAGAAATGGGGCAAAAGGTATTAATTACTCTATATCATACAGCATGGTATAATTCAGTCTTCATTGTAAACCACCCAGAGGGCCTCTGGGCCATAGGGCAGCAAATAAATAAATAATAAAGACCTGTAACCCTGCTGTCTGTTTTGGAAAATTATCTGCAAGCTTTTAAAAAACTAAATATTTTGAATTGGCTTAATCCACCTTAAGTTTCTTGCAGAGATAAAGACAGGATGGGCGTGTGTGATAAAATAAATGTTTCATTTTAGCACATCTGGTGGGGAAAAGTTCAATTTCTACAAACAAAAGACTATGTGAAATCTCTGTAGACATTAAGCTGGCTTTTGATCCAATACCCAGAAAGTAGCTGCAAGTTTCATCAATTGATAAAAGGCTGTTTTATCTAACAAAACAATTATTTTTGGAAATATCTGTGTAAATTCGGGGAAATCTATCAAATTCTTTTATGTTATCTAGAGGAATTTGACAAGGCTTCTGTTAGCTCCACTTTTGTTTAATCTTTATTCATTATTTATGTGTAGCATTTACAGCCTGCTCTTCAGACAGAAAGGCTCAGAAACTAGATTACATATAAATAAAAACAAGACAATCCCCATGCTCAGGCTTCCAATCTAAAGACACATTGCAAATAGAAAAGTGGATGGAAAATGAAAAGGAAAACAAGAAAACCTATCTTTATATCAGTGATCTTGCCTCCCTATCCTAGTTCACCTGCTTTTCATATAGCAAAACTTGCAGAAACAAGGTGCCTCTAGTACTTTATGTTGATAATCAAATTTTATTCTCTTACATGCAAGTGGGTTATTAAAATGTTATAATTATTGTAAGAAGTGAGCTATTTTGATTCAATATGATAGGGCCAAGGCTTAGTCAAAAATCTAATTGATTGTTAGGTGGACATTCACTTGAACAAGTTTCCACATATAAGTATTTCAGAATTCTGTTTCATTCTTTTTTTATGTTGGGTGTTCCATAAAAACCGTTAATGAAAACACACATAGTAGTATGGATCCTATTCCACTTTTTAATATTTTAAAGATGCAGTCCTATTGCTTCCTGATATTGTTTGGTGGGGCCATACAATTAATTGGAGTCCCAGCTTCCTGGCACATGCCAGGGTGATGTTGAAGCCAATGGCTTACACCATATCCAAATAGCACCCAGCCTCTTTCCCTGCCCTTCCACAGCACTTCACCTAGACAACCAAAACCAGCCACATAAATTAAATGCAGGGTGTGAAGTGCAGCGTGGCAACAATCACCACCACCACCACCACGACTTATGTCCTGCACTGAATGCTCTTAAGGTTCTCGTATGTTCAGAAACTTATGTGCATCAAGCATGCAGGACATTGTGCTGCTGCCCTAAAGGGGTTTTTATATCTTTCAGTATTGCAAGTTTTTACACTTACCACCTGCTCAGTTTCAGTATTGTGTTCAAGTCTGGATTATGCGCTTTAACCTAATGGTTGAAAAAAATCTAGCCTCTTTTGAAAGACTATTTTTGGAGGCTGGTTTCCAGCTTTGGATTCATTTAATTTCTTTTTGTTTGTTAGTTCATCTGGTTATTTATCATGAGTTTGTTGAGACTGAAGATGTTTGATTATAAAATATATATTTAAGATTTTTCTAAATCACTACTTTCTTCATACACTCCTGATAAGGTTCTATCTTGTATTACCAAGAGTAGCAAATTCAAAATTCCCTCTCAGCAACAAAGACAACTAACCTGTTCCATCTTGTTATTTTGTATTTATTTTGTTTCTATTAATTTTCATGCCAATTACTTCCAAAGCTTTAAGATTTTGAACTGTAGGAGCACTTTCACTCTTCCACTTCTCAAAAAATAACTTTGGCTCTCTAAGGTGAGGAATTTATGAGGATACCTTATCTGAACATCCATGTGGTTCAAAGAATAGTGAAACAATAAGCCAGGTTTTACCTTTCGCTAAATTTTATTAAATTCTCTGGAAAGAATTAAACAATCCATTGATCACTTTGACCCTGAAAAATCATCAGACTATTGTGATCATCTGCTATTCATTCTGATATAATGAGTTTAACACAGAAAAAGTAACTAAATGCAACTAAATGTATGCTTTAGCATGAGGCCCGCTAACAGAATCAATATACTGACAGAGTGATTTCTCCGGATCATGGCCCTACTTTACTTCCCTGCACTATACCAAAATCCTGAGACTTTGCTATCAACCTAGCTGATGGCCTTACACTGATACTTTACTATCAAGCTTTATTGCACTTTACAGTAACCCTCCATTTACAAAAATTGGGTTGTTGCACTTGATTCAAGAAATGTTATCTTTCTTTATATGTATCTGCATCTTGACAACATAAACTGGGTTAGGCTTCAGCTGTCAAAATTCCAAAAATAACAAGCATCCACAGTTGGGGAATAAAACCATCAGTACAAGAAAATCTATAGTACAACAGTTAAGGATGAGCATAAAGGAACACCCATGAGCTGAAACTGATAGTTGAAAAGATAAGAGAACTAAAACTGTAAGCTGCCTTGCTGGAGCAGACAAATGGTGTATAGGAGCACAAAGCAGCAGCGGAGTACTGCTGCTCCTCCTGTTCCTTTCTAACATCCAGCATCCCAGCATTTCTGAAGAATGAGGCTGTGCTGCTCTGCAGTGACGTAACAGCCATATGCTTACATTATACATTAAAAATAAACTTCTGTTTTCATTATAAGGAGAACAAAAAGATTAAATGCATCTCAAGGGAGTTACCATTAAAAGGATATTTCATGTACACCTAGAAGAGCTATTACATTTCAATCCTGGAATAAAAAATAAAGATTAAAAATAAATCTATGCTAATACTGTATTTTCAGTGTATAAAGAAAATTCTATTTATCCAAGTCTTTTCTCCTACTTGATCTTTTTCTCCTGAGTCAACACACTATGTGGCTGGGTTCACACATCACATCAAGCAACCTAGTGTGGTTTCCACACTTCACTTTTCTCGTGTGGATGCCTCTCATAGATGATCAGGGACATCATGGTAACTCTCCTCCCTCCCACCTTCTCTCTGTCCTCCAGGACATACCCCAGGAGGCACCAGGGGAAGAAATGAGTCGCCTCGACAGCCATGATCATGAGCCAATTCAGCTCACTGTGGCTGTCAAGCAGTCTCAATTGTGCAAACACGGCTCAAGCCCTGAAGTGCAGTGGAGAGTAAGGGAGCTGATCAGGTCCCCTTGCCTCTTGCTCCACTGGTGCCTGATCCATGCTCAGGCAAAAAGGGTGTTGCGGGGAGGGGGAGAATAAGACAGGCAGCACTGTGAAAAGGAGCAGGAGCATTCTGCTGGTTCCCTCTCTGCCTCCTTCACAAGCACCAGAGAGAAACTCTCCCATTTGCAAGCAAGTGGGAGGGGCAGGAATTGGTTGGGCAGCACCATGGAAGGGAGCAGCACCACTCCACTGATTCCCCCTCTACATGTGCGAGAAGGAAGCCCCTTCTGCACATGAGCAAGTGGGAGAGCTAAGAATTAGATGGACGGCGGCACCTGGTTGGCAGCAGCACCGCTCAGCTGATTCCCTCACTCATCCCAACTAGGCCCCTCCTGCTAATGCATGAGAGCAGCAGGAGAGTGGAAAACCGCTGAAGTATGCAGCCCTCACCAGCTGCTGCCACCCAGTAGATTCTCATCCCTCCATTCATGCTGGAGATTCGGTGGAGGAATCAATTGAGTGCCAACCAGTTGTTCATCTGCTACTTCCCTGAAGATCTTTGGCTGGGTAGAACTGGCATGCCTCTGACAGTTGGCAAGCGGCAGCAGTCAGTGGTGCTCTCCAGGTAGCCATTTGGCAAGACTGGCACTGATGAGTTGTGTTTTCCAGGTTCAGCCAACGCAACAAGCCATCATGATACCAAGAACCCGTTGAATTGATCATTGTTTCTGTTCATGGTTTCCAAAGACAAAGGATACCACACTGAAACGTGCAACAGGATTTGGAAAACACAACAGACTAACTTGTGCAAAAACTCACCATTGCTTGTTGTCTCATGTGATCTCATGCTGTATATATAAAATGGTAAATTATTTATTCAAGTATCAGTCCTCAAAATAGTACTATCCACACACAGGAGGAAAGTATCAGCAGGCTCAAGAGCAGGCTTGCAGAAGCAAAACAAATCTTTAGCCAAAGGTTCTGAAGGGCAGAGGACCCCAAAGCAGCCCAATGAGAACAGAGTGTTCTCAGTGGCCACAGGATGCTACAGGTCAGAAAAGGAGGCCTGGAAAACCTGGGAGGAAATGATATGGAACTGAGTGTCCTGGAAATGACATAGCTGGCTGAGACCTAGAGCAGTTCACACTGTTCATTGCAAGTGTGTTGCATGTTCCATTTGTATATGTATGACTGATGTGTCACACACACACACAAAACACACACATTAAATATTGAACAGAGAAGAAACATCTCAACACAGCTCCTGATCTTGACACAGAGACTTAATAAAAACCATTGAAAGGATTTTGCTGCTTATGATTATGAGCAGACTCTCAGGACAAGCAACAGTAAGCCAGTGACTCATCCAGTGCTTGACATCAATGCAAAGCTTCCTGATCCAAAAGCTCATATATGAATACTAGCAGCATCTCCTCTGCCCTTCTTCTTAAAACCAACTATTTCAGTTTCATGCCTGCATGACAACATAACTAATACTTTCAGTTTATATACACTGCATACATATTTCTTCACTCTTTCCGCTCCCTTCTTTGGTTCAAGTTTAATTGCTCTGAAGCAATGATTAATTACTCTTCAGTGGGAAAAGTGATAATTACAGCAAACAAAAAAATGACCAGGCTTGCATGTAAGAATTAATTAACCTATGATTTGCTGGACTGAGTGTTGCATACAAGCTGCTGTGCATAATAATCAACCTTTGATCAACCTGATCATAGGTTGCTATATGACACATGAAAAAGACACTGTGTTGTTCATGGGTTAAAAAAGGGCCAAAGTTATCTTACAATTACCTCTTAATTTAGCATAATTTGCTGCTTTTACATGAGAATGGTCTGTCCACACACACACACACAGAGAGAGAGAGAGAGAGAGAGAGGGAGGGAGGGAGAGGGAGAGGGAGAGAGAGAGGGAGAGAGAGAGAGCGAGCGCGCGCGCGCAAGCAAGCAAGCAAGCAAGCGGGCTAATATATCTTTCCTTATATCCAGCACTATGCAACAAAGTTTCCAGCACAGCACAGCTAATGGTGGGGGGATCAAACGGGGAAGATCAGTTACATTTTCAGTCCCACAGGAGCTACAAGATCCATGGGTCTACTAAGTTCACATTTAAAGCCAATTATTGCCTCCATAGGGAAAAAAAACCTGATGTATGAGAAAAATGCATCCTGGGGTGTTACACAGTCATGGTGGAGATGGACAGGGAGGCTATACTCATCTAAACATGGCGATACACTTTCTGTCCCGTCCCTCAGTCTTCCCTCTCACCACACCGTCATCCACTTTCCCTGTTACACCGGTTTGAGAGATGGGGCAACTACTTCGTAGGCACTATATCAAAACATAGAGCCTGTAGGCCACGGCCAGAGTTGCTTGTTATAGTGTACAGAGTATTTAGACTATGTAGCATTGTATTCAGGCCCTATCAGCATAGACTTCAAGGCACAGACATTATAAGAAGAGAGAGCCTACTGAGCTAAGCACAGGCCCCATTAACAGGTGAAAGCACATTGCACTGTACACCACCAAAATGCAATGCTGTAGGTTGCTGGTACAGGCTACCTATCTATCCTTACTTCATTTCTTTAGCATCCTTCCCCACTTTCCTGTTCCTCCATGCCTTTCCCTGCCCTCAGCTTGTTTGCACATGCTTGCTCCTCCTCCACCCCAAAATGTAAGTACAGCCACATTCTCCAAGTCTGAGAAGCAAGTACAAGTGCCCATGCGGTAACCATAGCCTCCATGTATGGCAGTCCACAGTGTATCCTTGAGTATCTCAACTCTAGATCAGTTGTTTAAGCAGTATTTGAGCATCCACACAATGGCTACTGAAGCCCTGGAATACATTTGAATTAAGTTGGACAAGAGGAAGGGGCAGGAGTCTGCCTTCAAAGAAATCGGCTTTGTGAGGCCTTGAAAGAAATGCACTGGAGAATGTCTTCCACTGTCAATCAAGAAAGAGAGACTACTATTATTGCTGGGCACAGGAATACAACCTGTGCTTAACACACTGCCAGACCCTTAGATGTACTGAAGCTCTATAGGCCTCAGTGTTTAGACTTGATGATCAGGTTGATGCACATTTTCACAATCCACATATCATGGAAAATATGACACTTTCACTGACAAAATCAGCCTGATAATAGGATGGAAAAATGATAATGCACACAGTTGCGCCAAGTAAAAAACTGCTTGCATCGACACTCTGCAAACTGGCATTTAACCTGAACTACCACCAATTCTGTACCACATTCAGAGTTGAAAAATCAATAGTCTGTGACATTTGCAGAGTAAGTGCAATGGTGAGGGAAGGGGTGGAGAGGGGAAAAAACAAGACCCCAGGAGCTTGGGGGTTGTGGACATGGAATAGATTCATCCCATATAAGAATCCTCACTCCAGAGTACTCCATTGTCTGGCAGTAATACTATACCTTAGTAATGATTATTAACAACCCTCCATGGGGTTAATTAGACCATGTCCTGAAAACTAGCCCATTATGTTATCTTGGCCCAATTAGACTGACTTCAGAGAATGTCCACTTCCTCACTCGTTATCCTTTTCCTGAGTCTTTCCCCATGTTAATCTATTTTCCCCCCACCCCATTACTTTCAGTGATATGCCTGTAATTGCTTTCAGGAAATCCTGATGAAGTTGTTACACACAGTTATTCACTGCAGCTATCCTTCACTTGCCATGGTGCCCACCACAAGCCTATTATGAGTTGTGTTTTCTTATGATCCTTAACATGAAGCTGAAATCCATTCCAGCTCCCACATATATGAGGAATTCAATGAAGGAGATGATATGCTAGCCCTGGGAAGCTAAGGAAGCAGCTAGGAACTTAAAAGAATGAAAAATTAAAATCAGTCGTAGGAGAATTTATAACAGCATGAGAAATTGTACAATGAATCAAATTAAGGGTGGTGTTCATTCTCTCTCTCCTCCCCTTTGCATTCCCACAAACCTCTGTAGCAGATTGCAGGAGGAGGGGAAATCCACTGGTAGACCAAAACTGTTGGATTTCACTCTACCAGTTCATCTCTACGCATATGTTCTATCAACCATATGACCCAAAGGAAATTCAGGCCTGATGACAACTATCCCTATTATTTCCTGCAGTCTTTGAAAATAGAAGATACACAATTAGCTCTGATAAAACTTTAAATAATGGCACAGACCTCTGTGTCATATATGTATACATATTTATATGCTACTGGCCATGGAATTCATTAATATGCAATGTGTGAACATTATTTCTTTTCACTTGCCTTAATCTGCTGCCTATTCATTTCTTCTTTTTGATTCTTCTTTTTGGAAGGAAAATTAACAATTTTGCCTTAGTCACTCTCCTCATCATACACATGCTTTATAAGACTCATTCATGTCTCACCTCTCTGCCTTTCAGCACTTTTCCTTTTCAAATTAAAAAGTCAAAGTGCATTAGGAAAATGACCCATAGCTACTACAAAGACTTACAAATTTCTCTTTCCTGCTTATACCATTTGGATTATTTGATGAATGATATTCATGGTGTGATCTTGAGTAATGCAATATATGAATAGATAAATAACAATTTCAGATTCCCCTTTGTTATCTTGAGTGACACTGCTAATGACTCCTCACAAGAATAAAGGAACAATGAGCAGTAAGCAGTTTCTCCTCCAATACTTGTAATAAGAATATATAATATCCCAAGAGATTTATTTCTTAACAAAGGTTCTGCTAATCCTAAAAGAGCAAGATCCTCTTTGGTTGATTTTAGGGTAAGGAGAAATGCAAGAATGAGAAAGAGGTCTTGAGCATCAACACAATTATCTTAAGGCTCTCCCAAGTCAGACAATTATCTTAAGGCTCTCTAAAGTCAGACTCTAAGCCCCATAGGGCAGTTCTTATTAGGGCATGTATTCCAATTATGTTGTCTGAGCAGCTAAATTGACTCTCCTAAATACATATAGAACAGACACCTGGTAACAAGGCTAAAGAAATGAAAGTCATATTCAAGAAGAAAAGCTTATTGCCTGTGTACTTTCTCTTATACAAACTTACAAACTGAAAAATGCTTTTCAGAATGTTATCTTACCAGAAGCTCACATCTTGATTACCTTAACATTCATATATTATGTTTTATCATGTGTACTTTGGGGCTTTATGGGATACTACAGAAATGTACATTCATTCATAAGGACTGTACTAGTTCTGTGTCCAATCACTGTTCAAAGACAGGCTATGAAGGCAGTAGAGCAGTACTTGCATACTGCAGTGACTAACAGCACAACTGTGTGTACGTGGTGTGGGGAGAGTATGAGGTGGTGGTCAGTCTGTGACTTCCAAAGCCCTGCCTGTTCACACTACCCAAGACAGAGAGAACAGTTTCCAGCCAATAATTTCATTAATGGTTAATTGTTTAAATTCTCTCCAGTTGTTCCAGTGGGGTGTGAACCACCTATGGCAGCTCCAGGCATGATTAAGCAATAGCCCTGATCCTGGTGCCACTTGGGGGAACAGAGGGGCTGAATATCCAGCAGATCCATAAATACCTCCAACCTGCTCGCAAACACCCTGTGTTGGAGCCTGCCTATGCTGGAAACAACACTGGCAATAAATAGGCAACTAAGGAGCTAGGGTCCACTGAGCAGATCTGTTCTCTAACTGCTGCAGAGGCATTTTGGCTCCATACTAACTCCGTCCAGCCTGTGGCTCTGGAGGTTAAAATCTCTCTCTAAGTAGTGAACCATTCTGTTCAAATCCTGCCCCAAGTAAGAACTCACTTACTGGCCAGTTATCTCTATCCCTATAGACTGTATAACAATCCACCACATATTGTATCAACACATTTAGTTATAATTTGTTTGTTCATTTTTTGTTAAACTTATATTCCGCTATATTAGGAAAAGGGCTCTCCAGGCAAACATACTGAAGTAAGTTTGGCTGGCTAAAAAAAGAGAGATTGTATTTTGAGATTATGGTTTTGCAGAAACAAGAAAGCTCTTTGCAAAAATAAACAAGAAACAGAAAAATCAAGCTACTTTTAAATGACAGTTGGCATATGCCATAAGAAAATTATGATCATGTGTAAATTATCTGCAATCATAAAGGTACAGACAGAGCTCACAGGTAGAATAGTTTCTTTCAGGACAAAATGCAAAGATTTTCCTACATTTAAGAATAATGCTGCATGAAAATGTTCAGACTGCAATCTTGGAAACGGTTCGTTATACATTTTTAAAATATACTGCTTTTTAGTGATTATACAAAGATGTTCTCTTATACATAAAATGATCATTTTTAAATTATCTTAACATGCTACTGTTATTGATAGAATTTTTTGCACAGCTTCAACATAAATTACAAGAAGACAACTACAAACATTAAGAAAATATATTATTGAATCGAATGTCACTGAGTATACCATTTTTGAGATGTAATAATTAAAATATTTCCCACTTAGTTCATCAAAGCCTTTTGTATTTTTACTTGAATTGTTCAAAAGTATGTTTTACCTATCCATGTGTGTAAGTTGGACTTGTAATTAGTTGAGTGCTGTGTGTTATGTGCCATCAAGTAATCTCCAACTTATTGAGATCCTATGAAGGAAAGCCCTCCAAAATGTCCTTTTTCATGGCAGTTTCATTCAGCTCTTTTAAGTTCAAAGCTGTGAATTCGTTTATGGATTCAGTCCATCACATATTTGGTCTTCCCTTTCGTCTTCTGCCTTCAACTTTCCCTAACAATGATTATCTTCACCAATGAATCTTGCCTTCTCATGAAGTGTCTGAAGTACAACAGCATCAGTTTTGTCCTTTCCCCCGCTAGGGAAAGCTCTGGCTTAATTTGATCTAGGCCCCACTTGTTTGTCTTTCTGTTGGTCCAGGATATTCACAAAGCTCTCCTCTAGCACCATGTTTCAGATGCATCAATTTTCTTCTGGTTAGCTTTCTTAGTAATTAGCTTTCTCAAAGAAAGTTTTTTCTTAGTAGTTTAAGATCGTGTTCCGACATAAATAAGGCATTTGGCAACCCTTGTGAGTTAGCTCATGGTTTGTTCTTTGGTTAATTGTAGACTGTTTAACCTATGAATAACCCAACATATTCAGGTCTGAACATCACATTAATAGCCTACCAATCAGGCATCCACCGGTTCTTGCTGAAAGTCAAAAACAGTTTGCATGCTACACATATTCTTGCAAGTTGTGGATTAATTAACCCACAATCTACCAGTAACTGTTGCTGTTACATTTAGACAGCCCTTAATTAAGCCAGTGCTCAAAACGTCATGTGATAGGCAGTGTCAGGACAACATGAGCAAAAACTCTGCCACAAGAACTTTAGACTTGTCAAGATGGGATCCTGATCTGATCAGGAAAGCATGTTGCAAGTCTTGTTGCTCACTTATACCTGTATACATTTCCAAATGTATGCCAGTCCTGAAACCATTTGGCTCCGCCCCCCCACCCCCCGTATCTTAACCCATTCAATTATTTTGTTTTCACTCTCATGTACCACTAGCAAACTACTTACTTGATCCGACACCCTCCTCCAAACTGTGGACATGACTAACAGGTTACAAAAGCATCCTGTACAGAATCCATCTCTGTAGTCCCTTCTGGGAGCTACTTATATGCTGTGTGTATTTCCTATAGGCCTAAATAAACCCTGATGTTCTTTTATTGTACACCCCCAGCATACTTGCATTCACTTTTGACAGCAGCAAGGAAAGGATACTTTTAAAAATGTAAGAAAAACTAAATAACAATGGTTAGCAAAAAAAATCCCCTGTTGTTAAAATGTTGTCAGATGACTTTTAGCAAAGACAGGATACAGAGACAAACAGCTCATTGAGCAACCCAATGTTGTTCCTATCTATTTTAAAGCATTAAGAGCTTAGGCACACCAGCATCAGTATACATGTGAAGTTGGGATTTTTTGCCCCAGTGTGCATCTCTTGCTTACACAGACCTGCACTTGCTAGTTTAATTATCATTCCTCCAGTTTGGAAAATTCTTTTAGTAACTCTTTTGTTTTAACCAACCTAAAAAATTTGGTGTTATCAACAAACAAACCTCACTGTTCACTCCTAATTCCAGATCATTTAGAAATAAATTTGAAAAGCACTGGTCCCAATACAGATACTTGTATATTCCTCTATTGGGAGAATTTATCATTTACTGCAACTCAACTTTGTGTTTTATCCAGTGTCCAGTCCATAAGAGGTCTTCCTCTTATTCCAAGTCCAAGCAAATGATGCCTACCGAATATTCTCTTTCTATGTGTTTATTGACACTCTCAAAGAACTCTGAAAGGTTAATTAGATATGCCATAGTTTTGTAGAAGCCATGTTGATTTTTCCAGTAGTACTTGTCCTTTTATATGCTTGATAATTGAGGTTTAAAAGTGCTTTCAACCAATTTACCTGGAATAGATGAAGGGCACAATTATATTCGGAGGATCACCATGTAATACAGAGTAGGGAAACGTACCAGAGACAATCTTCGTCTCTATTCTCCTGCCCTGCATTTTCTATTCGATGGACTCTCCTGCCCACCTAGCTGCAGTGTCTCAAAGAAGGAGGGAAGGTGGCTGCAGAGGCATCAGGTCAGCTCCTATCCCTGCCTATCTAGTCTCCTCCCATCCTAATCCATCTTCCCAACCTCAGGGAGCAGCCAGCATAGTTCTGTTCATGTCAACTGCAAGGGGACAGAGTTCCATATGCATCCAACCGTTCACTGTCTTCCCTAGCCAGTTTAAACATTATTTAAATCTAAAGCATTTAAATAATTTGTTATTGCTATGTTGATGTCATTTGCAACACACATTTTACTCCTCATTGTCTGCTTGCATTTCCTATGTGATTCTTTGTTGTTGTTGTTAGTCGCGAAGTCCTGTCCGACCCATCGTGACCCCATGGACAACATTCCTCCAGGCTCTCCTGTCCTCCACCATCCCCCGGAGTCCACCCAAGCTCACACCAACTGCTTCAGTGACTCCGTCTAGCCACCTCATTCTCTGCCGTCCCCTTCTTCTTTTGCCATCTATTGTTCCCAGCATTAGACTCTTCTCCAGGGAGTCCTTCCTTCTCATTAGGTGGCCAAAGTATTTGAGTTTCATCTTCAGTATCTGGCCTTCTAAAGAGCAGTTAGGGTTGATCTCCTCTAGGACTGACCGGTTTGATCGCCTTCCTGTCCAAGGGACTCTCCTCCAGCACCATAATTCAAAGACCTCAATCCTTTGGCGCTCAGCCTTCCTTATGGTCCAATTTTCACAGCCATACATTGCAACTGGGAAAACCATAGCCTTGACTATACGCACTTTTGTTGGCAGGGTGATGTCTCTGCCTTTTAGTATGCTGTCTAGATTTGCCATAGCTTTCCTCCCCAGGAGCAAGCGTCTTTTAATTTCTTGGCTGCAGTCTCCATCTGTGGTGATCTTGGAGCCAAGGAAAATGAAATCTGTCACTACCTCCATTTCTTCCCCATCTATTTGCCAGGAAGTGAGAGGACCGGATGCCATGATCTTAGTTTTCTTAATATTGAGTTTCAAGCCAACTTTTGCGCTCTCCTCCTTCACCCGCTTCAAGAGGCTCTTTAGTTCCTCTTCACTTTCTGCCATGAGAGTGGTATCATCTGCATATCTGAAGTTGTTGATATTTCTCCCAGCAATCTTAATTCCAACTGGTGATTCATCTAGGCCTGCCTTTCTCGTGATGTGCTCTGCATATGAATTAAATAGGCACGGCGACATTATACAGCTTTGCTGAACTCCTTTCTCAATTTTGAACCGATCAGTGGTTCCGTGCCCAGTTCTCACTGTTGCTTCTTGACCCACATATAGGTTTCTCAAGAGACAAAGAAGATGGTCTAGTACTCCCACCTCTTTAAGAACTTGCCACAGTTTGATGTGATCCACACAATCAAAGGTTTTAGCATAGTCAATGAAGCAGAAGTAGATGTTTTTCTGGAACTCCCTAGCTTTCTGCATGATCCAGCGTATGTTGGCAATTTGATCTCTAGTTCCTCTCCCTCTTCGAAATCCTGCCTGTACTTCTGGTAGTTCTTGGTCCACATATTGCTGGAGCCTAGCTTGTAGGATTTTGAGCATCACTTTGCTAGCATGTGAAATGAGTGCAATGGTGCGGTAGTTTGGACATTCTTTGGCATTGTCCTTCTTTGGGATCGGAATGTAAACTGACCTTTTCCAATCCTGTGGCCACTGCTGAGTTTTCCAAATTTGCTGGCATATTGAGTGTAGCACTTCTACTGCATCGTCTTTTAAGATTTTGAATAGCTCAGCTGGAATACTGTCTCCTCCACTAGCTTTGTTGTTGCTCAGACTTCCTAAGGCCCATTTGACTTCACATTCCAGGATGTCTGGCTCGAGGTCAGTGACCACCCCATCGTGGTTATCAGGGACGTTAAGCCCTTTCTTGTATAGTTCTTTTGTGTAATCTTGCCATCTCTTCTTAATCTCTTCTGCCTCTGTTAGGTCCCTGTAATTTTGGTCCTTTATCATGCCCATTGTTGCATGAAACGTTCCCTTCATATCTCCAATTTTCTTGAAGAGATCTCTGATCCTCCCTATTCTATTGTTTTCTTCTATTTCTTGGCACTGTTCATTTAAGAAGGCATTCTTATCTCCTCCAGCTATTCTCTGGAATTCTGCATTCAATTGGGTGTATATTTCTCTTTCTCCCTTGCCTTTCGCTTCCCTTCTTTCCTCAGCTATTTGTAAAGCTTTCTCAGAGAGCCATTTTGCTCTCTTGCATTTCTTTTTCTTTGGGATAGTTTTAGTTGCTGCCTCTTGTACAATGGTGCGAACCTCCGTCCATAGTTCTTCAGGCACTCTGTCTATCAGATCTAATTCCTTAAATCTATTTGTCACCTCTACTGTATATTCATCAGGGATATGATTTAGGTCATACGTGAGAGGCCTAGTGCTTTTCCCTACTTTCTTCAATTTAAGCCGTGATTCTTTAGCACTACTCATTATCCATGCTTGGAAACCTCTTGGTACTACCATTCCTGACCTGCAGCATATGTTGTTGTGGTTTCCATATTAGGCATTGTTTTTGGTTTTAAGCATTTTTGTTAAGGGAGTTAGCCTCTCTGACTCTTCCTTTCAACCCAAGTTTTACCTGTTATCTCATTTTAGAGAAGTTTCTTATTTTGAAGTTAACTGTGATTGTGTGGGTCATCCTTGGTAATTTTTCACACACACATAAATTGGCCACACCATGGTCACTGTTTCTAGCTGGTTTAACAACACTTACATCTCGTTTTAGATCCTGGGCAGCACCACACAGGATTCAATATTATCGGCCTCACAACCAACTGTTGTATGGCACAGCATTTAGTGCATCAAGAAATTAATCACTTTGCCATCACCAGAACATGAATTCATCCAGTCGACATGCAAGTGACTGAACTCACCCATTTCTGCAACACTTCCTTGTGTGGACACATCCTTAATTTTATTTAGCATCTCAAGCATTTTGGTTAGGGAGATGCTAGCATTTTTTAAGTTCAGATTTACTTTGAGAGTCTGGTACTGTCACTCACAGTGTTACTGCGGACAAGTCTGTCCCTTTTAAGGTTTCTAACTTGTTCTACATTATGCTTTTTTGACATATAGAGCAATACCACCTCCAGTACACATTCCTTTTTATGTGGTTCACACTAAAATTTTTGGAATCTCAAAAGGGAATATAGCCAGTAATGTTTGGTAATCAAATTTTCACAAAATTTCTAGTTAGCAGTGAAACTTCACTATTCAACACAAATTCTGTGCAATAGCAGCCTATTCACTTTGAGTTGATTCACATTTAATTGCAGAGCACTGGATGGAGCCAAAACTATAAGGTCAGAACTGGATTTGTTCTGGATAGTTTGTGTATAGAAGTTATGGGATAAGTGTATCCTCATGGCTCACTATGATACTTTCCCACATGTAAACCTGTATCCCAGGTAGCAATATAAAATTTCCAAACATTTTGACATGGAGGAAACAAACAGGAGAGGAGGGTCCTAGCAGTTTGGGGAAAAAACTGAAATCTGGACAGAAATTACAAAGTAAGGCATTCTTATTTTAGTATTACTATTTACAGACTAAAGTTATTGTGCTGTTTTTGAACAACCTTCCCCAATCCGATACCTTCCATATGTCCTTGATTTCAGTTCCCATCAGCTTCTAAATTCTGAGCAATACAATCCAAAACATCTGGAGGGCATGAAGATGGGGAAGGCTGCTTCAAGAATCCAAATTATATTATTAAGTATTATAATGATAAACTGTATGTTATTGTTCATTAAATTATCATTATAATAAAAACCCTAAAGAGTAAACTCAGCTAGTAAAATCATAATTGTTGACCAAATAAACTATAATTTTAAATTGAATATACTAAACATGATAATTTTGTGTTTTATAAATCGAAGTCCAAGCAGCAAGAACTTCAGCAAGTAGTCCTTGAAATATCTGAAGAAGCCTAAATATCTGAAACAAACAACAACAATAAACAAGCCTAAAATCTACAGGCCTAAAGAAGCAGATAAAACTGGAGGCAGAGGAAGATTGGTATATAGTGCCTGCCCCTGTTTGTAAGGAAATTTAGGAAAATTCCTAAACATGTTCCTCTTTGTGGGATAGAGTTAGGGAAATCTGGTCAAAAGTGAAGTAACTCAGTGATTGAGAAACCGTGAGGCAAACAACCAAGCCTTGAAGCCTGTCTGAAGGAATGTGGAGGGGAGAAAAGGTCATTGGCTTGAAAGAAAGTTTGCTGCTTCCTATCTCATCCTCCCAGTAGTTTTATGAGACAGGAGGTCATAGGGTGATGTGAAGTGAGAGAGGGGTGAACTGGTGAACTTGTAGTTATAAGCATGCAGGTGTAATAGGTTGATGAATATTAACTCACACACCTCGAATAGACAATGGACTAATTATAATGCACATGTGATGTATGTAGTGGGATGAGATGGGAGATATGAAGCAGGCAGACAGAAAGACTGTAACCTCCTAGTACCTTACCCAATAAGGGAAAGGGGGAGGACTGTGGTGGATAGGTTGAGGGTTAAAAGGGGCTGTTTTGTGTGTTTAATAATCAAATAAATACTTAGTAGTACTCTTATAGCAAGTATTTAAAAATATCTACTATGGCTTTATAATTTACAGGAGTTTTGCATCTCTAGTTTTTCTAGAGAAAAACCTTACTATATAGATTTAGAAATCATTTGGAGAAAGTCAAAGGCTGGGTAATGGTATGTAAACACCTTGTCTTAAATATTGTATTTATCATTCTAAAATAAAATATTTTAGACATCAATGCTGTTCAATTTAGGGGGAGTGGGCCACAGAAAAAAGGCCATTCTTTCCCATGATTTTTGTTTGTGATTTTTTTTCTCCCAAGGCTTCAATTCTCCAGTTCTTGTCCATGATGCAAACCAACATATAATGCAAAAATAGCTGGAAGGTATGTAACAGAGATCAAATGTATGACACTGAGAGAAACCTGGAGCAAAAAAATGTTTTTTCATCAGTCAATCAAGCAAATAGCATGCTGGCAATACTCAGGCAGAAATGTGACAACTGAAGTTTAACTTGTTATCAGCAAACTGGCAGAAATAACGTTTGAAAAATGCAATTATTGTATAGGAAAAGCAGATAAATTAATAACAAGTTAGACAAGAATAGATATTAATTCAAATATGCAAGGCCTGATGAATTGTATCCCAGAATAATAAAGGAAGTGACAGAAGAACCCTCAGAGCCACTGTCTAACATTTGAAGCATCATGGAGGACAGGTGAAATGCCAGATAATTGAAAAAGGGCTAATGTTGTCCCTAATTTCAGAAGGAACAAAAAAGAGGATCCCAAGCACTACAGATCAGCTGCTAGTTCCTCAATCCTTGAAAAAAAATGCAGAACAGATAATAAAGAAGGCAATGTGTAAGCACCTTGAAGACAATGCAATAATTACTAGAAGCCAGCATGGATTTATCAAGAACAAATCTTGCCAGACTGAGCTGGGGGTCAGACAGATGGCCCAAGAGGCCCCCTTCTGACTCCCCCACCCCCATTTCTATGTTTCTAATCTGATCTTATAATTTGACCAAGTAACATCCTTTATGGACTGTGGGAATGCTGTGGACATAGTATATCTTGACTTCAGCAAAGCTTCTGACAAAGTGCCCCATGGTATTCTGATCAGCAAACTAGCTAAATGTGGACTAGATGGAACAACTATCAGGTGGATCCACAGATGGTTACAGAACAGGACTCAGAGAGTAGTTCTCCAAGGCACTTTCTCGGACTGGGGAGAGATAATGAATGGGCTACCACAGGGCTCAATCCTGGAATCAGTGGTCTTCAATATTTTTATTAATGACTTGGATGAGGAGGTAGAGGGAATGCTGACCAATCAGCAGATGACACAAAACTGGGTGGAATAGCTAATACCCTGGAAAACAGAAACAAAATTCAAAGAGATCTTGACAGGCAGGAGCCCAGGGCTAAAAGCAACAGAAGGCAACTCAATAAAAAAAAAATATGCCAATACTAGGAAAGGGGCACCAAATATAGGGTTACAAGATGGGGACTACTTGGTTCAATGATACTATAAGCAAGAAACTTTATTGTTGTTCTAAATTACACATTGAATATGAGCCGAAAGTGTGATGTGGCTGCAAAACAACAACAAGCAAAAGCTATTTTGGGCTACAATAACAGGGCTATAGCTTCCAAATCACATGAGGTACTATTTCCCCTCTATTCAGCAAAAGCTAGGGCCTTCTTAAGTATGGTATCCAGTTCTGGGCTCCACAGTTTAAGACAGATGCTGATAAACTGGAAAGAAGTTCAGAGAAGGTTAACAAAGACGATCACAAAGAGGGATTGAAGGAACTGGGCATGTTTAGCACTTCTTGAAATGTTGTCACACAGAAGAAGGCCATGATCTTTTCTGAGCCATGCCAGAGTGCAGGGCACAGAATAATAGGGTTTAGTTAGATTCCAGCTGGGCATTGGGAAAAACTTGTCTGTTACAATCACCTAGGAAAGTCGTGGGCTTTCCCATACTGAAGGCATTCAAGAGGCAGTTGTACAGCCATCTATCAGGGATGCTTTAACTTAAGAGTTCTGCAGTGAGCCCAGGGTTGGACTCAATGGCCATACAGGCCCCTTCCAACTCTACTATTCTATGATTTTAAGGAATATGCAATATAGGAAATTGAAGAACCCTTACCTGTAAACTTTATTATTAATATTACAACAGGGTTCAGGGAAATGTAACAGTTATGGACCACCAGCCTTCAGTAAGCCAAATCATGTCAGCAGGTTTGATCACACCTACGGAGAACATCATTTTTGTGCCCATTTTCCAAGCATTTCTCAGCCCAGAGAAAATGGACAGCACTGGGAGAAGTAGCTGGTACTGGGAGAAACGTGCAACCAGGCTTGGTTAGTGCTGAGAAGGGTAACCCCCACCCCTCCAGTACTGGTCAAGTCCCCAGCTTCCAACACAACGCATCATCCCTATTGGAGTGACATGTAGCACACATATGAACTTATGCCTATTGGGCATAGTTATGCCTTATGGGCATACTGGCTGCTTCTCCCAGCAACACCACCATCTTTGGCTCCACACACAATGCGCCCATGAGAGACATGCACAAATGGACCCAGCATGTACTAGGAAGAACTACCTCTTCCAGTGCTGACTGAGTTGCTCCTATCCCTGCCTTTATCACTGATGTGTGATCAGCAGTTACATGGGGTGTTCTCCTGTGCGCCACACATTCCTGCAACTGGGAGGAAGAGGATCACACAGGGAATTGTTCACTGACGCTGCATGTTCTTCAAGTATGTGACTCCCTATTACACAGTGCTTCTTACAGAAGTCTGGATCAGGAAGTATGCAAAGGTATCGTGATTATTTATTTGTGTAATCGGTTAACAAACTGCCTTATATTTCCATGAGAAGAACCTGACTTAATAAAATTTGGAATGAGAACATACGGACATGTGTATGCTTCTTAAAATTAAGACACAGGACTAGATTCAACTGCCCTTGTCCAACTCAACTTGTTATCTCTGCTTCGTTCCAGAATTACTGAAGTTCTTATTTAAGAAGTTTAGTCAATCTACAGAAGCTTTTCCATGTGCCACAGAATGTACAAAACATTCAGGAAAAAATAACAAACTGGAAAGTTAGATTAGCATCCTGTACTTGTGCATTGAGGAACTTATGTACTTTCCAAATAGAAACAGTGTAAGCATTGCTGTGCTGATGGTTTCCGAGGCTCCCTTTGACATTTGACACAACTGACATTAAAGGTTAAAAGATATTAAAAATAAAATGTATACATCTCGAGAAGAACTAAAAGAAATAGTAATATATCTTCCAGTAATATATAGTAATACAGTTAGATATTCTCTGAACAAACTGTATAGTAGAGCAGAAAAAATCAATAGTCAAGAAGAATACAAAACCAAACTAAAAAGCAAACAGTTGAGAGGAATACAGATTAATTTTAGTAATTCTTCAACTCCATCAACATTCATGAAATCAAATTACTTATGTTTAAAAAGTATTTGCTGGCTAGGCATACCCAGTGAAAATGCATTATCCTTCTTTTCCATCATAGACAAACGGCACCCTCTTTATTCCTGCAAGGTATAAAGTGGCAGAAACTTGTCTTGCACTCTCAGACTGCCCAAACACTAAGAAAAAGATGACTACCACAGTTTGGACTTCTACACTGATTAGTTACCAGACATTGTTTTGAACTGTAGTCACCCAATGAACACACACAGGAACTGGACAATATGGGCCAGGAGAAGACCTACACGTCCCTAGGAAATTATGCATGGAACAATTACCCATGAAAATAACCACTGGAGAAAAATTTGCTTGAAGCAGCACAAATACCACAAATATTCATTATTTACAGCAGCTGTTAAAACAGGCCCACAAAAGGTATTTGCATACTAAAAGACTAAGCACTTTGCTAAGAGGCCTGCTAAAAGAAGTGAGCAGAGACAAGGTGCACCGTTTGCCTTTCCACTTACTTGCCCACACAGAATTCTTGTCAGTTATGACAATCAAGAAACACTTAACTATGAGGGCAATTTACACACTGCAGGATTACAATATTATGCATCCCACCCACATGGAGGTCATGCAGAACTTATGTACCCCAATACCTAAAGAAATAGGATAGTACTTTTACATAGTAACATTGGGAAAAAAGACATGATGAATTCAAACTAGTATTTTCAAATATTTGGGTGATGAGGTACCTGAGAAAGCAAAACAAAGATAGTACCTATTTTACTAGTTAGGAACCTTTACTAAACACATAAATGACTGACAAAAATTCTAACTTAAAAGAATAACACAGATATGGTATTAGCAGAGTACAAATTACATTTTAAAAACCAGACAGAGACAAACATGGCTCTTGAGAATTCTAAAAATAGCTGATCAAACTGAAAGAAAGCTTGCAGCTGGCACTTCAATTAGTGAACATTGTATAAAAATGCAAGTTTAAATCAAAATCCTCCAGCTCAGCACCTCCTTCAAAGATGTCATCTGCATAAAAGTCAAAAGAAAGCCATGTTTTGGGCAATTAAAGTTCAAGACAGTTCAACATCTGTGAAATAAACATTTCAAGCAAATGGGAGGTGGGGTGCTGCAGTGCCCCATATGATTGTCAACATTATCTGTAACTTTGAATCCCTTAGGCCTTCTTAGTTCATTCTTTTATATTCTCTGAAGCAATGATCAAATACTGCATAATCATAGTAGAAGTTGTATTATGGACAGACACAAGTCAGTTACTGGTCCTGTTAATGCTACTATTCAGTCTGGTGATACTTAAAAGAAAACCACAGCAGGGTAGTTCACTAGAAGAGAGGAAAGCCAGTAAGTAGCTGAACAGCTTGCACTCGTGCCAGTGCATCACTTGCCCATGACACTGCATGCAAATCTGATGGAAATTCTTCACACACTTATTTTAATGCTCCATGGATGGTGTTATTCCAACACACACACAAATCAAACACTACAATAATCATGATGAAACATTTAAGTTAAAAAAGGTATTATCAAAAAATTCCACAACAGTATCTTAAAGACTACCTGAGTAGATAAACAGCCCTTTCAATATCATTGAGTTCTTCATCAACTGTCAGTCTCTCAATTTCTTCTGGTGTCTGTCAAATGTGAAACATAAATTAGCATGATTAATATCTCAAGCCCATGCTTGACTCTGTTAACTGTCTACCCCAAAGTCATAAATATACTTGAGCCTACAATGCCATACATAGTTAGAGAGGAGTAAGACCCAGTGAATTCAGGGACTTACTCCTGAGTAGACATTCACTATCAATCATCAAGATTAGTTTGAAATGAGTAAGTGTGTCTGCCATGATGGTGTTAATTATGCTTTACAGCCTGAGGCACAATTTAAACCACAGTAAAAGCATTTAAAGAAATGCCAATGGAAAACAAATTCAAGTCCTTCTGATTAATTGGCTATGAAGCTACTTTATATGTGGTAGCCCACTGAACCATTTATTTCAATACAATCTATATTTTATACCAATGGGCACCAGGTTTCCCAAATCTTGTGTAGGGGGATTTGCTGAATGTGTTGAATTTCTTTAACTAGCAATGGCAAGGACTGAACCAAGAATTCTGTGCATCTGAATTTTGTGCTCTACCACTATCCCCTTCCTCAGCTCACTCCTGAATCAGAATGACAGGCTGTAATTTTTAAGTCACTTTCACTGGAACAGTCTCTTAGAAGTCTTTTCTAGGGTAGATTCCTTTCAGGCCTTTGATTTTTAATTCCCAGAATCCCAGAAACGTTTTAAAAATGAGTCAGTTCACTATTTAACCAGTAATAGTGTTGTTTATCTAGTATACTGCAACCTTGCAATAAACTAGGAATTGCAACCAGGAATGAAAAATATCCTAAATTATATAACCATTAAACCTTATTCAAGTCAAAGCAGTTAGTCCATAGATTTTTTTTTCTCCTCTTTCTCACATCCCATTTGTGAAAGCTTCATGCTATTGCTGAGAGGAATTCGATGCTTTATCTGTGCAAACCATCTATTCCATTTAAAATAAGCTGAGCCTGCAAAATAGACACTAGCATCATTTGCTTAACATTCACCCATCAGAAATAACTGCAGTTAGCGTGGAAAGTATTTTTTTTTAATAGACAGATAGACAAGATGTACCTTTAAGCTCCTTCGTACCGGCCTTTCAATAATAGTAAGTTCTTGCAGATCTTCGATGTAACCAAACAGATTGTTCTGGCTAAAATCCATTTTGTAGGAGAAGATGATTATCGGATGCATGTACTAGGTTGAAGCTCCAGTCCTTCGCGATCAAGATTGTGTGCAAGCTTCACATTGCACTGAGGCCAGAAAGGAGAGCGAGAGCGAGCACGCAACACCCTCTTGGCTGAAAGGATATACTGGTGGAGGTGGGCGAATAGAGACTGCTTTGCTGCTTCCTCCTCCTCCTCCTCCTCCTCGTAGGACGTTACTGAGCCCCCGCCGCCCAGGAGGAGCCTCAGCAAGCACAATGCGGCACCAGCACAGCCCGCTGCCACCGTTGCCGCTGCTTTAGGTGCATCACTCGCTACTTAGACCAGGCACCTACAAGGAAACTTTCTCTCCTGCTGCTTCACTTTCGCCTCAGTCTCTCCAGCGTTTCCAGGGAGAAGGAGACACCAACATTTCCCCTCCTCCTCCTCCTACCTACACACAGGCACATGTATACACACGCCCTCCTTCCCCTTCACTCCTGATGCAGAAGGAGGTGGGGTGGGGGGTGTGGATCGAAAGGCAAGACAGAGCTGCAACTTCTCTTTGGCCCAGGAAAGGCGTCCTCCTTTCCCCCTCCAGGCAGCAGATCTCAAGATCCTAGTCAACGATTGGGAAGAAAGCCGATCCCACGGAAGGCTAAGAATAGAAACGGGTAGGAGATCTAGGTGGGAAGGAATGAGGAAGAACGTGGCACTTCTCTCCCCAAAGACTGCTCCCCAAAATCGGGGGGCGGTGCAGTTAACAAATCACCCTATGCTATAGTAGAGTGGAAGGCGGGGGGAATCATTAGGAAGAAAGCCTGACTGGGAAGACAGGAGGTTAATCGTAGAGCGTGGGAGCAGATTCTCTCCCCCCACACCCCCGAGAGATACTTAAATCGGGGATGAAGCTCCTCAGAGAGGGTTTCCGAACGAGAGCAGATAGCTGGATGAATGCTGGGTTGGGGGCAGGGTACTCCCCCGGGACTGTTCAGGCATAAAAATCAGCTAATATATACATGGAAATGCAGTTTGGTGGCGTTGTTTTTCCGGTTCTTGCAATTCTCCTTCCCGAGCAGCCCTCCGCGGCAAGATAACCAAGGAAGCAGGGAGCCAGAATATATCGATGGGGAGTGGGAGGAAGGACCTTAGGGACAAGCGGTCCCCTTGAGCGGGCGAGATCCCAGCTGAGACAAGGGGGGGCTTGGTGCTTGGGGCCACTTAAGCCCCCTCGGAGGAATTCGGCTCCATGGCTCGGGGGGCTGCTCTCTCCCCGCGGTCGAAATGGGCGAGCCCTCCCCTCTCTGGGCGACTGGCTCTTTCCCCTGCGACTCGAGAAGCCCCAAGGCCGCCGTATGAGGAATGAGGGAGCCGAAGCCACCTTCGCCTCTGCAAGTAGTGACAGCGCGGAGCCGTCGCCGGGGCAACAAGCCGCTACAGCGGCCTGTTGGGGCAAAAAGACCTGCCCGAGCGATCCAATATCAGAACGCGCCCCGGAGTCGCGGGGGCCGGGGAGCAGTCCGAGTAGCTGTGCCGGTTTCCACCCCCAGCCCCCTGCTCCAGTTCGTTTAGCTCTCGGGTCACCCTGATTAGTTGATTTGCGAAGTTGTGAACCTTTTATCTACTCTGGCAGCAAGTTTCCCCAATGACATGTCTGCGAAGGAAACCTGCTCATAAGCGTCTGCTGCCATGCAACTAGCCTCTTGCTTGTCGCGGAGGATTCTGGGAGGCCAGGGTTTTTCGCATCCCGGCTCAGCTCACCGGGTGACATTGGGTCAGTCAGGACTGTCCCGCTAAGCTCCTCAGCCAATCAACCAGCTCTCCCAGGACAGCATGTGGAAGCTGCTAAGTATGTGCCAGTCCATTCCAATGGCTTGTCCAAAGTTGGCCATGTGGGTCATGTTTATCAGATGTTCCACTGATTACAATGATGCTTTACTTCCAAGTACAGGGGAAAGCTAGGGTGGAATCTTGACTTAGCCATGAAGTGGGCTGGGTGAACTTGGGCCAGGTGCTGGAGTTGCCCTTGAGACACACAAATCCACCATGACAATAATCCACAGTGGGTGGGTTGTCATTGCAAGCAACCCATGGTGAGCCTGATGGATGTGGTCCTCCCCCTCCTCTCCTATTCCTCCTCCTACAGGTCATCCCAGTGACCTGTAGAGAGCCAGTGTGGTGTATGGTTAAAAGCATGGGACTGGGACTGGGTGACTTTGGGCCAGTCACAGACTCTCAGCCCAACCTACCTCACAGGGGTGTTGTTGTGGGGATAAGATGGAGGAAGAGAATGATGTAAGCTGCCTTGAGCCCTTTGTAGGAAAAAGGCAGGATATAAATCCAAAAATAAATAAATAAATCCCAGAAGACCTTAACAGGAGAAATGAGCTGTTCCCACTGCCTCCCTACTGTGTTCCCAAACTGATTCAGGCTCAGCACAGTTTTTCCTCCCTGAGGATCACAAAGATGGGCTGATATGCAGGTTTCTGCAGTATAGGCAGTCCCCAGCTTATGAACAAGTTCCATTCCTGGGAAAATGGAAATTCGTCTTTAAGTTGCATCTGTATGCAAGTCGAATCAGGTATAGTTGGCTCTCCATATTTGCAGAGGTTAGGGGCACAGGATCCCCATGAAAGTGGAAAAACCACAGATATCACTATTCACCACCCCCAGTACCTGCCCAAACTCACAAATGCCAGGAAATAGCAGAGATTTCTCTCTCCAGATTGGCAGAGCAGGAAGGCCTGCTTTGGAGGCTTTTTTCTCTACCCTTTCACTACCCCTCTTACTCTAATGATGCTTTAGAGGCCCTCACTCCCTTTTGCTTCCTCTCTATGGCGATGTCGATTTCCTGTAGTATTTTTTTTTAAATAGTAGGCTTTATGGCAGTTTATCCATAAGTATGGGTTGTTCATAACTTGGATGGGCGTAATTTGGGGGCTGCCTGTACCTGTTTTGACAGCCCCTTCAATGTGGTCCAGCAGTATGTTGGAGGGGTTCCCTGTGATTACCAAGCTTTAAAAAATAGCAGCTGGAAATATTTGGAAAATAGCATTTTAAATGTACTTTAAAAACTACCTATACTTGTCCACAGTTGCCCTGGTGCTTGGATGGGGAGCCTCAGATGGGCATTGCACAGGGAAAGGGGCTGCTGGCAAAGTCCATCAAGTACTCACCGGGGTATTGCCCTTCAGATGCAGCAAGTAAAAATTTTTTCCCCTTTTTGGTTACATATGACAGCTATTAAAATGTGAGTTGTCAAATGTATCTAGATGCTTTCCTTATCTAGAAAGCACCCTTAATAGTCAAAATAACTAATTTTGCATAAAATTAGATTCCACATTTATAATGAAAGATCTATCAAATATTTCCTTCCAACAAATAATTGCTAGTCAAAGGTAATCACTGATGGTATTATTTTTATGGGTCCTGCAGCTGGTATTATGTATTTCCCTTTTAAATTGCAACCTCTCAGCCTTCTTTACCCTCCCAAAGACCAGTCAGGTACACAAGAAGATGTATTTCTGTTTCAAGTGGATTTGGCTGGTGTTAATGTCCAAGCTGTTGGAAAGAATAATTAACACACTTGACTATTTTAATTGTTAGCATTTATATACCTCTGTTTTTTTGTGAATAAGCCATCAAGATAGTGAACAGCAATTTAAAACAAAACTGTAAAACTAGATTTGGTTATCTCACGGCAGGAGCTATGAATGCATTTAACCAGCTCACTAGAACTACTATCTCAATTTTTTAAACAAATCTGTGAGGTGTAAATAGGTCAGAAACAAATATGAGAACAGTTTTTCTCAAATTGCAGTGTTCAGACTATGGATGTACCACCCTGCTTCCCATCCTAGACAGAAATGATGATGGTTTTTTTAAAATGGTGAACAAAAGAAAGATTGCACCATAGACACAATGGAAAAACTAAAATGCCTGCCTGAACAGGTCACTTTACCATTGACTATTCCTCTATGACTATCAAAAAAAGGTGCAACACTTTCCTCACACCTCCATGGCTCAAGCTCGTTTTGCCTGGTATGGGCCATTGAACTGTAGACTCAGTCAGACAGTCATACATTGTATGCACTAAATAGGGCTGCATTAGGACTAGAACCACTTTAACTAGTTACACACATAAAAGCCTTAGTGGAGGTCGACAAAAGCACACAGCACACTCAGTAACATTTTACGGCATCCTCTCAACCCCCCCCAGGCAGGGCTGGCCAAAGACTTTTTGCATTCTAAGGCAAAGCAACAAATTACTCTTCCCACCAAACCCAAGATACACAGTTTATAAAGCCAGTCAAGTTATTTTGGCATCCAGGGCAGAAAATCCCACAAGTACTACTCTCCATCCCTGACAGTAAAACCGCCATCTTCTATTTAAAAAAAACAACAACTAGTAATGTGCAGCCACTAATTTTGAAAAAGCCACCCTTGCTTGTAGGATGTTGTGTCATGTGAACCTGGGAAGCATGGAAGGTAGGGTTAAACAACCTCTCCTTAACCTATCATCTGTTTATGTGAGGGTTGTTTAAGATTAGCATTACCCATGCTTGCTGGATTCGCATGAAGGAGCGCTTACATCCATATATGCCCAGTCGCCCCCTGAGATCGGCGGGAGAGGCCCTTCTCCGGGAGCCCTCCGTGAGAGAAATTAGGAGGG